>NC_091545.1:1697916-2037500 GCF_030788295.1 Drosophila virilis
GAATTGGGCATAGCTCGAAAATTATAAGAGTTAGATATCCGATACTTTATATATATCTTCTTCTATCGTATACAAAGATAAATAATATATCATTGTACAAATAACTTTCTACGTTTATCTCGGAAATTGTTTAATTAAAAATATCGATAAATATCAAAGTTGCTAACTGAGCATAACTCAAAAATTATAAGAGCTAGATATGACATATTTTATATATATCTTCATTTAGAGTCATATTTGAATATTTGTACAGCAGGCAGCTAGACTAAACAGGGTATCGCCTAGTCGGACAGTGCCATCTGTAGCTCAGGTACTTGTTATTTTTGCTGTTGTTGCGGCTAACTGCATTGTTGTTCCATTTGATTTAAGTATTTGTTGCCAATTGTTGCAGCTTTTATGTTGCTGTGGCAATTGCAAATGCCTGCCGCTTGTTGCTGCTATTGGAGTCAAGGCCCTGCTTTGTTTTCAATACTTTGGGGGCATTTTATGCGCAGATGGAGCCAAGCCGATTAACCAACCGCCTGGCTGCGGCAAGTGGCCTTTCCATTTGTGGCATACACGTGCAAGCAAACACCTTGTTGCAGCGACCACGCGGAATACATGCATAATTAATAGTCGTGCCGCCAAAATCCAAGCCAAATACAAATCGTAAACGAAATCAAACTCTGCCATCAAAGTGTGCGCCCGAAAAAAAAAAAGAAAAATTAAAAGAAAACACAGACATCCATCAATTGTCAGCTGCGACAGCGGCAACAACAACAAATCGCGAGCAACATGTACAAAACAGGACAGGCATAAATTGAAATCTTCAACAGCAGAGGCGGCGGTCTATACCCTGTAAGCTGTGCTGTAAAGTGGGCATGCTTGGAACATAAACATAAGTCTGCTCCTTATTAACAGTAGCAGCCGACTAGACACAGCCCTGATATCTGATCCGATCTGGAAGATTATATGGAGAAAAAAAATAAAAAGACATAAAGAAGATTTTTAAAACCAGAGACATCTAGTTTGGCAAACCAATTCACATGCAGTGTCAACATATCGATAATTAGCGGCATCGATAGTTATCGATTTTCGGTCTATGTTCTCTGATAAAAGATTCTTGAAGCAAGAGGGGACTAATTCAACATGGAGTCTCATGTTTGTACGGCTAATACGAATCAAGAAATTGATTTTCAGTTTTCTGAGCATATATCGATATATTCATTATTCACGGATGAGGAACCTATATGCTTTCTAATCCCCCAAAGACTCTAGAACTCTGGCATATAAACTTATTTGAATGTCATCTCTTAGCCCTGGAAAATGTCACAGCAATCGGCTGTGATTTTGAGGCATCAAATAGCTGGGTAGTAGGGTATCTGTTAGTCGAGCACTTGCGATTAGAGCACGCTTGTATCGTTTCATATCTGCAAATCGGCGCATATATGACGCTGATTAACACCGCATTACAGGCCTCCGGCGGCAACTGCAATTGAAACGTTGCACTGTCCATTAGAGCCTCGCGCAGGCGACGGCAGCGTGTGAATAGTCCAAGCGTCAACTGGCTGAGCCGTCATTTCCATAAACGCTGTGGCAGCAACTAGTTGCAGTTGCAACTGAATGTTGCTGCACGTGCAGCGCTTGAATAAATAGAAATAGAGGCAAGCCAGCATCAAATTTGTTATCGTTGTTGTTGCTGCTGCTGCATTCGCCTACGTAAAAATGAGCCCAGCACAGTGGTTCGCATATTAGGTTTAAATGTTTGAAAAATCTCGAAATCTCAAACTCAACAACTAACTATCTTATATATTCTAGCTAAGCTATATTCTAGCTAAGTAAGCATAGAGCTCCCAACTAGCTACTCATACAATATATTATATTTTAAATCTTTAAATTCTTCTTCGCTCTCGTCCAAAATTGAGGAATTACACTTATCTTAAGAGACAGCATCTTGCGCTAAGGTATGCAAATACTTTAATATGTCATATTTAAGCACTGAAAATTTCATTAAGATCGGACAACAGGCACCGAAGCTAACATTGAATGACTTTCTTCATAGATGGGCTGGGGCCAAGGGAAGAAGCTGCAGAGCTGCTGCTGAATGCTTGTAAAGGTAGCTGCTATTCCAGGTATTCAAGCAAAGACTTATATTCAGCTTAATGATATTCTGAGAAGAGCGAAGGATGTTCACACGGTAGTCGCAGCTGCTTGAACCACGGTGCAGCGCCCGCAATTTATGACTGATGATGCGAGTGGTTTTTGCGGTTTGCCAGTTTGCCTGCGGGCGCTTTTTGGCAGTTGCTGCTGTTGTTGTTGTTGTAGCTCGCACATACATCAAAATATGTCATAACTGGCAACAAAATAGCAGCGACAACAACAACAGCAACAGCAAGCAGAGCAACACCTTCCTTCAATCGCAGAGGCGTTGCACATACGCAACGTTGCCAATTGCCATTTGCCATTTGGCATTTGGCATTTGCAGCTGCAACACGCTGCGATTGCAACTGTGGCATGCCACGGCCCTTAAGTAGACGCACATTAATTCCAATTAGAAAACCATCAACACTGGCAATTGAAAACTCGTTAAAGTTCATTACCTTAAAATGATCAGGCAGACGGCCAGAACAAGCAAAAGCTATCTTAGGCTGCAGTATACGACAGGGAGATGCCCTTACTACCTCTACAAAGAGAGAGAATCTCCGAGCTATATTCAAGATATATGCCTATATAAATCTTTAATGATACGTAGACGTCTTCATGTGCCTGTTGCAAACACTTGCACATCATGCATATACCCTACAAAATGCCCTAACAGCACTTAAGCTCGGTCGCGTTCAATGCCAGTCGCAATCTTGGCCAGTTCGTGTGGCTTTTGCTGCATTGTCGTTTGTTACATTTAAGGAGCTGCAACTTGAAGAAGTGCGCATTTTGATTTGTTGCAATTGACATAACAATTGAAAACGGGCAAAACAAGTCGACGATTGGCCACTTGGCCTTGAGGCTAATAAGTTGTCCCGTCCGCAGCTGACATTTGAAGCGATCTTAGAGGGCAGCAGCCGCTGCTGCTGCCTCTTCGCGCTGCGTCTTGTGACATTGAAACAATTCACATTTCAATAATTTATGAGCTCTCAGATAAGCTCTGCTTAGGGGCAGCACAGCACAGGTAAAGGTAGAGGTGAAAATTTATCGCTGGCACAGCCTTGAACATTGCTTGGGCCGGTCCCGCGGCCGTTAACTAAATGCAATTGCACACGCCCAGCTAAAAAATACGGCTCCAAACTGCACGACTGGCAGATACCCTACAGACCCTGTTATTGTCTTCACATGCTTACATTTAAATTTAAGTCTGTTAACTATTTCAAACGCTATCAGCTAACAGAATCAATAAGATTCTCTTAAGTTACATTAGATATGATAACAGTGTTGCTGTGCTGCAGGCGTAGAAGTAGCAAAGAAAAATGCCAATACATTTATTTTTAGAAGTAGAAACAATAACATTATGTTAAGTGAAATCGTTACAGACGATATTAACAGTGTTGCCGTGCAGCAAGCCTAAAAATGTCAAGGCAAGATTTTTATTCCTATTTTTACGTTCTGTTATATGTCAACAATAAAGCATAAACAAACAGTGTTGCTGTGCAACAAACGTAAAAATAGTTAAGCTATAGTTTCTGTAAGACAATCTATTAAGTAAAAACGATGGAGCAGTGTTGCTGTGCAGTAAGCGTAAAAGTAGTTAAGCCTAAATAATTATGCATTTATTTTCAAAAATAAAGACGTATTATTTCAAAAATCAACCTTTTGTTTTTTTCTTTATCGAACGGTCAACTTTTTGTCTTGACCTTACTTTTTCGAAAAAAATTAGTTCTCGAGAGAGCCCGACTAGGAGATACCCTGTTGATAGCTGCGGCTTGCCATGCCACACATTCGTGCCAATCTCTGAGATACCCTATTTCACACTTCTTCAATGCTGTACAGGGTATCATGAAAAATCACTTGGTATAAATTAGAATCTCTGAGATCGACAAAGAGATGTAGCTGATTAAAACTAATCAAACGTAATACACCCCATTTTCACTTATTCAATGCTGTACAGGGTATAATAACAAATCACGGAGTATATAAATTATCAACCGCTGCACTGGTTGCTTAACTTACCGCTCCATCTCCTTGGCATCTGTGGGATAATTGCGACTGATTGTGTTTGTCTCGTAGGGCTCCTCGGTGGTGCTGCTGATGCTGCTGGTGGTGCTGCTAGTGGTGCTGCTAGTGGTGGTGCTCGGCGCCGTTGTCGTGTAGCTGTAGCCACGCCGGGCTGGCACTAGCGGCGGCACGGTGCCCATGCTGAGGCCGGGCGTGATGGCACGACGGTTGAGATTCGGCGGCGGCGCCGCGGTTGTGATGGGCGGCACGTACTCGTAGCCACGTCCGCGACCGCTGACGCCGATAAACTCCACATCGCCCGTGTTGTCCTCACCCTTGCCGGCATACGGCGAGACTGGCGGCAGCGGCGGCGGTGGCGGTCCAAAGGTGTTCGTATAGATGTTATAGGTATTGTAATCCCATTCGGTGGGTCGGGCGCCCGAATGCTGCTGATGCTGATGCAGGCGACGCGTTAAGACCTTGTTGTACGGCTGTTGGACATGATGGGGCAGGCGTCGCAGCCGCGTGCTGTCCGTGCCACGCACCGGACGCATTGTCACGCCCGGCAGCAGCTCCACCTCCGACTTGACACTGTGCGAATGACGCTGTCGATGCAGCCGATGGCTGTGCGAGCGGGTGTTGTTGTGGTTGTTGTTGTTGTGGCTACCTGTTGCCGCCGCAGCCAGCAGCAGCAGCAAAACTGTGCAACACAACTGCGTCATCTTGAACTGCAAGGAGACCGAAAGACAGAGGAACATATCTTTATTGAGTGCTCAAAAAATAAAACAGGGCATTGTTCGGGCATTCACTTTCGCGATTCCTAGTTACTTTGCACGCCTCGCTTAATATAAGCAACAAGACGGATCTGTCTTGGCTTCTGTCTCTGTAACGTGTATCCTCATGCTCATTAACAATTCCACAATTCCTTTGTCTGCCAGCCGTGCCGACCTGTCCATCATAAGCTCAGCCCGCGCCGCGCTCAGCTTGTAAGCCCTAAAGGAGCCAGGCTAAACTTTAACGTGGAAACTATTGCAAAACGGCTGGCAAACTGTGATACCGAGTGTCGCTTCAAAAAAAGTAGCAGCAACCCAGGTCACAATAAGCCAAAAATAGCTGAGCACAAATAAGCAATAAACTGCTTTGTTAGTATTTAAAATGCCAAATATATCTGTTATTATAAAATCTCAATTGTTGCCGGCTGATGAGCTCAACAATTAGCCAAATTTAGCTAGAAAATAGCTAAAATTGGCTATTGCTTGTCTGTGTTAGCCTTTACAGCATCAACAACATGCTGTTAAGGTCGATACATATGTACAAACAGTGTTGCCGTGCGGCAAGCGCAAATGTAGTAAACCAAAAAGGATTCTGTCTTCCCTAAAGCTAAAATGTATGACTTTAAAGGCAGGAAAATAATTTTTTTAAAATGTCTATTTTACACTATTTATAGTCATAATAACTAAAAAATATGGAAAATAATCACCTTATTTATTTCATAGGAAATAAATAAATCGCTCAATCGCTTTTTTACAGACCAAAATCTTGCAATGAGTACAAAAACTTGAACTTTATTGCTGATCGTATCAGCTGTAATTTACTCAAACTCTATACTCTATAGGCACAAAACAAAGGGCATTCAAGAGTTCGTAGCTGTCGTCGACGCGAGTGTGTACGCTTTTTTTCATGGTCGAGTGGAAACACTTGAATCAGCCGGACAAAGGCAATTTGTACGACATGACGTTGCCTGGGCTTTCGATTAATATTATTATTATTATTAATATTATATTATTATCATTGTTGTTGTTGTTGTTGTTGTTGTTGTCATTTGTTGTTGTAGAGCGCGTTAACAGTTAAGTGAACCGGCAGCTGGCATAAACAAAAAGCTGACCTGAAATTAATTGAAGTGACGCGACGTGAACCGAAGCCGGAAGTTTGCGATCCTCGATTTTTGGCAGCGCTTTGTTCTCCCCCTGACATTTCATCGGTTTAAGGTATTTATCAAAATTTCACGCAGTTGCCACATCATTTGTCAACACGCTGTAGCCCCCCTCTACCCGCCCCCTACCAGCTTGGCCCTGGACAATTACAATTTTAATTCCAATTCCAATTGCAATTGCTCAGTGAGCTTATTAATATTCATTGCTTCGGGCAGACACATCAAATTGAATTTATGACGCAGCTCATTAAACTTCAAGTTGGCCTAACACATGTCTTACACTTGTCTCTATCTCTATGTTGTCCCAATTACAAACCAATTGAAGTGCTCTAGGCGAGCGTGCCTCACGCGCAGATACCCTGTTACCCAGTTACGCAACTGTGCCCTAAGCTGCAGCTTATGTAAAATATATTCTTAAATAATTTTTGTATTTACTGTGCGATTGTTTCGTCATTTTCAGGGCTTTAAAATGATATTCAAATGTGTGAATATACAAAAAAAGAATCGATATGTCTGTGACATTTTTACAGTTTTAAGAGGATGGGGATCGGCTGGGGTTTTTGTGCTGAAATATTGGCAGTTGCTTAAGCTGGATATTGGACCTCTTTACAAGAAACTTCATACGAACTTGGATGACTCGAGCTTGAATATGTATCTGACATACGCTCAGAAACGATCGATATTTATCGATTTAAAAGAAATGGGAGAGTGTACCATTGTAAATGCTGATAAAGTATATTTATGTATTAAAGTATTTTGTATATTGAAATATATAGATTTTCTTGAAACGGGTAGAGTTCTCCATGTTATATATAAGATAAATATATGCCGAAAATCGATATTTGTTGCTCACTTTAATCTAGCCAGGTTCGATCGATGAAGAATATATGTATATACTTATTAAGGAATCAGAGTTTTCTCCTGCTGCCCGTCACACACATTTGCAGTTAGGCAATATGCCCCTTTGTAAGCCCTCTCTATAGGGTATTTCATAAAAAAAAACGAACTAAAATTGAAAATGCTCAATGACAGCAGCCACAACACGATTACCAATTGCTGTGGCTAATTAAAAATGGAAAGAAAAGAAATAAAAATTAAACAGAAAATAATCTTGACTTGCCACAGCAAATTGGGAAAAAGAGAGCGGCAAATGGTTGCCAGTGTGGCCAGTGTGGCCAATGTGGACGTGGAGTTGGCAATTGGAACTGGACTCCTTCGGCTCATCAGGTGCGGCCTTAAGCCGCTTAGTAAGTGAAACCCAGCACAAAGGTCTGACTGGCCTGTCGCTCCGACTGTCAGTCAGCGGCTGCCCAAAAACCAAAAACCAAAACCCAAACACTTCGCTGACCCAGCCCAGAGCCAGACCCTGGCAGAGTTGTCATAGTTCCGCGAAATGCAAAAAGGTTTTTTATTTTTTTTTTTTGGGGCGCCTCTCTTAATCAAAACTGCAGACAAGAAAAAAAACTAAATGCTTTTGATACGATTTCCATTGAAATCTAAGTTCAAAGCTGCGTTGACAACTCGCCTTGACCTTGCCCCGCCCCGCGCCTCTTGCCCCTTGCCGCTTGCCAAAATCGTTCAGGGCACAGATAAATCAATTCGCGGGCAGGCCCACGGTGCACAGTGGAAACGGAGGTCGCGGCCTGAACCAAAAAAAAAAACCGAAAAAGAAGGCAAAATATTTTGATATATTTCTAATTAATAGCCCGGCATTGGGCATAAGGAACACGCCGGATAAATCAAGTTTACCTGCCCGGCGAACTGCTGCTTAGCTGGAATTTGTCCATAAATATTTCAAGATCTGTGTGTGTGTGTGTGCGAGTGTGCGAGTGTGTGTGTGTGGGTTGAGTAAATTAGTGTGCGTATTAAATGTTATTGATTTGTTTTCCCAGCACATAAATCAAATGTTAAATGCTGTGTTTCAAGGCGTGGACAGCCCCTCGTTCCCCCCTCCTGAAAAACAGCAGCAAATCCAGCGACATTCTCAGCATGAAAATGTCAACTTATTTTTGTCAAACTGAGACACACACCACACACACACACACACAAAGCTGTGGGTGTCCATGGCGTGTGCGTGTGTTGGCTGACCCAGACATGAGCTATGGCCAATGAATCACAAGAGATGCGAGAAGCAGACGAGATAATATATATATACATATACATATATATATATGACAAGAGCATGAGTAGTATGCTCGAGGACGATGAAAATTGTTCTTTTCAAAAAGTGGAAGTCATAGAGAACAGACGTGCTCGCTCCTAAAAATATAATTATTTTGTGACTATAACGACACTCGGGACTTGCTGTGCTGCCAGTATGCCTAATTGCAAAGAAAGTGATTTCTCTGTTCCGACATCAGAAGTGGGATTAGGCGATGCCCCTCCACGAGGCAATTCTGACGATTCGTGGCGTCAGCTTTTGGAATCTCAAAATCGAAATATTCTTGAGATTATTAAAGCAATGCAGATGTCAAATTCAGCATCCTCAACAAAGAAGAGCATCTCGTTGCCAAAGTTCAACCCGGACATTGCAGGTGCAGATGCAAATGCCTGGTGCAAAACTGTGGACATAATACTTGACGATAATCCTATTGAGGGCAGTACACTGGTGATGACCCTCAGCGGCTCCCTAGAAGGAAGCGCCTCGCCCTGGCTTTCTCAAATATGCTATACTGGAATGAACTGGCAAAATTTTAAGGAATTGTTTTTGCAACGTTTCGTGGGAATGGAAACATCGGCGGCAACTTTAATGAACATTTTTAATGGCCGACCGAATGATGGCGAATGCCTCTCCGTATATGCGAGCCGTCTTGTGACGTCACTTTTATCCAAATGGAAGACAGCGAACATGGAGGAAATTGCAGTCTCAGTTGTTTTGGCACATACATCGAAAATCGACAAAAGTCTGCAACGTATGTTATATACGACTAATATTAAAAGTCAAGACGAGATGCAACAGCATCTGAAGGCCTATGCTTATGGAAGGTCAAATGGAGGTCTACAGCCAAATATCCCAATGGAACCAGATCGCAAGAGATCGAAAACATATGGCATTAAATGTCATCATTGTGGAAACCTCGGACACAAAATGGTCGAATGTCGCAAGAGGAAGTATGAAGAAGGCAACGTGTCAAAAAACTCAGCATTACCTAAAGTTCGATCTGCCGTTACCTGCTTCAAATGTGGCGATGCTGGCCACATTGCGTCTTCATGTACGAAAGGAGTTTCTACGAGCGGTGTTGGATCACATGACAAGCGTATAAACATCTGTTGTGTGTCCGAGCCAAAAGGAATCCTGCGTCAATCTGGTGAGCTCGTTCCATTTTGTTTTGACTCTGGAGCGGAATGTACGCTCATCAGAGAGAGTTGTGCCGAGAAATTTTCCGGAAAAAGAATTAATAATTTGATAGTTTTGAGGGGTATTGGAGAAAATCCTGTGTATAGCACTATGCAAATCTTGGCTACTGTTAAAATTGATCAGTACTCCTTAGAAATATTATTTCATGTAATAATGGATAAGTTTTTGAAATACGATGTATTGATAGGCCGTGATATACTCGGATTAGGCTTTGGAGTCTCCATCGAGGCCGACAAATTTGAAATGTACAAAACCAAAACTGTTGATGTACTAATAAAAGTGCCAGATATAAGTTACGTAGAGCATCTGAATAACGATAGAGCATTAAGCAACACTGATAAGAATCGTCTGCTAGAATTATTGCAAAACTATGCTGATAAATTTATTGAGGGTATTCCTCAAACGCGAGTGACTACGGGTGAACTTGAAATCCGCCTGCTTGACCCAAATAAAACTGTACAAAGGCGTCCGTATAGGTTAAGCATAGAAGAAAAAGAAGTCGTGCGAAATAAAGTAAAAGAATTGTTAGACGCAAACGTTATACGTCCTAGTTGCTCTCCATTTGCAAGCCCAATGCTGATGGTAAGAAAGAAAAATGGAACCGATCGACTATGTGTCGATTATCGGGAACTGAATGCTAATACGGTCGCTGACAAATATCCGCTGCCTTTGATTTCTGATCAAATTAATAGACTGAGTGAAGGCAAATATTTCTCCAGTTTAGACATGGCAAGTGGTTTTTACCAAGTTCCAATACACCCAGACTCTATCGAGCGCACTGCTTTTGTCACGCCAGAAGGACAGTATGAATTTTTGGCCATGCCTTTTGGATTAAAAAATGCTTCCTCGATTTTCCAGCGCGCAATCGTGAGAGCATTGGGTGATTTGGCTCAAACGTATGCCATCGTCTATATAGATGACGTGTTAATTCTAGCGAAGACAAAGGAAGAGGCACTTGAAAGGCTACAAACGGTCTTGGAAAACTTGTCTAGAGCTGGATTCTCATTTAACATTACAAAATGCTCGTTCTTGAAAACAAGCATAGAATATTTAGGATACTTGGTTGAAGCGGGTCAAATTCGACCAAATCCACGCAAGATACAAGCGTTGGCCGAATTGCCGTCACCGCAGTCAGTAACGCAGGTGCGACAATTCATAGGCCTAGCCTCGTATTTTAGGCAATTCATACCAAAATTTTCTGAGCAGATGAAAGCTTTATATAATCTCACCTCCAAGAATAATAAATTTGTCTGGAAGCCGGAATATGAGGAAATTCGTCAAAAAATCGTATCAATTTTGACTAATGACTCCATTTTGACAATTTTCGATCCACTAAAGCCAATTGAATTACATACAGACGCAAGTTCTATTGGATATGGTGCTATTTTAATGCACAAGATAGAAAATAGACCCAGAGTCATTGAATATTACAGCAAATGTACGACAATGGCTGAAGCAAAATATCATTCATACGAGCTTGAGACCCTCGCAGTTTACAACGCAGTAAGACACTTCCGCCATTATTTACATGGTCAAAAATTTATTGTGCATACAGATTGCAACTCCCTGAAAGCAAGTATCAAAAAAATTAACCTTACCCCAAGGGTACATAGATGGTGGGCATATCTGCAATCATTTGATTTCAGCATTGAATACAGGAAGGGAGAACGCATGTTACATGCTGATTTTTTCTCGCGCAATCCGTTGCCTACTGATTATAAATCCTCAGCGAAAACGGTTGAAATGCACATAAACCTAGCTGAGATAACCGACGATTGGCTTCTAGCCGAACAGCAACGAGATTCTGACATTGCTTCCATAACCTTAAAATTGCGAAACCATAAGATGGGAGAAGCTATCTCAGCGTCGTACGAATTGAGAGCAGGAGTATTATATCGAAGGATTCAAAGAAATGGCAGCACAAAATGTTTGCCTGTAATACCTAGAGCCTTTAGATGGTCAGTCATTAACAATGTTCACGAAGCCATAATGCATTTAGGGTGGAAGAAAACTCTAGACAAAATGTATGCCAACTACTGGTTCGAGAAGATGTCTAAGTATGTGAAAAAGTTTGTAGAAAATTGCATTACCTGTAGAGTGTCAAAACCACCATCTGGTAAGCCACAAATAGAAATGCACCCGATTCCTAAAGATGACATACCCTGGCACACTGTGCATATTGATATAACCGGAAAATTAAGTGGCAAAAACGACTTAAAAGAGTACATCATAGTTCAAGTTGATGCATTCACAAAATTTGTTCACCTTCAACATACGCTGAACCTTAATACGGAAAACTGCATTAAGGCAGTCAAAGAAACTGTTGCACTATTCGGAGTGCCGGCACGCATCATAGCTGATCAGGGTAGATGTTTTGCTAGCACAAGGTTTAGGGAATTTTGTTCTTCGCAGAAGATAGGTTTACACCTGATTGCGACGGGCGCCAGTCGAGCAAACGGCCAAGTAGAGCGTGTCATGAGCACCTTGAAGAGCATGCTCACAGCGGTTGAGAGTAGTCAGCGATCCTGGCAAGACGCTTTAAAAGACATACAGCTGGCAATAAATTGCACGACAAATCGTGTAACGAAATATAGTCCGTTAGAATTGCTAATCGGTAAAGAGGCAAGGCCGTTAGGAATGATAACAATATCAGATGAAAAAACAATTGATAAAGATTTAATAAGAGCACAAGCGAAAGATAACATGGTGAATAACGCTAAATATGATAAGGCTAGGTTTGATAAAAATAAAGCAAAAATTGTAAAATATAAGCTTGGTGATCATGTCCTACTCAAGAGGGAAGAACGAAATCAAACGAAGTTAGATCCCAAGTTTAAGGGACCTTTTGAGATAATCGAAATACTTGATGGAGACAGATATTTATTAAAGTCATTGACGAGTAAGCGCACGTTTAAGTATGCACATGAGTATTTGCGAGCTTTTCCAAGCAACAATGTATCGGAGGAGTTGATAGATTTGAGAGATGATGAGTGTGACAATGTTGAGGACATTGCTCAAGACACTGTGGCACTAAGAGAGAGTGCGGTTGGGCTCATACACGATGGCTAAGACCGCACCATAATACTCACGCCGTGCACAAGTGCTCGATCATGGCGTGCTGAAGCGGGTGATATTATGGCGGGGGTCAGAGGTTGAAAGACCTGTATGGATCCGCTCCATGTTATCGTTGCTGGGCAGCAAGAGCCTATAGACGTGTGATGACAGAACAACAACAAAAAAAAAAAAAAAAAAAAAAAAAAAATAAAAAAATAAAACCTACAATGACCGATGATACTGCTGTTTGTAAAGCTATTCTTAAAGTAAAGTAATGACTAATAAATTTTACCCAACAATTTTGACTATGGCATGATCTAAGCGAAATGTACACACGAGGACGTGTGAAATGTCAGGAAGGCCGTGTCGTGTATCCAATAAATTATTGTGAGTATTATTTTGAATACTAACGATTAAGTGTTAGTAAGAATCAGAGAATTTGACAGAAGGTACTGCTATTTAACATAACTGTCCTACTTGTATTAGGGTTGCTACTGAAAGCATGGTGTGAGACAAAAAAGATAGTCTCTGCCGAGCATGGCCCGAGTGTGTTGTATAACGTCCAGTTTGCTATAGTGTTGAATGTTCACTAACAGTACTAAAAGTCAGAGAAGAATATAGAATGACAAGAGCATGAGTAGTATGCTCGAGGACGATGAAAATTGTTCTTTTCAAAAAGTGGAAGTCATAGAGAACAGACGTGCTCGCTCCTAAAAATATAATTATTTTGTGACTATAACGACACTCGGGACTTGCTGTGCTGCCAGTATGCCTAATTGCAAAGAAAGTGATTTCTCTGTTCCGACATATATATATAATATGAGCACATATATGAGCACATTAGGCAACAGTAAACACTTCCTGTAAATGTCTAATATTAAAAAATAGAAAGTAACAACTGTTATACAATTTTTCACGCTTCGCAGTGGAATCAGTTCCACCTTAGAGTTCATACTACTGCAAAGAATGCAACTAATTTTCTATTATTCTCTGGTTTGGGCTGTGGATTGATCAATCAGCTAGTCAGTCAGTCAATCAATCAATCAATTATAAATAAAAATGTATTTTAAGAAACTGTACGAAACTAGAAATAGAAACTGCTACCGCAAAGTTATTAATTTTGGAGCGAACCGTTTAATAATTCGGCGCATGTTCAATAATTCGAATGCGCACTGTACAAATATATGCATATATATATATATATATATATATATATATATATATATATATATATATATATATATAGTTATGTATAAATATATTTCTATGACCGTCTACCAGTTGGTATGCTTCGAGTCTTATGTGTTTGTGCTGTCTCAAGAATTGTTCCGGGAACGTGGCCACAGTCGGTTTTATTAATAAAAACTTTTGCATTTCTCCATTAATCATTTAGATGCCGACCAGACGGGGGCAAGACATGGGGGCGGGACAATGACTAAAACGGCGGCTCTCAACTTATTGCAATTGCTTAATTATCGTGGGCATTAATTTTGACTCTCTTCGCGAGATTATTTTTTTTCTGTGCGCAGAGTTTAACCTGTTCACACACACACACACACGAGACAACCACGCAAATGTCTTGGTTGTTGCCTAAAATATGTTCACTCGCTAAAAAAAAAGTGAAGAGAGTATATTAGTCTTGTGTCTATTAGCCTGATGGAATTTTATCTCGAAGCTGTTCGAGCTACAGACTTGAAGCTGACTAAAAGCTAGAGTCCAGAACTCTTACAGGTAAGCCTCCTCTACAGATCGCGCAGAATGGTCTAAATTAGTATAAAAAACCAGTTAAAGCACAGTCGAAAATGCACGACTGGTAGATACCCTAGACTAAGCGTCGCGCTGCAACAGGTGCGGAATTTCTGGCTACGTCTATGACTTTTTATGGGCAATGCGGAACTTAAATCGTATTTTATCTATTGGAAATGCGGAAATGCCCTAGGCTTGCCCATAAAAAGTCTCTAGAAAATGCCCTAGGCTTACTTTACCTATAGAAAATGTGTTCTTGATTAGCTTCGGCTTTTATAGTCCGATCTTGCCTAAATAATGGGTTCTTAAATATGACACATAAGTAAGTGTATATACCTAAGCCCGAAGTTGTATCTCCGAGATGACTTTGTTTTTAATTCAAGTAGAAAATATACATATATATATATATACATTTAATACATCTAACAGTGTGTGCCTATGTGTCCATTCATTTAAACTGAACTCCTCGCAAATTTTGCCTTATAGGCACACTCAAAACTGTTATAAGACTTTTACAGGGTATTTGGCGATCGTTAACAGCCGCCTGCAATATTTTTACCACTTTAGTTGCTGCGTTTGTATTTGCATCATTCGGTTGCCGTAATTTAAAGTAACAGCTCCTCAGCGCTGGCCATTTAAATGTTAATTAAATGCTTGGCTGCCTTTCCCTCGCCCAGACTGGGGGCATGGTCTTTATGTGTATATACTTATATATATGTATATATATATATATTTTTGTGCAATGCAAACAGCTGCGTTTTTATTTATGTTTTGTGTAATCGCAGCAACAGCAGCAGCAACAACTCTTTAACATGTTCCAAACACGGCGCGCCTTCAAGTTCTTATAAAGAGATAAACTAAGAGCTTAACGCCGGCTGCCAGCAACAACCAGCTACAACATTAAAAGCAACCAACAGCAACAACAACAACAATTTTGTTTGGCAACTTACGCATTTAATGGCAACTTTGTAATTAATTTCTGTATTTCTCGTTTCGGAAATTTAAATATTCCAACAGACAGAGATGAGCTGTTAAATGTTTCAGATCTTTCCGCGCAAATTGGGCTCATCAAATTTGTTCAACGCATTTTCATAGCCAACACCCAATTGGGAGGCAGACACCATCCCCACCCATCCCCTCCCCTTGTACTTTCCCCCTTCTCCACCCATTTCCACACAGCTTTTCTCTCAGCTCTTGGGTTCAATAACCGCCGCAAAATCTTGCGGAATTTCGATGGATCGCTGTCGTGCTATATCTTATCTGACAGATCATCAAATATGTGCCAACTGTAGTTACATATTACTCACATTTGCTGTTGCTTCTCTTGTTGTTGTTGTTGTTGCTGTTGTTGTTGCTGGCACTTTTGTCAGGTTTCTCACGTTCGCGCTCAGGGCAAGGGGTCAAATGCTGAGTAACAGCATAAATGGACTACAGTAAATACCCCAATAAAGAACAGCTGATTTTGGGCAA
Organism: Drosophila virilis; assembly: GCF_030788295.1. Classification (NCBI taxonomy): domain Eukaryota; kingdom Metazoa; phylum Arthropoda; class Insecta; order Diptera; family Drosophilidae; genus Drosophila; species Drosophila virilis. Next base: position 1,713,603 of record NC_091545.1, read on the forward strand.
ATCATAAAAGAACTAAAGTAAATGCTGCAATAACGAACAGCTGCTTTTGGGCAAAATTTGCACCCCATCCTTAACCCTAATCCTTGAAACAAAGTGTTCTCCACCGGGCCAACCTTTTTAATGTACATCAACCAAATTTGAAGCGTGCCAATGTTAATTTTTTTTAGCCAATTAAAATTTTAATTAATAATAAAATTTCCACACAAATCGACAATTAAAGCCGATAAGCAGAATATCAAAGATTTTGGGCATTAAGTTTTGTTTATCATAAACATATTTGGGAATGTGTTTTTTTTCTAAACAAACTATAATAAGAATGTGGATATGAGAAAAGTGCTTTAAATATTTGTTAACAGCGCATTTCTTTTGTATTTCTCTAGCCTTGCAGAGGATATTATGATTTTGTCGAAAAATGTGTAACGCATAGAAGGAAACATCTCCGACCCTTTAAACTATACCTTGTATTCTAGATCAGCTGAGTCGACAGACTTAGATGCCAAGTCATGAATATAGACGCAAACCTTAACAAAATCGGATGAGATTTGACCACGATATGGGGTTGGCAAATATTGACCTACGTCTATATAGCATACTAGCGGGTATACCCCGGCCTTGCCCGTGGCATGTTTGTAAAAAATTCATGCACATGCATGCATGTACGCATGCACATATACATTCATGTACGCATGCACATATGCATGCACGCACACATGCATACATACATAAATACATACATACATACATACATATATACATACATACATACATGCATACATACATGCATACATACATACATACATACATGCATGCATGCATACACACACACATACATACCTACATATCTACATACATACACCAATTTACCTGCCCCTCCTCCTCCTGCTCCACCGACGCAAGTTGCTCCTCCAAAGCCAACGTTCCCTGCCTTGTTGAATTTCAGCAGGGCCTACTTGAATTCTTGAGAATCGAGGAGGAGAGCGCTTGGTAAAAATTCGTTTTATTTAAATTTGCAGCACAGGAAAACAAACATGCATACACACATGCATTCATAAATGCATACATACATGCATGCATACACTAACACACACACGCCCACAAACACACACATACATAAATACACACAAACACACACACATGCTTACTTATATGCCAAAATACGTGTATATTATATTTTATTTAATGCTGGTTTTGGCGAACTTGTCATTTTTTAATGGAAAATAATTATTTATTAGCTAACAAAATATTTGTTTTATTTTTTAATTATATTGTAATAATATACATTATTTTATTGTATAAATTATATTATAGAAAAAACGAAAAGTTTGCCAAAATCAATAAGTTTATGTTTTCTGAATATTATTATAATTTGCTTTATTTTTATTTATCTTCATTTCATTCAATTTTATTTTATTGTGCTTCATTGACAATGCGTCGCGTTGTGTCTCGTTTACTTCTGACATTTGTATTTTATTTTATTTTGTTATTTATTATTTTTTTGTTTTTAGCAAGATCAACAAACTGGCTGCCTCTTCTTGGGAGAGGGGAGGGGGGACATAGGGCGGTAGGTGTGTGGTGATTGAAGTAGGGAGGTGGGGGGCGCGGTTGAAACTGCGTACGATCGATGGCAGGCTTTTTGTTTACACTTTACACTCGGTCCAATTAATGGAATGTGTTTCAAGTCTTGCGCCTTGTGTTTTCTCAAAGTCAAAAGAAAACTATGCGCAACATGTTCCATTGCGGACAGTTTGACATTTTGGCACCCAGCTACAACAACAACAACAACAAAAACCTTTAACAAATAACAAACATAACATAACGACTCGGCTTCAACTCAACAAGTTCAACTTCAAATGCAAAACTTCGATTTGAATAACAATTGCAAAAAGCCAACACGAATAAAAAAAGTGAGAGTGCTCCAGTCGGGCATGCCCGACTAGCAGTTAGCCTGTAAACTGTGGCGAGCCGACGTTGACAACACTTAAAGCAGCAGCAGCTGTGCCTCATGTAAGCGTTGCCCAACACTGTGCATGGGAAATGTATTCTCGATTAACTTCGGTGTTTAAAGTCCGATCTTTGTGAAATTTTCAGAGCTAAGCCATGACATTTAAAAGTGTATACATCGGAAAGCTTCAGGCAAAATCTTTAAAAATTAATTTTTTCCAATTTCGGGGGGGAGTTGGAACTTTTAAACTATTAAAAAGATTTTGTTCTTAATCTGTGTCGACAATACGTTGTATTAAGAAAACTATTAACCAAAATCGTTATTTCTCGATATAATGAAAATGGCAGAAGATATAGAAAATTTTTAAAGTATCTAGCTTACACAAATTCCGGAATCGAAGATTTAATATCTTTAAAACGGCTGACGAACAGGGCTAGATCGGCTCAGAGCTACGAAGAAGATATGTTAACACTTGAAGAATCTGGTAATCTGATATATATATATAAGTTATTCGCCTTGTTAAACCATTTCTCCTTAATACATGAGCACAATTTTAATCTAGCCTTTCCTTAGCGAGTACAGGGTATTGAAAAAAAAAACACAACTCGAGTTGTAACAAGTATTTTGTAGACGCTGCTGTCCGATGTCTTTTGCTAATTGCTTGCCAGTTGTAAAAGGGGCGTTGGTCACGCCCACGCACAAAAGCCCATACATGGCCAGCCGGAGCAGCAGCAGCTCCTACCTCAGTTTCAGTCGCAGTTCGAGTCCCCGTTCCCGTTTGAGTCCCCGTCGCAGTCGCAGTCCCAGTTCGAGTCGTGTGCCTTTGTTGTCTGACCCAGAGAGTCGGAGTCTGTTGCAGACAAAAGACATAAAACCCCATATACCGTTAGCTGCGTTATTCATGCAAATGACTTTGGCTAATTAGAAAACAACAAGAAAAATCCCAGAACGGAAAATTATGGCCACAGTGCCGCGAATTTAACATGCCCCTTACACAAAAATGATTTAGACTAGACATTTAGTGGAATATATGCGCATAGATATGCATACATATATATGCATACATATATCTATATATATATACATACATATGCACAATTGTGACGCCAGTTGCGCAAATCATGCAACAACATTTTTTTTATTTAATTTCCATTTGCAGCACGATCAAATTTGTGCCGATCGTGACAATGTCACAATTGTTTTATCTCAATGCCAAACGGAAATTCTAGGATACGTATTTGTACAAACGGAAGATGACAACAATTTGTATTTGTCTACTTATTTCCTCACACGTTTTAATTAAGTGCAACTAAAATGCAATTTTCGCACCTGGAAAAGGTTTGTTAAAATTCCCAACTTGTCTAAAAATGTTAGCAGGAAACATTTACTAACTCAAACAAGTCAAACTTCATTTAGGTTATACAAATTCCCCCTTTTTAAGATATAGATATAGATATAGATATATAGATATATAGATATATAGATATATAGATATATAGATATATAGATATATAGATATATAGATATATAGATATATAGATATATAGATATATAGATATATAGATATATAGATATATAGATATATAGATATATAGATATATAGATATATAGATATATAGATATATAGATATATAGATATTTAAGGATTTATTATATATATATATAGATCTTTTTAGGGAGACTCAGCTCTAACATTGGAACTATCTATTCATATGTGTTCAAAGCCAATTTCAAGTAGAGCTCAAATCTAGCCTGTTTTTTGTATATGAAAATATATTTATGAATATCTATATTTTCAGTACAAGAGGCAGTTTATAATATGAATATATGCATAATATAAAAAGAGAATTGTTTTATACAACTTTTGAGAATATGCGACAGAACAGGATTTGAACCAAAAAGCGAATCGAATCCCAGCGACAAAATTTGTCACGGTTGCCGACTTGATCCATCAGTTATATAGGATAGTTAGGTGTAGAAAAATATAGTTATAGTTATTTAGATAAATATATGCATAATAAAAATAACTATTTAACTAATTAACTAATTATATAAACCCATAGATCTTTTCAATATGTCTAGTTCGTAACTAATGCTAGCATGATTTAATTCGATTGGACTAAAACATAACGGACCGTTTCTTGCCAGATCTTTGAGCAAGATGAATTTAATCGTGCCACACAATCCGACTAGGAAGTGTCGCACGTCAGTTTATAAATAATTGCAATTAATTGCGATTAACATGAATTTGCATTTAACTTACAATTGGCCAAGTTCTGGAGACAATTATTATGGCAGCTAAATATGGTAAGTATATATATATTTATAAGTATTTTATATATATATACACTTTGCGATAAGCAACCCGCGTTCGGGAGTCTACTTGAGGAAGAGCCCGGCGATATAAATCAAACACGCGAATTATGTCAAATTTGCAGTCACAAACAATAAATTGAATTTTTTCGCGCTGACATTAAGCAGATACGCGGCATTTGCTTGTGTAATAAATTATATAGATGCCTGTACAGTATGCAAATATATATATATATATATATATATATGTGCATATATATATACGTCGAGGATTGTGTAAATATTTGCTGCTCCAGCTGCTTCCGTATGGCAAGCCAAAAAACCGTAAAAATCTCTTTCAAGTGATTTTTCCAGCCGTTCACTGATCACGTTCGTTGCGTGATATTTGATCCGGTTCCGATCACGTTATCTGCCTGCTTGGCGCAGCTAGCAACAACTGTTCGCTTAGAAGTCCCGAGACGAACTGCGATCAGGCACGAGAGAAACCGAAAGTGCGAGTCCAGTTGCGCGCTGCCCGCTGCTCGCGCTCTGAGCCGAACCGTTTGTCGGCTTCGGCTCGTCTGCCGAATACAAATTTGGCCATTCGCAGAACAAGTTCGCTTTCTTTGTTCGATGAGGCGCTGTAAACGCCGACGCCGGCGACGACGCTGACTTTGCGTTCGCCTAGCTGTTGGCTGTGCGACGGCGTCGGCGTCGGCGTCGGCGTCGGCAATGTCGACTGAGAATGCGACGGAAACTGCATTCGCTGCTGCTTCTGCCTCTGCTGCTTCTACTGCTGCTGCTGCGACTGTATTGCAGCTCTTTTTATACTCTTACAGTGTGTATTTAAATTTTTTCAAGCAATATGTAACACATATAAGCACAACTTTTTGGTTTTTCAAAATATTTGAATGCAACATAATTTAATCGTAACTGGGCTGTAGCTTCTACGAGAATCCCCACCGGATATGGAGCTTTCAACGAGCTGTGTAGATACATACATATATGGCAAACTTTAAGGTATTTTAAGTATTGGCGTTCTTAAACTGAGATTATTTCGTTCTTGAAATGACTGAAGTTAGGCAAGAAATAGTAAAAACAAAATTAAGAGTGCTTTAGTTAAAATTTCCAGACTAGAAGATACCCTAAGCGCAGCCCCAAACTAAATTAACTCTGTTGCTTAAAATTCGATCTTTAAGAAATATTTAGGGCTTAAGCATGGCATATAAAACCGTGCATATACCTAAGCACACAGGTAAGGCAATAAAAATGAGTGGTATATTCTGGACGTGGGTCTACTCTATTAGTATATACATATCAAATTATTAAAATCTGGATTTATGATTAATAAGACACCGTATCTGATCCATATTATGGGATCACAATATAGATCATCTTGATATTGATAACATTGCTTAAACATTTCAGTCACGTTTGCATTGTAAGAGTATTCAGACTTCGACGCAGCGTATAAACCTACGCGCTCTTGTTTGTTTTTGTCGACGTTGCGCCCCCGCAAGCTAGCTGCAGCAAAGCACATAGATGAGAGCTGTTGTAGCTATTGTTGTTGTTGTTGTTGCCTGCTTTTTATGGCTCTGTGTATTCTGTGTGTTCTTCGGTGGCGAGTTGTTAACTTAAATATTTGTGCTTGACTATGCCGAGCTGCCCGTCTCGAGCTGATCTTTGCACAGAAGAAGTTGCCACAAGAACTCGTTTGCTGGCCCTTGCCCAATTGCGGCGACATCGACTGCGGCTGTCAACATGACCCACCCCCCCTTGGTAGTAGGGGGAGAGGAAGGGAATTACCAGATGTGACCAGAGCGCATTCAGGCCTTGTGATCGCATTTATTGGGCCATTAGCTGCCGCTTATTAAGTGGGAACACCCACCCGGCAAAGCTAATCAAAACGTGTGTAAAAAGCTGATAACAGAGAGAGAGGGAGAGACACAGAGAGAGAGAGAGAGAGAGGGAGAATGGGAGGGGAAGACTTTTAACTGATAACACTTCATTTGAATTTCGTGTGGGTCGCCTCAAACTTTTGCCACATCTATTGTAAACATATTTAGTTAATTTGACAGCCATTTGATGATGAGAGAGAAAAATAAAAAGACGGCCAACTTTTTAAGTGGCAATCGAATCGAATCTGTGAAAAAGCAACACGCCATACAAGCCTATCTTCCCGATCTTCTTCAAACTCTAGCTGCCACTCTAGCTCAGGGTATGCACACTTTGGCCTGCCGTTTGTCGTACGGCTCCCCTCGCCTTCACCCTCCGTATGTTTCTTAATTTCAAGCGATACGCGAAAACACTCTTAACTATGTTTTCATAGTTATTTCTGTTATTCGATCAGAATTCAATAAATAGAAAATAAATAAAATATTACCATGAAAAATTAAAATGGAAAAAAACACGCTAGGGCTGCGCAGTTGAAATATACCGACTGCACAATACACTGTATTTGCATAAAAACTAAAATACAGCTGCGAAAGATTATTGCTTTAATCTTTCAAGGCTCTAAAACTGTAGAGCCAAAATGAATAGCTTGTTTGTGAATGTCAAACTGTACGGTTTCTCTTTAAAATCTAATTATTGGCTGTTCAACCTAATGATGACTTTAAAACTGTAGAATTTTAAGCCCGCCATAGTTATTATCTCAAGGTTTGCGGCTGTCAAACTGTAAGTAAACAGTTATGCGGTGACTCGCAAACTGTAAATAGCTATTTAAATTAGGAGGAGTAGCTCAAAGTTTATGTCGAAATTGTATATTAAGTCTATTATGATTAATAGTTCATGCCAACGGTGACTTTCAAACTGTAGAGGTAAAAGCCACCCAAGGAGATAAATTAGCCCGACATTTGTGAGTGCCAAACTGTAAATTTATATCCAGCACTGTACCTGTATAAAGTTATGGACTGAATTTTAGATAACGACAAACCAAATACTCTAAGCTGACTCTAAAACTGTATAAATGTGACTCTAAAACTATAGAAAAACTGATTGTTGCCCATTTTCGTGTGCTAAGAAGACTGTGAATTAAAAACAACTATTAGATATTATTATTTACCCAAACTGTAAGCGATGACTGTTAAACTGTAAAATATATAGCTCTAAAAGCTGTCTTAAAATGAACAATGCTTTTCACAAGACTTTTAATTGGGTAATTGGTTCAGCCGAAACCACGCTCTTAAACTAAAGGAACTAATGCACCCCTTTTACACCGCTCGAACAGAGTATATACAAATATTATTACAAGAGTTAGAACTTCGATTGGAGTTGGCAGAGGGGGTGGTTAGGGGGCAGGGTGTTTGGGGCAGCCATGTGTCAGCAGATTGGAGAGTTAGGATCGTTTCATTATGGAGCCGACGACGTTGTCTGCCTTTGCAATTTGCTTGTTTTGTTTGCCGCGTCATGCAGGCCCAGTTTGTTTTTTAGTGGGCTGGGCCGCCAATTCGGAGCAATATGCAATGTCATATGGAGCCGCCGCGCCGCCACCCGCCCCTTCCTGGCTGTCAGCGGGCGAGCAGGCGCAAAAGACAGGGCCATAAATCGAGCGCATGTGTCCAGCAAATTGTCAAAGATCTTTTGACACCAGCTGCGTCAGCTGCTGCGGCCCAGAGGAATAGATGATAATTTATTTGATCACGCTTTCCCAGACGATGCGACATTGACGGAAGCGCACGAATTGGCCAATTCGCCAATCCGACAATTTGCCAATTCGCGAGAGACGACAAAGCGAAACTCAACTTCGATTTGTTTGCATTAGTCGCAGCGATCAACAGATCAACTGATCAACTGATCAACTGCTCAACTGATCACTGATCACTGATCGTCGCGGCCTTGGCGCCTTATTAAGCAAATGTATAAACAACTTCCTGGTTGTTAAGGATAAACACGATGCTCGCTTGATAAAACATTTTCTAATTAAATCTCTACACATAAATCATGACTAGAAAAGTAGAAAATATTCTTGGCTCGCGCTTCGAGTTGCCCGATTTGCAACTAGAATTCTATGCAAACAGAATGTGTTGTGGTTTTTTATGGGGGAATTATAATTCCTGCGGCGAACCGGTTCATTGGGAATTATAGATCCTGCTTTGAACCGGTTCATTTCGAGAACTTCGATTGATATAACTCGAGGTTCGAGCAATTAAAATTCAATATAAATTAAAACTGTTGCGGTTTTTTTTTATGGGAATTGTAAAACCTCATGCGAACCGGTTCATTTCGAGATTTAGAGCTCCGCCTTTTTGCAACTAGAATTCCAAGCAAACTAAAACTTTGGTCTGTTTCCTTCTGGGCTTTATATTTCCTGCTCCAAATCGGTTCTTTTGGCTTAACTTCAATTGATTTAACTTGAGGTCCGACTTTTCATTCCTGCCTTGAACCGGTTCATTTAAAAAACTATAACGCGACGTTTTAGCTCCCACGTATGAAACTATAATTCAACACAAACTAATACGATGTTTTATTTGGTTTGGAATTATAATTCCTGCTTTGAACCGGTTCAGTTTAATAACTCCAATTGGCATAACTAGCCGCACGGAGTTGGCTTTGCTTTGGTGTGCTCGGTGCGGCTTTGATTTGTTCAGAGTTTACGGACAGCAAGTAAATACATCTTGGCAATAAACAAAAATTTCTTGACACACATTTGTTGGCAAAAATTAATCCAAAAAAAAAATAACCATAAAAAATACCATGTTCTCGTTTACCTTCTGGAGGAACGAGGCGAAGAGAAACCAGCGCGAGAATGTCTCGCAGATCTGGAAGGATTTGAATGCAACATTTGTGACGTAAGCACAGAGTGAGAGAGTGAGAGTGAGAAAGAGAGAAAGAGAGAGAGAGAGCAAACTAATTTGTGGCCGTGTTGCAGCTTCCTCGGTTGGAGCTGGTTGATTTACACCATCGCCGTCATTGTCATCTCCATTTGCGGCTACTTCGCCTACTGCGAAAGCTGCCGGAGAACTGAGATTGTCCGACGAAGACGCGTTGTTCAGCGCGCCCAGGAACGGTAAGTTCGGTAGCCCAGAAATATTATTCTGTACTAAGATCTAATAGCTTCCGATATAGAAATGAGCATAAGTTTATGTACACTAATCTATAGTACCCTAAATGAATTCATGAGGATCGCAGAGTAGGGCGGCACTTAAATGTACGTTTGTACTCAATTAGGAGCGCTCTTAAAAGCGATCTGCATTTATTTAGTCCTTTCGAGCATAGTATATGATAGAAATGGACATAAAATGATGTACCATAACATTTGTGACCTTACATGAATTCCTGAGAATCGCAGAGTAGGGCGGCATATAAAAATACGTTTGTCTTCAATTTGCAACGCAACGGAGACTTTCTATAAGCTTCTGCACTGCGATAATCTAACAGTAAACATACTACAAATATGAATAGCTTTTCGATATGATAGAATTTTATACAATTTCTTACTTAATACCTGAGAATCGTAGAGAAGAGCGCTATTTAAAGATGTTTTCATTCTATTTGTGGCGCATAAAGTGATTAGTCAGCCAAGCTGGACAAGCATATACTATGTATATGCAATAGAGCTAACAATATATACAAAATTCAACTACAATACATATTCTGTGGTTATGTGCTCCACTTAACAAATGCGATTGAAACAATAATAGTGCTATTTGGAATTCGAAAATGCAGTCTGTGTAGTTCGATTGAGATGTTTATTTCAGTTGCAGTTGTTGCGCCGAACCATTAACTGCTCGTTTTTTTTAATAGACCACCGCAGAAGCGACGCCCGAATGCTGCCTACCGGGATCATCAGATCTATCGTCACATCATTCTCAGTGTGGCCAAGTATATGAAGAATCCAGAGGGAGTGCGACCGTTCATCGATCACATGGACCATCTGTATCCGTTGCGGCACTCGCAGGCCGAAATGGCGCTCAACATTGGCCACACTGGCAACGAGGCTAACGGCACAGAGGATTGAGTTGGCAAGCTTGTGACGGCATTTATTTCTTATTACTTTTTTGTTCAAATTATCGACAAGCCCGTGCGAGCACACACAGACTGTAAATTTGATAGACCCGCCCATGCCCTACCTTTTTTAATCCGCCATCGTGTTGAAACGAAAACAAAATTAAAGACAGACCACAAAACGTGTGCTTCTCTGTGCTGCTCTTCTTCTTCTTCTTCTCCTTCTGCTTCTTCTTCGCCGTCTACTATAACAGTTCATGCGCAGTTGCGCGCACAACTGATGCGGCCTAAAAATATGCAATGCTATTTATAACGGCGCGTCGTCGACTGTCCGCCGCTTCCAGCAGGCGACTGGAAGGCCCGACAAATATAAACAAATGCCATGTGCGTCAAAAGCTCGGCGAAATGCGAAAAAGCGTCGCCATAAACTACGCGAAAGCTCGGCTGCCTCTCTTTCCTGTTGCGTATTATTGCAGGCGCGCGTTCCAGTTCGCTCTCTCTCGCGCGCTCGCTCACATTCTCTCGGGGCGTTAGTCCACTTGCTGTTCGCCTCGTTGGCCCAGTCGCCAGTCAGACAGTCAGCGCGTCGCACGTACGCACGCATCGAGCAGCAGCAGCAGCAGCAGCAGCAGCAGCAGCAGTAGCAGCAGCGCGGGCGCGTTCAGTGGTTGTTGGAAACAGTCAGACACAGACCAATACATTCACACACACACACACACACACACGCGTGGCCAGCAAACAAAATTTTCTGTTCTTTCTGTTCCGCTTTTGGCCAAAAGTTCTTTCATTTTAATTTCCCCCTTACATTTTATGTGTCAACGTTCAAAAAACGGGCGAGCAAAAAATTAAAAAAAAAAAATAAATAAATAAAAGAAGAGCGCAAAGTTGATAACATAATTTTCAAGTTTTCAGCTAGTCAAATTATGCAAATTTATTTAATTAACTTGTGAATAATTGAAAACGAAAAAAAAATCAGGGCACACCTGCGCACATGTCACACACACAAACTGTGCGTGTGCACGTGTGTGTGTGTGTAGCCTCCTTTAGATGTGTGTGCGTGTGTGTGTGTGTTGAAGGCTAAACGAAGCAGCAGCAGCAGCAGCTAGCAAAAGAAAAGCCAACAAGTAAAAAAAAAAAGGAAAGCATAAAGTGTGGCATGTGCCCCAAAAACATTGGAGGCAACATCAATGCCAGGCAGCACGTGTGGCAAGTGCGCGAAAACTATGCGGAAAGAGAATTAAGCGGAAATTGAAAAATGAAAAGAAAAAAAATGCATTCATTCATTAAACACAAAATGCAAAATGATTTATACAGAAAACCCTGAAGCATTAAATATTATTGAATGCAAAAATCTAAAGAAAATAAAAGAAAAGAAGAATTAAGCATAACCAAGGAAATATTTAAAACATGAGTACGAAAATATATAGAAAAAATAAATAAATAAACAAAATAAAATATTAAACAAAATATAAAAAATTTAAAGAATGAGAAAAAATTAATACGAATTTTAACAAAACCAAAAGATGATTAAAAATTGAAAAAGAAAATGTTGAGGCCATAAAATATTAAATGCACAAATAAACTAAAAATTATAGATTCAAAAATAAATAGATATAAAAAAAAATAAATAAATAATAAAATAAGAAAAAAATTAAACAAAATGAATAATTGTAAACATACCAAATAAATATTAAAAACCTTTACGCATAAAATATTATTGAGACAAATTTGTTATAAATATAAAAAAAATGTTAAAATGAATGTATATAGTCGAATGTATAGAGTAGAAATAGTCGTAAATATCTAATTTGCGAACTGAACAAACTTTTGCTCTAGCAGGCAAATTTTGTTGGTCCCAATCTCTTCAAACTTTTGTTTTATAACAATTTCTTTAAAATTTCTTTAAAAATCCAATATAAAGTCTAAACAAATGTTTTATCATCAACAAAAAAAAAGCATAGCACGCAAAAAGAATCTTAAATAGAGATTTTAAAGAAAACACCAGTGTTAGTCAGTTCTGTTCGCGTTAAGCGAGCTTTCACTGTGCTCCTTTCAAATACCCTATAATGCCACGCCTTAGCATTTATCTAGATTGTGTTTTAGGCCCACATAACTTATCGTTATCTTTAACTTAATGTTCTGATACATTTACTTTTAAATGCATGCATTAAAATATTATTTGATTGATTTACGAGCACCCTAATTAGTGTGACCTAATCGTAAATAATGCCCACGCACCTAGACATTTGATAGTTTTCCGCCTCGTTGCAGCCAAACAAAGTGATAAAGACAAAGTGTTCAAGACAAAATGTAATAAATGTAACTAAATATACAACAACAAACAAATAACGAGAGAAAAAGCAACAAAAAACACCAAAACAACTAAAATCGAAAAAAAAAAAACAACAACAACAAGAAATGAAATCAACAAAAACAAAAACGAATCAGTAACCAAAAATGTTGAACAACACTCGAAAGATGTCATGTCAAAGGTGAGTATACAACACTGGCTGCAGCCATAGACACACCTAGAAACAACACACACACGCACACACACACACACACACACGCGCACATGCACACGCACGCATCCTACCTCAACAGCAAGCGAAGCAGCAAAGCAAAACATAAACAACCCCAAAAAATGCCCACAAAAGCCAAAGTTAACGGTTCCTGGCAGCCAAATGCTGCGCTGCTCGCTGCGCAGTCCAGCATCTGCGTCGACGTCTCTGCAGCCGTGCCTTCAAATAGGCAGCGCAAACAAGCAAATTGCTTGAAAAGCTCAATGCAAAAAATGTTTGGCAAGCGACAGCGCAGGCAGCGCAGTCACTCGGCAGCTAGTCAGATGTTTGGCTAGCAGCAGCAGAAAGCAGCGCAGGCAGCGCAGTCACTCGGCAGCTAGTCAAATGTTTGGCAAGCAGCAGGCAGGCAGCGCAGTCAATGTTTGCCGAGCAGCAGGCGGACAGCGCAGTCACTTAGCATCTAGTCGAATGTTTGCCAAGCAGCAGGCGGGCAGCGCAGTCAGCGCAGCCAGCCGGGATTAACGCCAGCTGAAGCCAAGTCGCTGTGTAAATATTGAAAAGCTCATTTGAGCAGCGCTGCCAGCATCGCTTCAGCTTTACATTTAACGTTTTTATGCATCACACACACACACACGTACAATTTTTTACAGGCGCTGGGCTTATCAATTGAAACAGTTTCCAGTGCTTGCAAAAATATATATTATATTTATGCTTTAAATATGTGTGTAAATATTTATGGGAATAAACTAACTAAAATAAGGGCCAGTTTTTCGGGAAAAATTACTTATGAGGATCTAAAAGAAATCAATTTTCTTTTTGAGTAAATTAAAGGAAAGATTTCTCAGCGGCTTGTCGATATTTAAATACCCTGTAAATACTTTAAAGACGTTTCATATAAAAACTAAGGTTTAAAGTTCGCTTTAAGGAAGATTTTCGAATATTATGATAGCGACACAACGTCAAATCGATAACATGATATCGATAACTAGCTGTTAAGTATTTTGCGATAACAAAGAAAACAGTGTTGGACAATTGAAGAAACAGAAAGCGAGTCGATAGCAAAATAACGAATAAGACTTGATTGTCAAAATAAAAGATTAAAGATTATAATAACTAGGTCTGGTACAAAAATCTAGAAAATCATGCTAATCTTAAAGTTTGAAATATGTTAATAAATAAATAAATAATTTTAAATCATATTTCATAATTGAATTTAAGCGAAATTGTTTTTTGTTTGGGAACTTAAAGAACTTTAAAATAAACCTAAAGCTTTGAAAAAACTATTTCTTTATAATTTTTTTTTTTAAATGTGGTTCAATCCATTTTGGATATTGCAAGTGTTTCTTTTCACTAGCATTGCCCCATTTCCAGTAACAACTTTTCTTTTATAGGCAATTTCTCTTTGTGGGTGGGGCTGGATACGGGGGATGGGGCTGGTTTTCCACCCCGCCGCGCTGTCATAAAATGCCGCAGAGCTGAGCCTGTCGTGTCCTGGCGCTTATCTTCGTCCGCTTCAACTTGGCAGTTGCCGTCTTCTTCTTCTTCTTCTTCGGCAAGTTGTTTATTTTGTCGTAAATTTCTGAGGCTCAAGGACGGCACGCCCGTATCATAATATTACACGGCAAACGCGAGGGAGCGGGGGTGGGAGGTCAGTTTATCGATCACACAATGGGAAATTTCACACCTTGCCACAGAAAGTCGCGCTGCAATTTGTGTGTTACGCCCACCTCAAGGTCGCCTTCGGCTGCCTTTTGCATAATTCTAGGGTCACCAGATAGACCTGTCTTCTCGCCCCCTCCCTTTCGTTCACTCGGAGCTGGGATTTTTCACACATGGCCGGGCTGCATGCAACATTTGCACTTGCGTCCAGCTCACAAATTACGTTGCATACTTCAAGGCTGGCCGCTAATTTACATGTCGAACGGCGCGTGCAACACTTTGCCGCTTTCACTCGGTTTTCTTTTCATTTTTTTTCCCAAGCGGTTTTCTTCGTAAGCCCCACCTCCCCTTCTTATTGCCACATTTATAAGCTGGCGCGTAATTGTTTTCCCTCTCTTCCCTCGCTTCCACGCCCACATTTTCAATTAGCCTAGAAAGAACTTAATATCCCCCCTGCATATACGAATTAATAAATATGTGGAGCATATTGGGGAAGAGCTTCTCCTTGTCACTCTTCCTTTCTCGCTCTCTCTCTCTCTCTCCCTTTCTCACTCCCTTTCTGCCATATACTATTCATACTATGTATAATATAAACTTTATACTATAGAAGCGAAGTTCATCAATAATGAATTTTCCACATATTGTGCAACTCACAATTCCTGTAAAAAATATTTCCCCAAAATCTCATTTTTTGGTCGAAACTCATGTGTAAGTCTCACCCCTAGGATTCGGATATAGAGATGGATCAAAATTTCCTATCATCATAACTCGGTCAAAACTAATCCAATTTCCATGAGGTTTGGCTTTTTCTGCATGGTTTTCCCTTTAGATTAATTTGGCATTTAAATCTGACAACCCATTTTTTGGTCGAAATTCTTGTCCAAACCTTGCCCCTAGGATTCGTGTATAGAGATGGATCAAAATTTCCCATCATCATAGCTCGGTCAAAACTTATCCAATTTCCATGAGGTTTAGCTTTTTCTGCATGGTTTTCCCTCTAGATTAATTTGGCATTTAAGTCTGACAACCCATTTTTTGCTCGAAATTCATGTCTAAATCACACCCCTAGGATTCGTATATGGACATGGGTCAGAATTTCACATCATCATAACTCGGTCAAAACTAATCCAATTTCCATGAGGTTTGGCATTTTCTGCATGGTTTTCCCTCTAGATTAATTTGGCATTTAAATCTGACAACCCATTTTTTGGTCGAAATTCTTGTCCAAACCTTGCCCCTAGGATTCGTGTATAGAGATGGATCAAAATTTCCCATCATCATAGCTCGGTCAAAACTTATCCAATTTCCATGAGGTTTAGCTTTTTCTGCATGGTTTTCCCTCTAGATTAATTTGGCATTTAAGTCTGACAACCCATTTTTTGCTCGAAATTCATGTCTAAATCACACCCCTAGGATTCGTATATGGACATGGGTCAGAATTTCACATCATCATAACTCGGTCAAAACTAATCCAATTTCCATGAGGTTTAGCTTTTTCTGCATGGTTTTCCCTCTAGATTAATTTGGCATTTAAATCTGACAACCCATTTTTTGGTCGAAATTCTTGTCCAAGCCTTGCCCCTGGGATTCGTATATAGAGATGGTTTAAAATTTCCCATCATCATAACTCGGTCAAAACTTATCCAATTTTCATGAGGTTTGGCTTTTTCTGCATGGTTTTCCCTCTAGATTAATTTGGCATTTAAATCTGACAACCCATTTTTTGCTCGAAATTCATGTCTAAATCACACCCCTAGGATTCGTATATGGACATGGGTCAGAATTTCACATCATCATAACTCGGTCAAAACTAATCCAATTTCCATGAGGTTTGGCATTTTCTGCATGGTTTTCCCTCTAGATTAATTTGGCATTTAAATCTGACAACCCATTTTTTTGTCGAAATTCTTGTCCAAGCCTTGCCCCTGGGATTCGTATATAGAGATGGATTAAAATTTCCCATCATCATAACTCGGTCAAAACTTATCCAATTTTCATGGGGTTTGGCTTTTTCTGCATGGTTTTCCCTCTAGATTAATTTGGCATTTAAATCTGACAACACATTTTTTGGTCGAAATTCATGTCCAAACCTTGCCCCTAGGATTCGTATATAGACATGGATCTAAATTTCCCATCATCATAACTCGGACAAAACTAATCCAATTTCCATGAGGTTTGGCTTTTTCTGCATGGTTTTCCCTCTAGATTAATTTGGCATTTAAGTCTGACAACCCATTTTTTGGTCGAAATTCTTGTCCAAATCTTGCACCTAGGATTCGTATATGGACATGGGTCAAAATTTCACATCATCATAACTCGGTCAAAACTAATCCAATTTCCATGAGGTTTGGCTTTTTCTGCATGGTTTTCCCTCTAGATTAATTTGGCATTTAAATCTGACAACCCATTTTTTGGTCGAAATTCTTGTCCAAATCTTGCTCCTAGGATTCGTATATGGACCTGGATCTAAATTTCCCATCATCATAACTCGGTCAAAACTAATCCAATTTCCATGAGGTTTGGCTTTTTCTGCATGGTTTTCCCTCTAGATTAATTTGGCATTTAAGTCTGACAACCCATTTTTTGGTCGAAATTCTTGTCCAAGCCTTGCCCCTGGGATTCGTATATAGAGATGGATTAAAATTTCTCATCATCATAACTCGGTCAAAACTAATCCAATTTCCATGAGGTTTGGCTTTTTCTGCATGGTTTTCCCTTTAGATTAATTTGGCATTTAAGTCTGACAATCCATTTTTTGGTCGAAATTCATGTCCAAACCTTGCCCCTAGGATTCGTATATAGACATGGATCAAAATTTCCCATCATCATAACTCGGTCAAAACTAATCCAATTTCCATGAGGTTTGGCTTTTTCTGCATGGTTTTCTCTCTAGATTAATTTGGCATTTAAATCTGACAACCCATTTTTTGGTCGAAATTCATGTCTAAATCTTACCCCTAGGATTCGTATATGGACATGGGTCAAAATTTCCCATTATCATAACTCGGTCAGAACTAATCAGATTTTGTAGAGGTTTGTTTATTTTTCTGCATGGTTTTTCGTTTAGAATAATTTGGCATTTAAATCTGGCTATAAATTTGTTCGTCGGAAATCAGGTAAAAAAAATAGACCCTCCAAAATCTGTCTCAGGATATGCAAAATGTCCCCTTACTATAGCTAGGTCAAAAAAATCAACCGATTTCCAATAGGTTTGATTTTTTCTTCATAGTTTTCCCTCTAGATTAAATTTGTCGTTTAAATCGGACTACAAATATTTTGGTCGCAATTTATGTAAATAGTATGCACAAAATATTATAAAGATTGGACTATATTCACCGAAGTTAATCAACACTGCATTTCTCATATGTGTGTATGTATGCGTGCGTGTGTGTGAGTTGCGGTGTGTGCTTGTGTGTGTATGTTATTTGTGTGTAGAAGGAAGCTTGAATGTTTGTAACGGCAGCTGCACGCCGGTCTTAGGGTATCTCCTAGTCGGTTACTTCCAGTAGTCATGCTATCCAGAGCCTTTCAAAAAGTTGAACACATAAATATAAATTTAAAATATCAATATGTTAGCTTATATAGGGAAATAAGTCACATGGAATACATTGAATATTTCCATTTAATTTTCCGTTTCAAGTTGAAGTGGAAAAGTGAAAAGCTTCAAGCATTGCCCTCAGACTAATATTAACACATTTGGCTGATCAAATTGTAGCATATGTTTTTATATATCTACCTCATTTATTATATATATTCATGTGTCACATGCGCCTACGCCAAGATTTACGACCGCAACGTGTCCGTTTTGGACCACGTCGCGTGTTCTATTCCGTTCCCTTCCATTCCGTTTCGTTCCGCTCTGTTGCCCCCCCAGCTTGGGCCAGACATCTGTTATCACTAAGCTGAAAGCGAAAAGAAATTAGAAAGTAAGAGTGAGCACATAAAAACAAACCAAATACATATAAATACAATCTATATGTACGACAGAAAAAACGTCAACAACCGAAAGCTAAATATAAAAGAATGTGAAAAACAACGAAAATATTCTCTCGTGTCTATGGAAAAAAATTTGTGAAAATTTAATTAAACTTGCGTAGACTACGAGTTACTCTATATTAAGGCATTGTTTAGCTAAATCTTATACAATTTTACATAAGTTTTCATGCGACTTGCCACATGAAGGCGTTTTCATGACTTCCACCAAGAAGGGTGGAAAACACGTGGAAGACTCTTATATTATATTTACATAAATTTCATTATTGTCTTACCTGTTTTCAAATGCCATCGTGTCTGCTTCTTAACAACATAGACCAATCCGTTTGTTTAGACTGATTGATTGACTGACTGATGGGCTCGCTGATTGACTGATTGATGAGCAGCTAAATAAGAGCTGTAGAGCTTTATCTGTTACATATGACTGGTTCATATTGGCTGCTTGTTATCTACATATATATATATATATATATATGTATGAAATTTCTTTTTATCAATCAGACTCACTGCTTGATTGATTGACTGATTGACTGTTGGATAGGCAACCTAATAGAAGCTAAAAAGCTGAAGTATTGCATAAATTTGCTTCATTTTGGCTACCAATTATCTTCATATAAAATTATTTATTAAGACTGATTGATTGACTAACTGATTGATTGATGGATGAGCAACGAAAAATAGACTTAAAACTGAATTTTGGACATCTGTGTGGTTTATATTAGTGGATTCTTATCCATCTTATCCATATATGTATAAATATATATGACTGAACAGCATGAATAACTAATTGACTGACTGATTGATTGACTGATGAACAACGCACAGCCCAAACTGTAAGAGCTAGGTAGTTGACATTTTTAAAGTAGTTACTTTTTTAAAGCAAATAGAAGATTATTTCGTGCGAGAGGTCAAAAATGGTCAGAAAAACTTGTTTTATCTTCATTGACGGTATTTTCCCTATTCTTAAAGATTATATTGAATATATCCGAGAATTGAACTTTCGCCTTATCCTATTTAAGCTCAAGCGGAAAAATCTATTCAATAATGTAGGAAACCTTCTTTAAAAACAATTATGAAGGCTACCCAGTATCTGACACACCAGACCTATTTGTTAACTTATTACCATCACCTTCAGCATTACCTTCGCCTGTTCTGGCCGATATCTGACACACCTGAGCTTTATATTTCTTAACTTATCGCCGTTTCCCATAGCCTGTCATTTAATGTGTCGTATTTTAGAAATAGAAATAAGTTTTAAAGCATTGCGGAACATTAAAAGCGACAAATGACGGCGTCAGCTGTCAAGGGTCGCTGCCAATCACAGAAGCGACTGCTACGCCCACATGCCACACCCCAAAAGTGCCGCGCCTATATGTATATGTATTATTTATTTAATTGGTGCACTAAAAGTAGCCTCGATTAAGATATAGGTATCCGGCCTAATAGAGAGTTGGCTGCAGAATGACAGCGATTGTCAAGTGTGTGTTGCATAAAGCGGCAGCGAATTGCCCCAATGCCAAACAGTGCGCACAACAATTGCCACATGCCACATGCCGCATGCCGCATGCCGCAAGCCGCAGACCCAGCCCCAGACAGAAGCGGAGCCAAAGCGAAAGCCAGAGCTATGAAATAGTCGAGCGCCCAGCGTGGGGCCAATAAATTGTAAATGAAATACAAGTAAAAGAAAATACGGCAAAAATAAGTCTTCCATCTCTCTCCCACCTACACTCTCTTATTCAATTGGTCTTTGCCTCTCTTTCCCCACCTTTACCACTCTAACTCGCATGCTGCCTCTCTACCTCTCTCCCTCTCTCTTGCACGTCCTTCTGTTCCTTTCAATTGGCAATGCAGCGCACAGCTGATGCGAATACCTTAACGCCGCACAGTGGTTCGCATATAGCTGAATATGGCACAAAAAACAATTTTAAACAAAATTTAAACAGAAATTTCAAACAAATTGCAAACAAAAATTATAAACAAAACTAAAATATAAAAATAAATTTAAAGCACATTGCGGCCCACTGTGCATCGCCCCAATGCCACGGCTAAAATCTATTTGAGTACAAGTAATCAATGCTCCAAAGTAAATTAAATTTCTTTGAGCAATTGCAACTTTCAAAGACTTTTCACAAGTTTTTCTTCAGCTGTGAACCACTGTGCATCGCCCCGCAGCCAAGTCTAAGAATCATATAATCAACTCTCATCAAAACTTAATCCAACTTTAAGAGCAATCGCAACTAACAAGTTTTTTGATTAAGTTTTTGCTACATTGCGTCCCACTGTGCGTCGACGCGCCAGCCACGGCCAATTGGCTGGGCGCTCAGTTGGCGCGCAGCTTATCAATCAAACGGCAAATAATAGCAACAAATAAACGAGCAGCAGCAACAACAACAACAACAACAACAGCAACAACAATGTGAACAAATTGACATATTGACAAATTGACATATTGATGTATTGACATATAGTTGGCGCCTGCACTAGCACTGCGGCTGAATGTCAAGTTGCAGGCGAATTCTTCTTCTTGTTGTTGTTTTCTATTGATTGACTGTGTGTGTGTGTGTGTGTGTGTGTGTGTGTGTGTGTGTGTGTGTGTGTGTGTGTGTGTGTGTGTGTGTGTGTGTGTGTGTGTGTGTGTGTGTGTGTGTGTGTGTGTGTGTGTGTGTGTGTGTGTGTGTGTGTGTGTGTGTGTGTGTGTGTGTGTGTGGGTGTGTGTGTGCTTTTTATAGCCGGTATCAGGGCGCAATTGTCCTTAGCCTTAGCGCGTGTTTTATTTATTACTCATACGTCGCGTTGCCCAAGGCGACAAGGCTGCAACGGCAAATAGAAGAACAGCAAATAGAAGAGAAAGTAGTAGCTGATGAAGCAGAGTGTAAAAGCAAGCATGTCAAAAGTAATTTACAACATTTTGCAACACTGACAACAAAGTAAACGAAGCCACGTTTCCAGGGAAATCAAAGCGAGCAACAAAAAATATAATTAATATAAAAAAAAATATAAATAAACGGGCATTGGGAATAAAAACAATAAGGTTAACTAAAGACGGGCGCGTCGCCGAGGCGCTGCGTGTCCTTGGCCAAAAGCCACGAGCCAAATAAAACAGCTCGGCGCGCAATTGGGCCAAATGAATACATATATATTTGTATTGCGTATACGCCATGTTGTGCGTTAAATAAATATAATAAAAAAATATATACACAAGCATACACTAAGGCGAAACGTGGCTATTTTATGCCTTTGACACGCCCCCCCCCACCCCTCCATCCTGAAGCCCTGGCAAACACGTGAGCTTCATTTTCCTTTTTGTGGACAGCGGCATATTTTGAGCCACCCTAATTTGCATTTTGTACATAATCATATCGTAATTATATAGAAATTACCAGCAATTATTTGAGCAGCATGAAAAATGGGGCTCTATTATGAGAGTACTTAAGGCAAACAAGCAGGCGGGCGGGCTCTGCACGCTACAACAAGCCCGACTAGCAGATACCCTGTGTACAGCGCACAAAACAAGCAGAAATAATCTTACAAAAAATAAACATCGACTAAAATGTCCATCATAAGCATATAAGAAAATTAAGTCCTGATATTTGCGATTCACGAGAAGATTTCGGTGGGGATCTAGCACTAGGAAATATCCTATGTCTGGTACAAAAGGGAAATATATTTTCCAAAGTGTACCAGACCTTAGTGCAAAAACAAACTAGACAGATAAATGTGTCAGGTCGAGAGTGCCTGGCTAGCAGATACCCTGTCCTAATACATACACACATACGAGACAATGCACTTTTCCCTCCAAGCATGGGTCAAAATTTCCCATCATCATAACTCGGTCAAAACTAATCCAATTTCCATGAGGTTTGCAATTTATTGCATGGTTTTCCCTCTAGATTAATTTGGCATTTAAATCTGACAACCCATTTTTTGGTCGAAATTCATGTCCAAGTCTCGCCCTGAAGATTCGTATATGGACATGGGTCAAAATTTCCCATCATCATAACTCGGTCAAAACTAATCCAATTTCCATGAGGTTTGGCTTTTTCCGCATGGTTTTCCCTCTTAATTAATTTGGCATTTAAATCTGACAACCCATTTTTTGGTCGAAATTCATGTCTAAATCTTACCCCTAGGATTCGTATATGGACATGGGTCAAAATTTCCCATCATCATAACTCGGTCAAAACTAATCCAATTTCCATGAGGTTTGGCTTTTTCCGCATGGTTTTCCCTCTAAATTAATTTGGCATTTAAATCTGACAACCCATTTTTTGGTCGAAATTCTTGTCCAAATGTTGCCCTAGGATTCGTATAGGGACATGGGTCAAAATTTCCCACCATCATAACTCGGTCAAAACTAATCCAATTTCCATGAGGTTTGGCTTTTTCTGCATGGTTTTCCCTCTAGATTAATTTGGCATTTAAATCTGACAACCCATTTTTTGGTCGAAATTCATGTCCAAGTCTCGCCCTGAAGATTCGTATATGGACATGGGTCAAAATTTCCCATCATCATAACTCGGTCAAAACTAATCCAATTTCCATGAGGTTTGGCTTTTTCCGCATGGTTTTCCCTCTTAATTAATTTGGCATTTAAATCTGACAACCCATTTTTTGGTCGAAATTCTTGTCCAAATGTTGCCCTAGGATTCGTATAGGGACATGGGTCAAAATTTCCCACCATCATAACTCGGTCAAAACTAATCCAATTTCCATGAGGTTTGGCTTTTTCCGCATGGTTTTCCCTCTTAATTAATTTGGCATTTAAATCTGACAACCCATTTTTTGGTCGAAATTCTTGTCCAAATGTTGCCCTAGGATTCGTATAGGGACATGGGTCAAAATTTCCCACCATCATAACTCGGTCAAAACTAATCCAATTTCCATGAGGTTTGGCTTTTTCTGCATGGTTTTCCCTCTAGATTAATTTGGCATTTAAATCTGACAACCCATTTTTTGGTCGAAATTCATGTCCAAGTCTCGCCCTGAAGATTCGTATATGGACATGGGTCAAAATTTCCCATCATCATAACTCGGTCAAAACTAATCCAATTTCCATGAGGTTTGGCTTTTTCCGCATGGTTTTCCCTCTTAATTAATTTGGCATTTAAATCTGACAACCCATTTTTTGGTCGAAATTCTTGTCCAAATGTTGCCCTAGGATTCGTATAGGGACATGGGTCAAAATTTCCCACCATCATAACTCGGTCAAAACTAATCCAATTTCCATGAGGTTTGGCTTTTTCCGCATGGTTTTCCCTCTTAATTAATTTGGCATTTAAATCTGACAACCCATTTTTTGGTCGAAATTCTTGTCCAAATGTTGCCCTAGGATTCGTATAGGGACATGGGTCAAAATTTCCCACCATCATAACTCGGTCAAAACTAATCCAATTTCCATGAGGTTTGGCTTTTTCTGCATGGTTTTCCCTCTAGATTAATTTGGCATTTAAATCTGACAACCCATTTTTTGGTCGAAATTCATGTCCAAGTCTCGCCCTGAAGATTCGTATATGGACATGGGTCAAAATTTCCCATCATCATAACTCGGTCAAAACTAATCCAATTTCCATGAGGTTTGGCTTTTTCCGCATGGTTTTCCCTCTTAATTAATTTGGCATTTAAATCTGACAACCCATTTTTTGGTCGAAATTCTTGTCCAAATGTTGCCCTAGGATTCGTATAGGGACATGGGTCAAAATTTCCCACCATCATAACTCGGTCAAAACTAATCCAATTTCCATGAGGTTTGGCTTTTTCCGCATGGTTTTCCCTCTTAATTAATTTGGCATTTAAATCTGACAACCCATTTTTTGGTCGAAATTCTTGTCCAAATGTTGCCCTAGGATTCGTATAGGGACATGGGTCAAAATTTCCCACCATCATAACTCGGTCAAAACTAATCCAATTTCCATGAGGTTTGGCTTTTTCTGCATGGTTTTCCCTCTAGATTAATTTGGCATTTAAATCTGACAACCCATTTTTTGGTCGAAATTCATGTCCAAGTCTCGCCCTGAAGATTCGTATATGGACATGGGTCAAAATTTCCCATCATCATAACTCGGTCAAAACTAATCCAATTTCCATGAGGTTTGGCTTTTTCCGCATGGTTTTCCCTCTTAATTAATTTGGCATTTAAATCTGACAACCCATTTTTTGGTCGAAATTCTTGTCCAAATGTTGCCCTAGGATTCGTATAGGGACATGGGTCAAAATTTCCCACCATCATAACTCGGTCAAAACTAATCCAATTTCCATGAGGTTTGGCTTTTTCTGCATGGTTTTCCCTCTAGATTAATTTGGCATTTAAATCTGACAACCCATTTTTTGGTCGAAATTCATGTCCAAGTCTCGCCCTGAAGATTCGTATATGGACATGGGTCAAAATTTCCCATCATCATAACTCGGTCAAAACTAATCCAATTTCCATGAGGTTTGGCTTTTTCCGCATGGTTTTCCCTCTTAATTAATTTGGCATTTAAATCTGACAACCCATTTTTTGGTCGAAATTCTTGTCCAAATGTTGCCCTAGGATTCGTATAGGGACATGGGTCAAAATTTCCCACCATCATAACTCGGTCAAAACTAATCCAATTTCCATGAGGTTTGGCTTTTTCTGCATGGTTTTCCCTCTAGATTAATTTGTCATTTAAATCTGACAACCCGTTTTTCGGTCGAAATTCATGTCTAAGTCTCACCCCTAGGATTCGTATATAGAGATGTATCAAAATTTCCCATCATCATAACTCGGTCAAAACTCATTCAATTTTCATGAGGTTTGGCTTTTTCCGCATGGTTTTCCCTCTTAATTAATTTGGCATTTAAATCTGACAACCCATTTTTTGGTCGAAATTCTTGTCCAAATGTTGCCCTAGGATTCGTATAGGGACATGGGTCAAAATTTCCCACCATCATAACTCGGTCAAAACTAATCCAATTTCCATGAGGTTTGGCTTTTTCTGCATGGTTTTCCCTCTAGATTAATTTGGCATTTAAATCTGACTACCCATTTTTTAGTCGAAATTCATGTAAAAATTATATCCTCAATCTCTGCTTTGGGACATGGGTCAAAATTTCCCACTATCATAACTTGGTCAAAATTAATGCGCTTTCTATGAAGTTTGGATTTTTCTTCATGGTTTTCCCTCTAGATCCTTTTTGGCATTAAAATCTGGTCGAAATTTAAGGACTCAGGGAATTAAAAAGTAAAAATATTGAGTACAAGACTTAAGAAATATTTTCTTGTTCTCTGCATTTATGAAATGCAATTTCTTTGCCGTCATTTGCGCAGAGCGCAGACAAAGTTTTGCTGGCAAGTTTTATTTTGGCTCCGCTCCAGGCGCCAGGCCAACATGCCACATGCCACATGCCAGATGCAACATGCAACAGGCAACTTGCAACTGGGAGCTGGCAACTGTCGCCCTGCGGCACTGCAACTTGGTAATTTCTTAAGCCAGGCCGTGACGAACTGCTTCCCAAAGGATTCAGTTGCCCGTTGCGAGAATTCAATTTCCATAATTCAAGCGAACCGAAGCAAGGGCAGAGTTTGCCACGCTTTGTGCCTAAAAATAAACAGCATTAAAAATAGACGTGGCAACAAAACCAAACAAAGCAATAAATAATAATAGCGAGAGTTTTCGGATATAGAGTATCCGACTAGCGCATACCCTGTAGCCAGAGCCAAGTGTTCCCTCAGCCCTACGCTGTGATAAGATAATAAATTAATTGTTTAATAGAAGCTACAGCTCTGTATTAAATTATATTTAAGGAACAGATGGGCAAGGTATACTCAGATATACCTATCGATATACTGTAAGTATCGATAGTCGTCGATATATTATACATATCGCCATTTATCAGTCTACTGTGCTTGGAAAGAGTTATCGATATATAAACACGATGAGGTATGAAGGCCAACATTTCAATATTCAAATATCGATATAGTGAAGTTTATCGATAAGAAGTTATCGAATATATAAAGTTTTCTGCCAAGTCTCTAGCCTAGACAAATCGTCAAGTGCTTGCTTAAAGTCAATCTACCCCATTTTGGGCATTTGCAAAGGGTTTACAGGGTATTGAAAAAAAAAGTGCCGCCAAGGTAAACGACAGGCCGGCGCTCTGCCGCGCTGCTGAGGTCATGCTTATATAAGCCTGCCTGATGACGCGCCTGTCAAACGCCCGCAGCCACCTGCAACCCCCCGCTCGCTACCTCATCTCCACCGAGTACCCCCCTCCACCCATCTAGCCACAGCAGCCTTGCCGCAGCGTCCTCTTGTGCTGTCGCCGCAGCCAACGTCATCGACTGAGCATCCTTTTCCGCTTCCTTTACAAATATTTATATACAGTTTATATATATATTTCCTTTTTTCAGCTTGCACTCGCCTTGGCCTTCGCTCGCTTTCGCATTTGTCTTCGCTTTGGGGCGTGGGTTAGGGTATGCGCCGAGTGCGGCTTGACGCGCCCAACCCAACCTGGGCTGGCATTTAAATATGATTTTATGGCGTCGTTGCGCGTGGCTTTCTAAATCAATGTGGCGTCATGTGTGCCCCCCCCCCCCCCTTTTACCTAGTCCCAAGTCCCTGCATAGATACATTTGTATCTGTATCTTTTGCGCGCGTATCTGTGCGAGTGTGTTGCGCCATAAACACGCATGCGATACATATTTTATGGCTGCAAATGAAATTCACACACACACACACACACACCCCTCTTTTCAAGAGACTGCATACACTCGCGTGCATTTGTTTAGAAACCAAAAGTTTGGCTTTGTTTTGCCAGCAAAGTTGACAGCATGAATCTCATAAATCGCATTGCTATTTTATGTGGCCCAGTTTCGAAAGTTCTCGAAAGACATACCCTATAAAAAAAACAGAAGGCTATATATATGGTTTAATACCTATTTAACATGCTACTCTTAACAGCTTTAAGCTTAACAGAACTGGTTTATGTAAACTTGTTTATGTTGTTTAACATTGTACATTTCAGCTTAAGGATTTTGAACATGAATGGAAGGCTTAGATTCCATGCTTCATTTCATAGTTATTTTCAAATATAATGTTAGTAAGGATAGATTTCACATTTTCACGTGTGGAAAATAGGTGAAAGCGGTCTATCTACGAATTGAAGCACCAAATCTGCCACGCGCATAGCCGGAAAATGGCCGCTGGCCTTATAATATTTGCCGTGTCTTAAATAATGTTCAATAGCAGGAAATTAATTGTGCTTGACAATCAAAATGCCAACGCACAAGAAGAAGAAGAGGAAGACGAAGTAGCATTAAGTGTGGAAAATAAAATGGAAAATGATTTTTCCTAATTAATCATAAATATTCACGTGCTTATTGATTTTCCCATTTGGCATTCTTCAAATGAGTTCGCTGAACCCGTTCTCCACTCCCCCCCCTCCAACCCCCTTTCATGCCATGCCCCCCGCTCTGTATAGCTTATTATGCAACGGTTTAGTTGGCAGCAATAACAGTTATTTCATTGTAATTGCCTTTGGCCGAGCAGCTGGCGTCGCGTTGGCGCCGTCATCCAAACATTTTCCACAAATGACATGAAAAACCAAACCCATCCATCCCATCCCCTCACTTCACCCTCTTGCCCACGCAGCTGCAGCCAACGCTTACGCAATGATTGACAATCTGCAGAGGGTGGGCAAATTGGAAGGGGGCGGGAGGTCGTGCTCTTTTAGGGCTCAGCCAAATGCAATTTTCATTGTTATTTATCACCTGCGTCGTCTGTCGAACCTTTGCGCCGTTTGGCATTAATTAAATTACCAAGTTGAGAGACGGCGTCGACCAAATGACAAACTTGTCCCCTCTTAACTCCCAACCCCCCCAACCCCACGCTCCACTCTTACCTTACACAATGCAATCGTGTGGCCGCCCGCGTGGCGCCCAGCTGCTGTCCTTTAATGGCATTTGTTAATGGGCTGCCGCATTTGTGTTTCTGTCCGCCAGCAAAATGGCAAAATGACGTCGTCTCCTTATGATGCTGATGAGACAGCACCCCGCCTCCACCCCAACCCTCTGGAGAGGTAGAAAGCTGGAGCTGAAGTCGTTGGCTAAATAAGTGCTTATTGCTTGTGATTGAGATCGATTGCGGAAAGCACTAAACAAAAGTGACAAATTCTAAATGGGGACAGTCGCTGGCTAAAGGTCATACAGTTTGAGAGTCACAAGTTGATAGTTTGAGAGCTAAAGGAAATAGTGATGAGATTTAAGCTGAGCTACTTAAAGTGACAAGAACTTTCTTACTTCTATAGCTTCATGGTCACAGTTGAACAATCACAGATTTTACAGTTTGACAGTCACAGTTTGAGAGCTAGACAAAATAGTTAATAGATTAAAGCTGAGTTGATTATAAAATAGCAACGCATCGCTTGGCTTTTATTAGTGAATTAGTTTGACAAGCACATTTTGCCAGGGACCTTTTTATAGTCACAGTATGACAGTCACATCACACAGGCAAAATAAGCTGAGCTAAATATAGGGACAACTTTTCTTTAGATGCGATTTAAAACAAAAAAGGGACTTAGGCTGGGCTGCCTCAAAACTAGCAAAGGGTTATCGAAGGTGTAGAATAAACAAATATACAGTTTGAGAGTCACAGTTTGAAGCATACCCCTGAGGCACACTTGTGCTTAGACAGCACACACTTCTAAAACTACGCAAAGTAAAATGTCATATTCAAGCTTATTAACAAAGCAATGGAATAATTCAAATAATAGATTGTGCATTTCAAACTGTACAGATGGCGATGCACTACAGCGCATTGTTTGTGCAGTCACAATGCTTCAAGTGGCTGCTTTGACAGCAATGACTCTCAAACTGTGTCAAGTGCACAATCGCAAAGT
This sequence comes from Drosophila virilis, assembly GCF_030788295.1. Lineage (NCBI taxonomy): Eukaryota > Metazoa > Arthropoda > Insecta > Diptera > Drosophilidae > Drosophila > Drosophila virilis. The sequence continues at coordinate 1,742,811 of NC_091545.1, forward strand.
GGGTCACTGCAGCAGTAGGCGGCCGGCTGGAGGAAGGGAAGGGGAAATGGGCGTGACATGGGGGCGGGTGTGGTCTGGCAGTCAAAATGCTCAAAGTGGAATTGGCAGGATAAGGACGCTTATGTAAAGCATTTTATGCAGCTAAAAGGCTTAAGTTGAATCATTTATAGAACTGGGCCATGCACTTGATATACTTAGCTTATCTGTATATATAGACAAGAGTTTGTCCGGACTGACTGACTGACTGACAGACTGAATGATGGACTGACAATATAATGGACTGACTGATTGAATGACTAAATGACTGAATATGTGACTAATTTACTAACTGATTGAACTACTAACTGCATGACTGACCGAATGAATGACTGGATGAATTAATGACCGATTGACTGATTGACTGACGGACTAAGTGAATGGCTGAATGATCGAATAACTGAATGACTGTCTAAACGACTGATTGACGGACTGACTAAATGAATTAATGACTGATTGACTCATTTAATGACTGACTAAACGACTGATTGATGCAGTTACTGTCAGACTGACTGGTTGACTTACTGATTGACAGATGGACTGACTGACTGGCAGACAGACAGAGTGAATGACTGACTGACTGAATAACTGAATGACTGACTGACTCGCTGATGGACTGTCTGAAGGACTGGCTGCCCAAAGGACTGACAGTTTGACGGACTGACTGACGGATTGACTGACTGACTGAATGATTGACTGAATTTCTGACTGCCTAAATGACTAAATAAGTGAATATTTGAGTGATTGATCGTTAATTCATTAACTGACTGACAGATATTTAATTTTAAAATTTGTTTAATTGACTTTAAGATATAAAAATAAAAGATATGTAAATAAAGATTAGGTATTGAGGTTCCTTCTTGATAATTAATATTTGATTAATTAATTGCCGAGTAATTGAAGCGGCTTTTCTCTTGGCCTGAAATCAGCACCAATAATATTAAAATAATATTCATTCGAGCCGGGCAACGCCGGGTACTTTCCTTGAGTAACAAAAGAATGCCTAACATTTGCTTTCCCATTCACAGATGCGCACAATTAGCTTAAACTGACAACAACAACAACAACAATACGTAGAGCAAAAAAATAAGAACAAAGGCAAAAATAAATAAAACTACAGCCAGAATTTACAAGCAAAAGGATAATCACAAAGCACAACGCAGCAAACAAATAATTAAACAAATAATTAAATAAATGCAATTAAAAAAAAAAAAAAAAACGAATAAAAATCAAGCATAAAAAATAAAACAACAATATTTTCAACGTAGCACATCAAAAGCCTTACGAATATTTAAAACAAAGAACAAAAAACAAAAACAAATAGAAAAAAATTTGTGCTGTGCTCTAATTCTAGTCGCAAATAAATTTCAATAAAATATATATACTAAATTAAATTTAAATTAAAATTAAAATTAAAACTAAATAAAATTAAATAATAATTGTAATCATTATTCTTCCACTTCAAACGTTTGAAATGTGTAATTTTTTAATTCAATAACAAATAACAAAAAAAAAAAATACAAAACTAAACAAATTAATTAGACAACAAATTTAGAAGCAACAACAACAACTAAACATACATATATATACATATATACATAGTGCATAGATAAATATATATAAATATATATATATATATATATATATATATATATATTCGAACTTTTAGTAGCGCATTAAAATTTTATTAAAATTAGCAAAAAAGCGTTGTGAATTTAATATTAAAAAACAAATAAGCAAAAAGCAAATAATAAGAAAAGAAAAACAAAAACTATTGTCTATTAGTAGTTTTTAACGGTACATTTTAAATCAAATCTTTTAAACGAGCTTCTAAAACAAGAGAGAAAAAAACACACACACACACATTCACCTTAACCTTAAACGCGGCCCCCTTAAGCCAACAACAACAAACGATTTAGCCTAAAAGCAGGCAACACGAAAATTTATACAAATTCGGCGACGCCAGCTGCGACGCCGACTGCAACGACAACTGCAGCAGCAGCAGCAGCGACCTTGGCGTGCACACATTTGCATTCGGCTATTGGACAATAGAGGGCGCCACGTCATGACAGGAAGTGAGGCCGGCGGCTTACGTGCGATTGTGGCCTTCGCATAACCTTAAGCCCAGAGACGCGCGCTTTCACCTTTTGCCGCGGCTGGCCATTAAAATGCAGGAAATGAGCTACCTGCAGGATAATTCCAAATTGGAGGCACTCACCAAAGCCGTACTCATCTCCATTCTGGGCGTGGCCATAGTCCTATCCAATTTGTTAATTATAGCCACCTATGCGAACTTTAAAGGTGAGTTGCCGCTCCTTCACTTGGGGCAATATTTGGAACGTTTTACGGGGGAAATACCTACACTTAAAGATCTGGGGTATTATACAGAAATGAGATCTGTGAAAAAGTTAGCTTAACTTAAAATTTAAACTTAAATATCTGGTATTCGGCATCGAGAACTCTATTAAGCGTAAAAGTTTTCGTCGCTTCCGAAAGCTACCAATTTTTTTGTTAGCCCTTGCCAAAGAGAAAGGGCTGGTAGATATATTATTAGATAATATGATATAAACAGCTTATATTAAAAAGATTTGGCTCATAATAAGTTTGCAAAGATCTAGACAGACAGACGGAACAGGAATATATATGTTTTATGCAGTCAAAGATATCTCCTTTTGTAAACATTATATTACCCTCTAGAAAAATGCCCTCAATAAACAGCTGTTATCTTAACATAGCTGTTATCTTAACATAACGTTCACTTTAACCTTTTACCATATCTAGAATGTCTTAAGCATGCATTCAAGCTGTTAACTTAACATAATAAGTTTATGTTAACAATTTAGTTGTACTTTCTAGAAAATGCATGCACATTTATCAGCTGTTCTTGTTAGCAGTTGGCTTAACATAATTTCATGTACGTTAAAATGTATTTATTCCTTTCGAAAAGTGTTCATAAAATGCACCCAATTCATTCAGTAGCTGCTTAGCAGATGTTGCCTTTACTTAATTTCTTGTGTAACCTTTATGTTATGCTTTTCAAGAAATTAACATAATTAATTTATGGTAACATTTATGTTATACCTTCTAGAAAAACATGAAAAATGCATGCATTTCATGAAGCTTAACAACTGTTATCTAAGCATAAAAAGCGTATGTTAACATTATTATAATACTCGCTAGCAGTGCTTGGATCATGTTTGTTTTTATGTTATAATAATCTGTTAACATTTACATAAAACATTTTACTCTACAAATACTTCGAAAATGCATGCATGCGATCATATCAGTTGCTCCTAACAGCTGTCAGCTTTACATAATTGTGTTCTGTTAACATTTATGTTATTTGACATTGCAATTGTATGCATTTTACATTCTGCTATGTAGTTGAGCCGCAAGCAAAACGTTCCAAATTCCCCACAGTGCTATGTTGAGTTCGAGATCGAGTTGAGTTTGAGTTTAAGTTGAGTTTGAGTTTAAGTTCGAGCTTGAGTTCGATTTTCAACTTGCATTCCACACAGGTCCCACAGAGGTGATAAACTATTATCTGCTGTCGCTGGCGATTGCCGATCTGCTATGCGGCCTGCTGGTGGTGCCCTTCTCCGTCTACCCGGCGCTGACCGGCGAATGGATGTACGGGGATATCGTTTGCCGTTTCACCGGCTATCTGGAGGTGACGCTGTGGGCCGTATCCGTCTATACGTTCATGTGGATATCGGTGGATCGTTATTTGGCGGTGCGAAAGCCGCTGCGCTACGAGACGGTGCAGACGAAGACGCGGTAAGCGTTAGGCGACTATCGATAGGCAACTATCGACTATCGATAAACTATTGTTTGTATTATCGTTGCAGCTGCCAGTGTTGGATGGTGTTCACATGGATATCGGCCGCATTGCTGTGCTGTCCTCCGATTTTGGGCTATACGCAGCCAATTGAGAACAATTTGTCGCACATTTGCATGCTGGACTGGGGCAATATGGCGGCATATACCGTTACATTGGCAATATTAGTATTAGGTCCCAGCCTCATATCGATAGTACACAATTACGGTTATATATTTGTAATGATGCGTAAGCTAAGATCCGGCGAGCCCATACACGATAAAGAATATGCAACTGCATTGGCTGAAAATTTATCGAACCCTAGTCATATGATGTCATTCGCATTAGTCTTTGCATTCTGGATGTCCTGGCTGCCATGGATACTATTGCGTCTATACGAGGCGGTCATGGGCGAGGTTATCCAAAGTACTCTCATCAATTTTGCGGTCGTCTGGATTGGCATATTGAACTCATTTTGGAAGATCCTTATAATGTCGAGCATGTCGCCGCAATTCCGTATCGCACTGAGAGTATTTTGTTTAACCATTTGCTGTAAGACTAAGGGCAGATTGCAAGCGGAATTAATCGGGTTGGACCCAGATGACTAGAGTCGTTAAATTTTCAAGTATAAATTGGTTGTAAATCGAACAAATGATAAATGAAAAACAAAAAAAAAGCATGCATCTCTGTGTCATTGCCACAAAACATTTACATATAGTTGCGCTCCCCCACAATAACTGAATCGTACTTGCCGCTTGGCCACATAGTTGCATATTTTATGGATCGCCGGAAACGGCTACGCAACACTCCAAGCAAACAGAACTTTAAACTAATTGAAAGACATATTCATTTGTTAGACCGTAAGCTATGTTTGGTAAGAGAGTTTTTTAACATAATTATGTTTCGGATTCGATTGTATTATGTATTGTGTATTTATGAGCTTAACAAAAAAAAAAAACGTATATATTATGTATATGTGTGTATATAGCGTATATGTATACATATCCAGCTATATACCCCTTTAAAATAATAATTAATCTACTTCTATATCATGTTTCAAATTCAAATTCAATTTTCAAAATGGCTGCATTTCCGTTTGCCGTTCCCCTTTCCGTTCCGTTCCGTTCCGTTTCGCTTCGAGCAACAGCTCTTTTGCCTAAAAAAAAAACAAACAGTGTGTACACACATGTGCAAATAACTAGACGCTTGGCGTGTTAGGGGTTTATTCTCTCAAAAAGTCCATATTTAGTAGAATTTAACAAACCAACAATTTATCGATAAATGCCAAAGACAGAGACGGAAGCGTTGTTAGCAAAAAAAAACGTAGTTCCACGCGTTCCGCAAGTTCCGCCAGATCGTATTTCGAACTGTGCACGCTTCAGCGTTAAATTTTGACTCAAATCGAAAATTTAGAAGAAATAAACAAACAGTACTTAAATAAACTGAGTTCGATTTAAGCTCAGCGAAAACGAAACCAACACGAAACACATTTCCAGTAGTTTTTAGCGCAACCTAACTAAATATTAATACAAAACTAAATATTTAGTTTCGACAAGTCAAGTTGTACGTATATATACATATACTATATATGTACACCTAGTTAAACAAGCAAACGAATTGCATACAAATCGTAATATACATAGTTAATATCTTAATATCGTAATATAGTTTAATTTAGCGCCTAGTCAGAGTTAAGTTTGTTTTAATTCACATCATGGATTATATATACACACACATATATATTGTATTTATAGGTTTAATATAATGCTCTTTTTTCGTTTCATTTTCTGCCGCACATGAGCAGAACTTGGCTCAGGTTTCAACAGACTGTTGCGATTTTGCCTAGTTCCCTTAGTGGGTTAAATTCAGTTTCCCCGATCTGGCCCGGGTTGTGCTCATGTATGTTTGTAGTTAAAAAATAGTATGAAACTCTGAAATATGTTATCCACAGTGTATATTATTTCATTGTGCATCAATTTTCAATCATTTTTCAATTCATTTTACAAACGATGTTAAAGATTTTCGTATGTAAGTTAGCGAATTGTAAGCCGGAAGCAGAAACGTGTTAAAAATTATATACATTAATATATGAAATTGAGTGCAGTAAATTAAAAAGTACATGGAAAGGTAAAAAAAACAACCCGTTCTATTAATTTGTTTCAATTCAAATTGCTGCGCCAAATACCAGAAAAAATACCAAACTATCGACTATCGAACAAGTCAGCTGGTATTTGTTTACATTTTCAGGCATATTTAGCGGCGTTTGAGCTGGCAGTAGAAACGATATATCGACAGGCTGCAAAACTATCGCTGTGTTAAAAACACGATGTACATGTACTTTATGCTTGAAATTATGTGAAGAGTTTAAAATATAATAAAAGTTTTTAAAGGCTTAGCAAAAATTTCGTGTGGTACTTTAGGCTTGAGCACAACACTTTTTACACTATTTAATTTTATTTTACCTATTAAGATCGTTTACATTACGATAGTTGGGCGTTGCATTTCAAAGTGTGCGCCTTAAAATATCGCACACACCTAACGATAGTCAGAACTCACGACTCATTATCGATATATCGATAATTACAAAAACAGCTGCTTTTCGCTGCCACCTGCAGTTTGTTTGTTTGGCAAGACTTCTGTTTTTAACAATTAATTTGTAAATGGAGCATCGCGACGGAGATCCCGGCGCCGTGCAATACGGCAATTTCAAGAATTATTATCAATTTAATTCGGCCAGCGAGCGTGTCAAATTGTTGCCCAGCGCAAATATTTGGCTAAAGCAGATGGACCCCAGTTTAAATGTGGAAATAAAGCCCTACCTGGTGCTGGATGTGGGCTGCAATTGCGGCGTCTTCACACAGCTGCTGCACGGCTTTCTAGAGGCGCAGCTGCAGCGGCCGGTGCACATCCTGGGCGTGGACATAGACGAGCGGCTGATCGAACGCGCCCAGCTGGAGAACACGTGCCCCGCGAGAATCAACTACTTTTGCGGCGATGTCCTCAGTGCGGACAGCTTTGATGCAACTGTTGAGAGATTCCTGCAGCAGCAGCAAAGGGCCAAATTTGATGCCATTTGCTGCTACTCGATAACCATGTGGATTCATCTGAATCATCACGACTGCGGCCTGCAGCGCTTTTTGTCCAAGCTATGCGGGCTGGCCGAGCTGTTTGTGGTCGAGCCGCAGCCCTGGAAATGCTATCAGACCGCCGAGCGGCGTCTGAAGCGTGCGGGCGAGACATTCCCCTTGTTCCGGGAGCTCAAGTGGCGCTTGGATGTGGAGCAGCAGATACAAAAGTTTCTGGAGCAGCAGCTGGGACGCCGAAACATATACGAATCCATGCCCACCAAATGGCAGCGAAGGATTTGTTTCTACAGATGACCTAAATTGGCAGCTAGAAAACAGTTTCAATTCAGGAAAACCGCGATCAGGAGCAGAGCACAGCATTAACAGTTGCATGCATGTTATTAACAGCGAATAGAGCGAAGCGACTGCTAACAGTGGCTCTAACTGTTGCATAAATGCTATTAACAGCGGTCTGTTATCAAAGTTCAAAATCCTATTGATATTCTCTTTAGTTTAAAATTAATTAAAATTTAAGTATTAACAGCGGTCTGTTATCAAAGTTCAAAATCTTATTGATATTCTCTTTAGTTTAAAAGGCAATTAACAATAAGAGCAAAAGAAAGCAGATCTAATACAATATATAAGTATATCAATGTACTCTAAAATAATAATAAACCCTCTGCAAGGGTATTAAAAGAAGCATATGTATGCAAGAGCTTTACCTGTTGTTTATATAGCTCCACAATCCTCTCTTTTTCCTATTCTCTTTCTTCCCTTTTCTCTCTCCTTCATTCTGCTGCAGGATGCGCGCCAATTTGTTGTTAGCTGCAAAGCTGAGCGCCAAAAACTAGCGAACACTTAATTTACTTTTAAGGCAGAGAACGGCTGCTGGACTATTACATTTTATATATACACAAAAACACACGATACGCACTACCCGCGTTTATAAACATTTAGTTAAACACAACAAAAAAAAATAGTAAAAAAAATGTAGCACACGCGCAGAAAACACAACCGATCGACAGGACGGGCGCGCACAGACTGAATTGCCTCCCCATAAGTCGCGCCTACGCTAAGCCGGCGTTGACACTAATACAATTGCAATTACTGCTCTCACAAGGCTCGCTGCTCTGGATGCTCACACACGTAACGACCAATGGCGTGCACGCTTGGGCATGTGAATTGTCGCTCTGGCGCTCATTCTGGTCGCTCTCACACATATAACGGGATTCAAAGCAACAATGCCAATATTGTGCCAATATTCAACGAATAAATTAACTCACACAATTTCTACTCTCCGAGTAATGACCCTTGCCAGTGCGTTATCATAAGTTACACATTTAACAAATAATTTAAGAGCTGCACAAGCGTATACGCACTAACTTGCGCTTTTGATTTGAAACACACACACTAACACAATGTTAAAATATATCGATAACTATCGCAACGCAGCTGCACGATATTTGCGTGCAGTGGCGCAATTCAAAAAATCATCGACAACAGTCGCCTATCGCCCGGCCGCCACAATCTGTAGTGAGACAACAACAAATGTGTGAGCGGTTGTCCAGGAACTGCAAAAAGTGAGTTAAATAAAAATAATAATAACATAATATATAAATAGCATAACAACCATAACGAATTGCGTCTTAAGAATTTTGGTTGCGCAAAAAAGAACGACGACAGCAGCAGCAACAACAACAACAACGTGTGAGAAAAAAAAGCGTGCGGCCAATTGAAACTTGTTCTGCTTGTTTGTGTTCTTTTCGCTTGGTTACTTCAACTAATTAGCCAAGCTACTAAATGCTAAAAGCTCATGTATGTATGTGTGTATGCAGCAGTCCTGAAGTTATTCTAGCAAAACACATATCGGTGTGTGTGTGTGTGTGTGTGCGTGCGTGCGTCTGTGTGAAAGCCTATGGCCATAACCTTTGGCCTTCTGTCACTTGTTGTGTGCCCCAAAAGGTGGTAACACCTTTTCGAGGCGCCAACGAAATGAAATTAATTTCAGCTGTTTCCAGTTGAGCGACAGCATAGGAAATACAGAAAAAGCGCTTCCTTTAAGCACGGCTCCAAACGCTCACTGCCCTCCACCTCCTTCCCCCTCGCACACACACACACACACACACACACACACGAACCACCCGCGTTGCTTCAGTTTTTTGTTGCCAGCTGTTGTAGCATCCACTTGGCATCCACAACTAAGGCTCTATGTGCTGAGTGGATGCCATGTTGCACACGTTTGTGGATGCTGACCTGTTGTGATTGGTCGTTGTTGTTGTTGTTGTTGTTGCTGTTGCTTTTGTATGTACGCGCTGGCCAGCTGTTGAGTCTGCTTGGATCCTGTTTAACTCTACAAATAAAACACATACATATGTGTGTGTGTGTGTGCAAGTCTGTCCGTGTATGTGTGTGTGTTAGTGTTCAAAAACGTCATTTGCTTTGGCTTCGTTTGTCTGTATGTATGTATGTATGTATGTATGTGTATACAAATGTACATATATCCTGCAAAATGTCTACCCTGTCGCACCGTGGTGCAAATTGATTGTCCGCCTTTCAATTCATTTCCATCCAACTTGATTAGCATATATAATGATCATTAGATTTTTAGGCAGCATATTTTGTATTATTCTTGCTTATGTTCATTTGGCCAATTTTAGCGCTGCCCACTGTGCGCCTGTGTCACATACGAGACACAGCTGTAAATGTTGTTGTTTTTATTAGCTCTTACCAATCCTTCACCCTGCTCACACACGTACACACATACAGCCGTATATGTATGTGTGCTCATGCACACATATCTGCGCATTAACATCGGCACGTACACACGCTCTAACACCAATACATGGCGAGAGGGTTCGTGTGGACTCCATTTGGCTTTGGCTTCGCTTGGGCACTTGAATTGCCCGTCACCTTCTTCTTCTTCGTCGTCGTCGTCGTCGTCGTCGTCCGCCTTTTCAGTACCTTCGTGCAGCGCAATACGCGCGGTGTGTGTGTGTTTTGGCTCGCGCAGAGTTTCTTATTTGCCGCCCGCTCATTAATTGTTAGTAATCCAGCAAAATAAATATAAAAAGAAGAAAACAGTAAATCTGCATGCATACATAAATAAGCATACAAACATAACACATACATACATAATTAATTGTAAGCACACCAACAACAACAACAACGAGCGTTGCTAACATCTTCTTCTTCTTCTCTACTCCTCTACCCACACTCTTCTCTTTACAGTTTTGCAATATGTTGGCGCAGGTTCAGCGAAAAGTATGAGATGCAAAAATGTTATAAATATAAAATGCTATAAATATGTGAATATTGTGCAGACGCCAAAGCAACTCCAAAATATAAGTGTGTGTACGTGCGTGTATGTGTGTGTGTGTGAGTGTAGCGACCAAAGTGAAAAACGAAAAAAAAAAATAACAGAAAAGAAGTAAAAAGCAAATATGCGCGCATTTTGTGTCTGTATATGGCTGAGCGTCACGCACACAAATCAAATGAAATCCAAACAGAGCAAAGCCAAAAACTCTGCCTAACAACTCCCTTCCCCCCCCCTGCCCAAACTCCTGCTGGCGCTGTTGCTTTTTGGATTTCATTTGACGCCAAACAACCCCCCCCCCCCTCCCTCCCTTCCTCTTCCGTCACTCTTCGAAACACAGCAAAGGCAGAGGATTCTGTTTGATTTACCGTTGCGTTTTGCCATCTGCAGCGCAGAAGCAGCATAAAAAGCAACAACGCAAATTTGAGTATTTATCAATGTTTTGTTTTTGTTTCTCTTTCCAATTATTGCAGCCAGTGCTCAGCGTTTGTGTCTCAAAATATGCATTTTAATAACCGAAAAACAAAATAATTATTAAAAGCAACAAATAATAATTAAAAAAGCAAATATTTAACAAAAAAAAAAAAGAAAACACAATGTGAGCATGTGTAATGTGAAATTTAGAAGTTAAGCGCGAATTGTATGTATTATTTAAATTTCTGTTCAATAAGTTTACATTAAAAAAAAAAAACAAAAATAAAACAAAAAAACGTAACAAAAAGAAAAACTTAAAAAAAAGAAAACTAAAAAAAAAACGTAAAACCGAAAACAAAACGACAAAACAAAAAACAGTAACAACAACAAAAAAAAAACAAAAACGGTCGCAGCAACAACAAGAAGAAGACAACAACAGGACCAAAAAAAAAAAACACCAGAGAGCACGACAGAGCGAGAGCGAGAGAGCGAGGGAGAGAGCAACAAGGTGAGCGCAGCGCGCAGTACACGTTGTTGTTTTTGCTGCTGCTATTCGCGGAGCGAAGGTGCAAAAAGAAGAAGAAGAAAATGTCAACGTTCTTGAACAATTTCTTTCCGGCAGGTAAGTGGCAAAAGAAACCAAAACAAAACACAAACCCAAACAAAAACATGAGCAAAGCAAAACGCAAATGTGTGCGTGTGCGTGTGTGTGTGTGTGTGTGTGTGTGCAATTGAAAGTCACCTTTGGCATAAACTGCCGTTCTCTGTTTGTTGCCTCTTCCCAGCTTTCGTCTGCATTGGAAATGGTAATGGAAATTGAATTGTTTCCAGTCTCATTATTATTGGCAATTACATGCAAACCGGCATGACCATTATTGGAAGGGATCATGGAACGCGCGCGTGTGCGAGCGAGATGGCGCTAGCCAGCATATGCACATTAGCCAACACTTAAGCATAACAGCATCTACTCTGTTATCAAACTACCCCCAAGCGCTGTAATTGCACACACACATACATACACATGTACATAGAATAGAAGAGCGGGCAAGGGAGAGACTGTTTTTCTTGGAATCGATCAATGGAAATTGCAACCCTCGAGCGAACAAGTTCCACTTGTCCTTTGACACTGTGGATGGCTTGATCCTGGCAATACCTGTGCTTGCTTTTTGCTTTAAAAAAAAGAAAGCAACAACAACAACAAAAAATCTAAAGACTTGCCCAACACACATTAAAACCAGTTCCTTGGCTTGGCCGCAACGGCAGCTGACGGAAATACAATGACTTGAAGTGTTGCGACTTCTGGTTTGGTTCTCTGTAGGTGCATTGGGTTACCTGTTGATGTGTTGCCTTTTGTTATTTCTTGTGCCCTGTACCCATTGAAAGTCGCTTAAAGAAGTGGGCATATTGGCTTGATGCACAGGTTTGCGACATATTAGCAAATCGATTAATCGATAAATTGACGGCTGGACGAAGTCGATAGATATCGAGTTCTTAGCACATTCCACATTCCCCAAAGTTAATCGATACTCCCATCTGGCTATCAGGTATTTTTAGTATATACCAAAATTTAAGTACCCTAAAAATTGTATAACGATCGGACAATAAGCAGAGGCATTTTTTAACAATACCTATTCTATAATATAAGTATTGAAATTTCGAAATTCGAAAGAGATTTTTGGTATATACCAAGTTTTAAATACTTCCCTTAAGAGCTGAAATTTGTATAACAATCGGACAATAAAAACAATATTGTACTGAAATTATTTCTAAATCAGTTCAGCTCTCTATACAGGGTATATGCTAGTCGATCCCCATGGACTTGTGCATTCTTGTCGTTTGTTGTTTCGGATCGTATCGCATCGCATCGAGTGCAATTTGAAACTGGTTTCTTGGCTTCCATTTGGCTGCTGGTCTGTTCTCAGAGTTTGGCTTCGTTTTCAGGCGAACCTCTTTTGTGCTACCCTGTCTCGATTGAAGGATGCAAAGTGCAAATTCCCTTCGCTTCTCCCTCAGCTTCGCTCTTTTATTTAGTTACAAAAGAATACGCAAGAATTCAAACATAAATACGAGTGCGTTTCTCTGTTTATTTACCAAGACGCTTCAGTTGTTGCTTTTCCATGTGATTCGGTGTATTTAGACTGGAATCCTCTTCTTTTTTTTTTTGCTTGCGATCAAATGGACATAAACAAAGCTGGAGAACAATTTCTTAACCAAATACTTATACACTGTTGACAAGAGAAATGCCAAGGCTTGTTGAGGATTTTTATGCGCCAGAGAAAGATACATCTTCTATACCCTATAGAGAACGGGATTTAAGTATTTTTTTTCGATACTTTCCCAACAAGAAATTCATTTTGAATTCTTAAGCATAGCTCGAAGATGATTAGATTGGCATGAAGCAGCACAGCAGCTTGTTGCAGAGTGCAGGATATCCCATAGTCGGTCAGTCTCTACAACACCAATTTCACTTGTCTTGATTGTTAGTTTATTAAGCATAGCTCAAAGATTATAAGAGCTAGATACACCCAACTTTAAGGCTCTCAGCAGCTTGGCACTGTGTGCAGGGTATTCCCTAGTCGGTCACACCCGAAAGGAACACTTTAACTTGTCTCATTAGCTGGAACATTAAATGCATAAGATAAGCCTAATTTTTGGGTTCTCGTACAATATGAAGCAGCACTTGGAACTGAGTGCAGGGTATCCCCTAGCCGGTCATACTCCATAAGAGTACTATCTGATTTTTAAGCGCAGCTCGAGGATTATAGGATCTCAATACACCCAAGTTGTAGGCTCCCAGCAGCCTGCCACTAGTTCCAGGGTATCAGCTAGTCGGGCACTCTCTACTGGACCACTTTCTCTTGTTTCGTTTGTTGACTTTTCGTGATGAATTCTTGAAATGCTGCTGCAAAGTATGCAACACATTCCTCTGCGCGTTTTTTTCATACGCACGCGTTCTCCATAATATTCCCTTTACCCGGCAGCTGTTATCAATGTGACACGCCACCCACGCCCCCTCACTCACCCCCACACCCCCACACTCTACTCTTATACGTGTGCTCCCCCTGGCCCTCGTTTAAATTCGCATTCACTTTCGCTTGGCAAAGTAGCTGCCCTTGAGGCACGCATTACTCATACGCCGCGACGTCCGCGTGCTTGTGTCTATGTGTGTGTGTGTCTCTGTGTGTGTGTGCAGGTCCTTCTCTATGTGTGTGCGTGTGCCGGAATGTTTTGTCTGGCAGTTTTATTGCCATTAGCTGGGCTCATTATCTATTGCCGCTGTCCAGTGGGTCGCTTGTCTAGATTTCTTTCCTGATTGCCAAATGTCCCCGTCGTCTCTCCTTGTCCCCCTCTGCCCCCCCTCCAGCTGTTTGTTCTCTATGGAGCAACAGTTTCTCCCTGTGCGGCATTTTATTACCATTAGATAATAATGAATACAATTTATGATCTTTCCCATGGCAATTCGAGTCTTATTTCAATTCACATGCACGAGAACTGGAACTAGTTCATGCTGAGAACTTGCGTTCATTGAAACTAGAACTAGTTCATTCTCGGAACATGCGTTTAGTATAATATTAACACAAGTATTGGAACTAGTTCATGCTGAGAACTTGCGTTCATTAGAACTAGAACTATTTCATGCTCATGCTTATAATATTAACGCAAGTACTGGAACTAGTTCATGCTCAGAACATGATTGCGTTCATTGTACAGTAGAAATTATATTAAAGCTACCAATAAAAAAGTTCATATTTGTTATTTGAAAAGAGAAACAGATAAAATGCAGAAGCTAGAATTATTCCGAAATTAACTTAACTCGGTCGCAAGTATTCGAGTATTTACTGTATATTGTTAACCCTCTATAAAATTTCATATTATTTCAAGCAATTTGCCAGCATTTGCTTTTCTATTGCGCTGTTTGAACTAGACATTCAGCTGTAATTGAATGTGTCTATGAACTTGAACTGGTTCACAACGCAACGTAATTCGCCGCGCTCTCATCTCTGAAACGAATGCGCGCCTAGAGTTTGACAAGCACTGGGATGCTGCTGTTGCCGCTGCTGCTGCCACTCAAACTGTATTATCAGACGCAATAGCGCATGTTGCTTTTGTGTGACTTTTTTTTTGTTTTTGTTTTGTGTGTTTGCTTTTGCGCTTGATAGTATGTGTGTGTGTGTGTGTGTGTGTTTGTGCCGTGTGCTTCGTCTTCATTGCCGCTGCTTACCTTTTGAGTTAGTCACTCTTTGGCAACGAACGTTACCACACGGCGAGCGCGGCGAACGAGAGCTCAACACAAGTGTGAGTGTCATTGCATGTGAGTGTGTGTGCGAGAGAGTTTTGTGTTTGTGTTTTTATTTGTCGCTGCAAAGTAATGTGTGTGCATTTGAACTGTAAACACCCTCGACGCGTGTGCATGCGAGCGAGCGAGATAGTGCGAATAACAGCATGTAATAGATAACATTTGCGCTGGCTGGCTGCCCAGTTCTACCGTACCCCCCACATCCCCCTTTGTCGCTTTTTAAGGTAAATGCGTAATTCGCCGCAAAAGCTGTCAATCGCAGCGAGTGAGCAAAAACACATCAATCAAAATGAAACTGAGCGAACGTCGACCGTTGCTGCTGTCTTCGCTCTTCTTGTTGTTGTTGTTTTTGCTGCTTTCTGTTTTCTGCCAACGCAGCGGAAGAAGAAGCTCACAGAATAAACGACTCGGCAAATGACATGCTGAGAGTGAGCGCGAGACAGAGAAAGAGATAGGGAGATGGCATATTGACAACGCTGCTTTTGCTGTTGTTGCTTTTTCTCTTTTTACACTTGCGTAGGGTATTTTAATATTGTAGGTACATTTGTGACGTGTAGAAGTAGGCATTTATTAAAGGATATACAGTGAAAACTGTGCTAACGGACAATACTATTGGCTGGGTGTTCTTCTAAGTGAGTTTTTTATTTTCATTTCGAATTATTTCCATGGTCAGAAATTTATGTTAAGTCATTCTGCAGTTTGTTTACAGCGTAGCTGCTAGTCGCTTACACCCTACTGTTGCGCTCTTTCTTATTCTGTCTGTCTCTTGCAGGCATATCATTTTGCGCTTCCGCTGCCCGCACTTCTGTACCCCCCCCCCCCCTGTGCTTTTGCCAACAACTGTTACTCCACATTAATATTATGTACTCTTTTGTTTTTTTTGCCGCCTACGCCGCTTTCTTTGTCAACTTTGCCTGACCGCATTTTGCAATACGTTTTTTTCTTCTTTTTTTTTTTTAAATTTTTGAGCTGTAAAAAATTCATCGAGTAGGCTTAGTTTACATATCAATGAGTTTGCAATTGTTGTTGTTGTGGCTTTGGCTGAGCTTTAAGCGCCCGCCTTTATTAACCCATTGACGCCCCGCGATATGCGAGCGCGGCATTTGCACAGCTGTTCGCCTGAACTGAACTGAACTGAACTGAACTGAATGTCGACGGCGAATTGGGTCAAACGGCAGCAGCAACAACAACAACAACAACAACAGCGGCAGAAACCAACCAAACTTGTCTTTGGTCACGTTGGCGGCTTGCGACAGCGACACAGCGCAACCCGAGCCCCCAACCTCTCCCCCCCGCTCCACACCGAACACTGTCAATATCATGCACTGTGCGAGATCGCGCCATGAAAACCGTTCTCTGACCAAGTTTTTTTTCTTCTCTTTTGTAAGTTATGAAAAGAACAAAAGAAATGCGAATTGCGAAATGTCAGCCTGTTGTTTTTTCTTTGGGCGAATACAGTGAAAGCTCGCTAAAGCGAACAGCAAAACAAATACAGCTAGCGAAGAGATACCCTTTATCATTAGTTCCCCTACGGAAAGCTATGCATTTCTTTGTTTTAGTTCTTTCTAGTTCATTTGAACCGAAACAAAAAACAAAAAAAAATCTCCATTTTGTTTGTTTTCACATTTATAAAATATGTGGAGAATTTAAAAGTGTTGCCCTTTTTTTTTTATAATTTGCCTGCATGAAAATTAGTACGAAATGCCTTTTTAATCAAGATTTATGCTCTAAAATGATTTGGCCTCCAAAATTATATTCATTTGTAAAACGTATAGACTAACTTTTGATAATGTTTTTTTTTTCTTCGGGAATTTAACCCTTACACATTTTAATAGAAAATCAAACATTTTTCAAATTTAAGATTCCCAAATTAAAACATTATTTAAATTTCAAATAATTTTTTTCTAACAACGTGGCCGTTCAATCCAGGTATGACTGTATTTGAATTATGTGTAACAGCCTATTGGCAGTAGCTTATTTAATTGAGATTTTAATAGCTCGACAAAAAAACAATTAAGTATTAAATGCACACTTGTTACACAAACACACACACACACACACACACACACGCACACACTGACAGGCAGTATGAGCTTTAAGCAAAGCTTTTTGTAGGCCTAAAAGCTTGCCGCACACGTGCGGGATTTGATCGAGAGAGGAAGAGAGCGAGAGTGAGGCTCGCTCAGCAGTCTCTCTCGCTCTCTTATCTCCTTTGGAAGATCTATGTAACTTACATGAGCCGCAAACTGGAAACATTGATAAATTGTTTGGCCTCGCGGCAGGCAGGTGCGAGTGTGTGCCGACCGACTGATAATGCTGATAAGGCGCAGGTCTGGCAAGACCATTCGAACTAGTTGCACGAGTATGTTTGTATGCATGTATATGTCCCCCTATGGGCGACACGTGTCGCCCCTCGCACTATACAAGAGCCTGGCGGTAGATAATGTTCGATGCACTAACAAATATATTTGTATGCAAACATTTTTGAGCGACAACCATGTTGAATAAATCACAGCCAACAATTACGGTTGGGGCTTAACACATATGATCATGATCATGGGAAGGGTCAATGCATTCGCACACTGTGTGCTTGTCAAACTGTCAAATAACACATCAAATGTAAACAAAATGTTAAGCGCTGTGCTCGCTCACACACACACACACACACACACACACACACACGTTGAGTAAACGAGAGCGCGCGCGCTAGAACTCTTCTTCTTAGCAGCAGTAGCTGCTATCGCCGCATCTGGCCTTACACACTCATACTCGTGCACGCACGCCCACTTTCGTCGTTTGTTGTCTATAGCACAGTTTGAGAGTGACAGCTCGCTCGCTCGCTCGCTTACTGTTGTTTTACTGCTCTCCGAGCGAGCAGTGTGTTTACTCTCGCCGCGCGCTATTCTGTTTACGCACACACCTCCGTCGCCGACGCCGCCTGCGCTCTCGCGCCTACTCAGTTGAGTTTGCGCCGTGCTGCCGCGCAGTTCGTCTACCGCGTTTGTGTGTTGCGCTTACGAGTGCCTTGCATACCGTTACATATATACATATATATATATATATAGATATACGTGCTTTTCAAAAGCAGCGTAATACATAACGGTAAATGCTGCCGCATCTATACATACAAACAAACACATGTATATGCATGTTGATACACAACGTGACATAACGACATAATATTGTGATTGCTTGGCTCCCCCTTCGAACGCGCCCCTCTTCTTCGTTCACCTGATTGAAGTGTGTGTTAAAGTTTCTTTTTATGCCCACGTATGCGTGCGTTTGTCTGTCTGTGCATGCGTGTGTGTGTGTGTTTGTATGTGGCGTTTTCATGAACGCGTTCGTGATCTTTGAAGCAAAACACAGCTGTCTGTTTCGCCGCAAAAGCAGCAACAGCAACAAAAACAACAACACCAACAGCAACAGCAATAATATATTTTCTGTTTTTGCCGACGTCATGCCGACAGGCTGCCAGTAGCAGTCAATTTATGTAAAGTGAAAACGTTCACAACTACATAGGCACACTCACATACATACATACATACATGTGTACATGTGTATGCAAAGCTACTAGCGCCCAGTACTTACAGTTTGCGCGGCATTGCATATATACGAAAACTGAACGTAACTCGTTCTCACCGGTTTTACATGCACTGGCCATGCTCATGTAAGTTCAGCTCAATCGTTCTCTAATCGTAAGCAACAACTGCTCCTCAAACTGTTAAATATATCAATTTTTTTGTGTGCTTTGCGTGCGCTGTGTTAAATGAAATGTTAAATGAAATAAGTAAATAGCAGACAGTCGGAAAGCACAAGTGATTTTGCCAACACAGCTAAATACACAAAATTTAATTTTCTGTTTTTATTTTTACTTTTTTTTTTTTTGTTTCGTTTTGTTTTTGCTTAAAACTTGCACGAATATTTTCAAGGCCAATATCACTTGTTAAAACGCTTAAGCCCAAAAGCACAAACCGCAGGGTATATGCGTTCCACAAGTCAGCATAGACGAAACGAACTAGTTCCTTGGAACTTGGTTCCAAAGAAATTTATCGCTTAGTTTCGCAGTGAAAGTAAAAGAATATGTTTTTATAAAAGAACTGGATAATAGGAAAAAAAATATTCTAAATAAAAATAAATAATTATGGTATAAAAAGAAAGATCATTCAGTAGATTTCAACAAATGTTCTTATAATCAAAGCATGAAAACCGTAAGGACCTACTTAAATTTATGAGAATCGCTGAGTAAGGCGACATTAATAAAATACGTTTGTTCTAATTGCAGACAACTGAAAAGTAAAGTTGGGCTGCGCTTAGTTTAAGAGAACAATCAAACATATTTATGTTTTTACAAACATGTTATGTTTTTACACACATATGTACAAATGTCAATATATGTGTTTACCAAATCTGAGAAACCCAGCAAGCCTTACTTGTATTTATGAGAATCGCAGAGTAGGGCGCCATAGAAAAATTCTTATTGATTTGCTTGTTGCGGGGGCAGTTACCAAAGTAAACTTGTTTTGTCTTTGGCACAAGAGACACACACACACATACACATATATCTGCTTGTATTCTTTACAGGGTATTTGCTAGCATTGAACTTGCGTTTAATGCATTCTTACCTTACGTTTTTTTATTTATCTTATTTAATGCGTCGCTTTCTGCGCTGCCAAAAGGCATTGGCCCATATCAACCGCACCTGCCCCCACACCCCCCCCTCCCACCCCCTTTGACCGGAATTTAAATTGTATTTTAAAATTTGTGCTGCCGCGTCTCTCATTCCGCAAGTGCATTGAAACAGTTTGACAAGCACAGCATTGAAACAGCATCTATATTTTAGCAGAAGTTAAAGTTTTGCATTCATTGCATTGAAACAGCATTCGCATTTCAGCAACTATACAGTTTTACATGCACTATAAACTACTGCACAAGTGCATGGCAGCATCGCAGCCACAATCGAACAGTTTGACAGGCCAAAAGAACATCGCGAGCAAAAGAAACAGGCCAATTAGTCATGACGGCGGCATTTCCGAAAATATATGCATGCATGTGTGTGTGTGTGTGTGTGTACGTATGTAAATGGAGTGAATTGTGAATTTCGGCTATCTTCTGTTTTCCATCGCAGCACCTACCCAAAACGAAGACGCAAATTTCACAGTTTGTTGTTTTTTGACATTAACATTTTTTGCGTGCTTTTTTTTGTGTTATTGCCATGGCAAAAGGGGGCAGCGGCAGAACAAAACGGCGAATTGCGTCTTTGCTTTTATTTACACACTCTAAAAAGCAAGCAGCAGGCAACAACAACAACAACAACAACAAAGAGCGACGGCTTTTGTTGTGCTCCAAAAATAAGCGCTCACGCGTTATCGTTTTATCGATAACGTTTGACGAGAACCAAAAACAAAACAAAATATCAAACAAAAATGAAAATAAAAACAACAACTGTGCACTGCAATTGCTAGCGCGCGCGCTTTGTCTCTTTCGCACGCGTTGTTTACGCTTGTGCCTATCGCGCACACACACACGCACACACACACGCACAGGGCGTCAGAAATCATGTTCATGTTTATTTAATTGATTTCCAATCATTTAATTTGTCTTATTACTTACTCTCCCTCTCTCTCTCTCTCTCTCTCTCTCTCTCTGTTGCTCTCTTTACAGATACGGCTGCTATGGATCCAATTTTCTTTTCACCTTCAAACGGTATACCCTCTGAAAGTAAACTCGCCACTTATATGGTAAGCTTTTATTATGTTGTTGTTATTATGATAATTATTATTGTGTATTATTAATGCCATTTACGTTAAAACGCACAGTTTGAGGCTCATGAGAGTTGACAGTTTGAGAGGCACGCGCTGTGATTAACATGCAAATGTGTTACGAGATGTGGACAGTAACTCGAATGTAGCTGTTTTCTAGCCAACTGTTGGCTGTTAATTTAGCTACTCTTAACATTGGCCGCAGCTGCTATTTTAAAGCGACAGTTGGCAACACTGGCTACGCAGTAGGCGGCTTAGCGAATGACCCTGCCTAGCCTAGACACGCACACACACGCACGCACTTGCATGTTTACATACGTATGCATGTGTTGTGTGTGTATGTAAGTTTACAAGCGCTACAACAACAACAAACAGCTGTTAAATTAACAGCTGAAGTTTGTTTTGCTTGTATTTTTAATTATGCTTGCAATGTTTTTGTTTTCACTCAATTTGCTTGAAACAATTTCATTTCAATCTGTCTGTCTGCATATACATGTGTCTGTGTGTGTGTGTGTGTCTATGCTGTATACTTGACCGACTTTTTGCGACTGTTAACATACATATAGATACAGTGTGTACACACTCACACACATAAATTGGCATTTACTGTATCTGTGAATGTGTGTACATAATAATATAAGCAATAACCATATTTTCTGTTCATGCATGGATTTTACTTTTGATTTCATTATTTATTTCATTTTTCAATGAAATTAAAAATAAAATGCATGCAAAATGCAGAAACGAACAGAAAATAATATAAAATTGTACTTAAAATCAGTTTTTAACTAGCTTAAATTGTATTATTGAAAAAAAGAAAGGGTATACAAAGAGTATGTGTAAAGTGAAAGTTCTCTACCAACTGTACTTAGAGAGACATTTGCTTTAAATAGATGTCAGAGTTGAAAGAAACAATGAAAATACATGGGAAAATCTTAAGAAAAAAGGTACTTTAATCTAAGGGAAATTTTTAATAAAATTTTTATTTTTATCTTTAGTAAAGTTACTTTTATCTTTTAGCAGCAACTTTATTAAAAATGTTGCTAAAGCTTTTCCTTTTTTCTACTTTTTTAAAATGATTAAAGAAAATTTTCCCATGTATGTTTAAATTCAATGTAAATAAAGTATTTTGCCGACTTTCAAGAGAAAAGATTTGTCCTTACGGTGAAGATAACCTCTAATCCTACACGAATTTTGACAAATACACAAGCCTATTGCTGTATTACACTCTTTAATTCAAACTATCTTAATCTCTGTCTCTTCGCATGCTATCTCTCTCGCACTCTCTTTCTCTCTCTCTCTGGGTATTTATCGCTCTGCGGGTGGCAGAATCGACAGAATGTTGCCCCAACTTCGGGCTATGGGCTGAATAACGGTAACGTGAACGTTAACGTTAACGTTAATAGTAACGGTAATGGGTTCTCACTACTTAACTTGGACTCGTCCTTAGCAGTTAATAAAAAGTCTCAGGTAAAAGCAGCAATCCCCGCGAACACCCCCCCCACTCCACACACCACTTGTTAGTAGTTAGTTTCCACTTAACACCCAACTCTATCCCATTAAAGTGCGTGTTGGTGCGTTTCTCGTTTGTCTCAAATACCCTGTTCACCATGTGTAAAGGAGCATATCAGTTTTGTGTAAAGTCCGTCCGTCTATGGAGTAAAATCTATATTTATACAAAGGACTTTGTTCTTAAACCAAACTTAACATTAACCTACAGTTTGACAGTCACTCGCACTTACAGTCTGCAGTCATATAGAAAGCACCTGAATTTTGAATTTAGTCCTGACTCATACAGAAAACCCCGCAGTCTTTAGGTTTGACAGTGACTTAAAGACACAGGCTTAGCGAAGTTTAGCAAACTTAACTTACAGTTTGGCAGTCACTTGCATTTACAGTCTTAGAGGTATCAATCGTTTAATATTAGATGTCTTACAGTTTGACGGTCATTTCACGTACGGTTTTAGAGGCATCAAGAAAAGTAACCAAGCTTAGGGTAGTTGTTAATTTACAGTTTGACAGTAACTAGCATTTACAGTCTTAGAGGCAGCAAGAAAATTGCCGAAGCTTGGACTGGCTGTTAACTTACAGTTTGACAAGCACTTGCATCATAGAAGCAGCAAGAATTGAGCTCAATTGAATTTTCACTCATCGCACATTATGAACAGAGTATTGCACAGTCGGCCGCAGCCGATTGCCACCTCTTAGCTAGTTTTTCAACTTAATTTACCTGATGCTTTGTATTTATTATTATATTTTGATAAACTCTTTAATAGGTAACGCCACAATCGCCCGAATTCATTCCAACGCGCATCAATTCGTCTCCCAACTTTTATCCACCATATCACATGAATAATGGCCTAAACGGCGTCAATGGATTAACAGCCGCTGCCGCCGCCGCCGCAGCCGTTGCGACAGTCGCAGCGCCCGCCACGACAGCAACTGTTGCCGCCGCCTCTGCTGCCGCCGGCGCTGCCTCTGCCGCCGTCTCCGCCTCCGCCTCAACTGTGAGCATTAGCAAGTCCTCAAATGGCAGCGGCAGCTCCGCTGCGATGCTCTCCATGCAGAAAACTTCCGTCGTTGCAACTGTTAACATTGCCCAACAACAACAACAACAACAGCAACAACAACAACAACAACAACAACAACAACAGCAACAGAAGCAGCAACAGCAACAATCTTCCCTGGTAAACGATCAGGTTGCTGGCAGCTCGGCGCCAATTGCAATCATACCGAATCCGTCGGCGGCGCCATTTGTCAGCAACATGTCCGCCCAGACGCCGCTCAAGGCGCGCGCAGCCCTGATGCGACAGGAATCGCCGACGGCGGCGCTCATCGGTGGCGAGAAGTCGCCGCCACACGGCATGACGCCGCACGGCGCATCGCCTATACCCACAACATTGCCAGCGAGCGTGCATCAGGTGAGTGTTCCTCGAGCTTAGAGATGGGAGCGTGTCGTGAGTCACGTACGTAGAGACTTAAAGATGAAGCATAAGAGATGGGCACGAGTCGTGATTAGGTGGCACACACGACGTGGCAAGAAGGGATTCAAGTAAATGTCAAGCTTAAACTATTTAATTAGCGATGAGAGCGTGTCGTGAGC
Source organism: Drosophila virilis (assembly GCF_030788295.1). Classification (NCBI taxonomy): domain Eukaryota; kingdom Metazoa; phylum Arthropoda; class Insecta; order Diptera; family Drosophilidae; genus Drosophila; species Drosophila virilis. Next base: position 1,766,615 of record NC_091545.1, read on the forward strand.
TAATGTCAGGCACGACACGAACACGACAGCAACTAAAAAGACGTATTTGTGGTCATTTTAGAGCCGAACATAAAGATAAAGCTTTAAAAATATCTAGTTCGAGATGGGAGCGTGCTTTGAGCTCGTGTCACGCACGAATAAACACAAAGGGAGAAAGCGACACAAAGAAGGTAAAAAGAATTTAGTGCATTTCAGGGCATTCGTGATTTTAGAGAAGGCAGCCTTTCGGGAAATTGTTTCACGCGCGACTGTAAAAGTATGGGAAGTCATGTTGAGTCACGAAACGGAACACGACACGCGCGCATCTCTAATACCAAAATGTATTTCCAAGCAGCCAACTAACGTTTCGTATATATTTGTTGATTGACAGGAGAACGTGGGCGGCACCATCTACTTTTATCCGACTGCCAATGCACCGAACAATCAGCCGGTAGTCAATTCGGTGGTGGTGGATGCCGCACACCCGGCACATCCGGCCCATCATGGCGTTGTCAATGCTGTGGCACCGTTGAGCGCCGTGCCGTCGCAGCTGTTGTATGCGGGCCATGTGTATCCGGGGCCCGCGTCGAATGTGATTGCGATGCAGCCAAAGACGCAGCTGGAATCGGCCTTCTTTATGCCCGACGAGATGCGCTCCGATATACTTGCCCGCAACGAGATCTCCAATCTGATTATGGACGCCGCGGAGGCGGCACAGCACGCCCTGCCGCTCGAGGTGGACAACTATCATGCGCTCTATCCTTTGGAGCCGCCGGCACAGCCGATGCACACAAAACTAACGCTGCCGGCGAGCACGTACCGAGCCACGCACAATAGCACAGGGTTCAAGTATTGCCTGAGAAGATTACACGGTGAGTGTGGCGTCTGCTTAACCCAGTTTTGGAAGGGTTGTAAAAAAGTGGGAGGGATCTGCCGGGAGCAAAAGAGTTCCTCATCCCCTTTGATAAAAGCGCGCAGTATTCATGGTTAATCTGGGTGCAAATAAATCACTCATCAAACCCGGTTGCATTCATACAACCTAAATTCAAACTGTTCGAGTCAACAACTCGGTCGAGTCAACAGGTTTGGTCGAGTTTGAAGCGAGCTCAAACAGCTCGAACTTAGTATTTTGAATAAATTGCAATCTAAACCTGATCTGAGCTAAGGATAGACAAACTATTTATCAGTTAAATCTTTGTCCTCAAATTTGGATATTTCAATGAATGATTCATCAAACCCGCTTGCCTTGATGCAAACAAAGTTCGAACTGCTCATGTCAACAGCATGTTCGATCGAATACAAATAGCTTGAGCTTGAAGCGAGCTCAAACAGCTTGAACTTAGTCAAACAGTTTGAGTCTCGACTCGTTCGAGTTAAATTATACTTTGATTATACGAAAGGCGTTTGTTGCCCAAAGATTCTTTCACCGGGTCCACAGTCTTCGCTCAGCTTTGTAATAATATTTGCCTCTGCTTTCTAGGCTTTCGTTTGCAGTCCACAAAATGTATGGCGCTCGTGGAGATGTGGAAGAAGCTGCAGCACACGAATGTGGTGCAGTTGCGTGAGGTGTTTACGACAAAAGCATTTGGTGATAACTGTAAGTGAACACTTCTATCGAGTGTGCCCCATACTCAATTTGTTTTATGTTCCATCCAACAGCCTTAGTATTAGTGTACGACTATTATCCCGGCTCACAGACATTGCTAGCCAAATACTTTACGCCAGCGCCCGAGACCAACGGCTACACAGATCCATTCCAAGGCGAGGCACGCCCCTTCAGGTGAGTTCAAAAATCGAATTCTAATTCCCATTAAATCTAACACTTAATCTATTGCAGTCACAAGAGCAACATGCAGCGCACAAATAACGGACCCTTGCTGCCCGAGTCGACAATTTGGTCGATCATAATGCAGCTGACCGCGGGCCTGAGGGCCATACACCAAGCGGGACTCGCCTGCAAGTGAGTGCAACAACAAGAAACTGCCAAAAATAGATTGTGGCCCTTGTATAAGGAATAAGGGTTATCCAAAAAGTGAAATTTCTCGAGCTATGTATACTAGACGAGAGTCTTCTTTCCTTCTAAAAGGGATTAGTGTTAGCCAAAAAGTAAAATATTGTTAAGTTGTGAAGACTAGACGAGAGTGGGAATACCCCTAGGGTGCTTTCAGTACGAACTATTAGCTATTCGGGTATTTATTGCTTAAATATTAAATTTGGGTATCCAAAAAGTAAACTATTCCCGGGCTGTAAATATTAAACGAGAGTCTTTATGCCAAATTTTGTGTCTCTAGCTCTTATAATACGCGAGTTATGCTCAAAAAACAGAATTTCGTTATCGATTTTTATCGATTTCTTGGAAACGAACTCAGTTATCGATAAAGGGAAACGAAGTTTATCTTACGGGCAACAGATGGCGCTGCCCTTAAAATTATCCCTACCTTTTATGTTCTTTGAGATGGACGACTATAAATACAGACGGACGTACAGACGGACCTGGCAGTTCGACTGGGCTCTTTGTTCCGATCCAACATATATCTATATATACTTTTTGCGGTCTGATGGACTGCCTTTTGCCTCATAAATAGGGACTTTTTATCGGACGTGCAGACAGACAGACCTGGTGAGATCGACTGGGCTTATTGTTCTGATCATGAATATTGTATGTATACTCTATTAGGTTAGAAAATCTTCCTTCTGCCCTTACATACACATGCATAAAAAACTAATATGCCTTTCTAGCCACATCCAAGTGGTTCAGGCTATAAAAACTACAACTAAATCTTAATATAACTAAGTTTTTGGTTAATAGATTAGTTATGAAATAATATTATATACTTACCTGAGTTCCTCTCACATACCTCTCTCTATGCATAAACCAAAACTCTAGCTAATCTCGCTCTGTTTATTTGCCCGCCAGAATACTGGATCCCACAAAGATAATTGTGACAGGGAAACGTGTGCGGTTCAGCTCCTGCTGCATCTCGGATATCACGCAGTTCGATCCCAATGCGGCCAATCCCTTGGCCCTGGTCAACATGCACCAGCAGGTAAATCGTCTATTATATATAGTATATTTGTCTGGTTGGTTGACTTTTTGTTTGCCTGTACCGCAGGACGATCTGACCGCACTGGGACGTCTAGTATTAGCGCTGGCCTGTCGCTGCCTGCAGTCCGTGCAGCGCGACAATGTGCAGTCCAGCATCGACATGGTAACCAGAAACTACTCCACCGATCTACGTAATTTTATTGTGTAAGCAAAGTGTATTTAATATATTGAGAAACAATATAGTTAATGGAACGTCTTTCTAGTTACCTCTTCACCACGAATAACCGCCGCTCTGTTACGGATCTGATGCCCATGATTGGCGCTCGGTTTTATACGCAGCTGGACGCGCTGCAGGCTCAGGTGGATAAGCAGGAGGATGAGCTGGCCAAGGAGATGGAAAACGGTCGTCTATATCGCATTTTGGTTAAACTGAACAGCATCAACGAACGACCCGAGTAGGTCACGACCTCGAAAATCTTTAAGTGCTATTGTTACTCATAAATTCTCTGCTTGGCAGCTTCAACTTGGACTGCACCTGGTCGGAGACTGGTGATAGATATATGCTGAAACTATTCCGTGATTTTCTATTTCATTCCGTCACTGAGGATGGCCGTCCCTGGCTGGATCACGCACACATTGTACAATGCCTCAACAAGCTGGACGCGGGCTCCATCGAGCGCGTAAGTTGTCCAAACATACGGAAGGATATGTGGAACATCGAACGCAGCTGATCTGGCCATGTCCATCCCTCTGTTCATTTGTATCCACCTAAATATAATCACTCTGCTTGGCTTGAATCCCAATTAATCTATACACTTTTCTCGGCAGGTGCAATTGATGTCACGCGATGAGCAATCGGTTTTAATTGTCTCCTATGCTGAGCTCAAGAATTGTCTGGAGAATGCCTTCTCCGAGCTGATGTCGAGTGCGGCCAATTGAGCAACAGCAGGAGCAGGAATAGCACATGCGCAGCTCACCTAGCCACGCCCATAGTTCATGACCACCCGCCCCCATAAGAACAACCCTCCACCCTTCCCCTACTCGACCACAAGCAACTACGATTAAATGGTTTAAGATATAAGAGAAAAACATTCATTATACTAAGACATTTTGGCGCATGCCCTTTAAATAAGTAAATGAAGAATATAAAACTAAAAAAAGAGAAAACAAAACAAAACAAAAAACAAAAACCAACATAAATAAATAATATAATACAAAATTAACTACATACGCAGATTTATATTGTTAAGCCAAGCAAAAAGATAATGATAAAGAGATGAAGAAAAAAACAACAACAACAACAACAAACTGATATCCAATGTTAATGTTAGATCTTAACTAAATTTTAGGCATTTAAACTTACATAAAACAACAACAAAACAACAACAACAACAAATAAACCAATAACAACAAACAGAAAAGGAGCAAAACAACTTTTTAAAAAACGAAATCTCTCCAAAAAAGAAAAATACAACAAAAAAAAAATGTCAAAAAAAAGCAAAATATACAAGAACAAAAAAAAAACGTAAACAAAAAAAACTGTAAAAAAAACTGGCAAAATTTGTTAAAACATAAAAAAAGCGAAACAAAAAAGTACGAAAAAAAGTAAAGCAAAAAGTTGATCTATTTTTACAGAGCTAAACGAAGAAGAAGAGCAGAAAGAAAGTATTTATATGTATTGAAAAGTCTAAACTAAAAAAAAAAAAAATGAAACGAAAACAAAAACTAAAAAAAAAAAACAAACAAAAAACGTAAAATTCAAACGAAAGCAAAATTTGTGCAGTGCGAAAAATGTTGAGCGACAGCAAAAAGTAAAATGGAAAAGTTGAAAGAAAATTCCGGAACCACAAGAGCAACAAAAAATATGTTTTAAGAATTGTCTGAGCGCCTGCCCCTTAAAAAAAAAACCCCTACAGCAACAACAACAAAAAACATTTCTTATTTTTCAACTAATATTTTTATAGCGAAATATTTTTTAAACGAAAGGGATTTAAGCATGAAAACAAAAATGCAATTGCAAATGAAACTATGTATTTGTAAAAAGTATAAAAATTGTTGTAATAAGCAGAAAAGAAGTTGATAAATGAACATTGCAAAGCGACGCACAGCGCGACTTGGCAAGTTGCTCAAAAAACACAATACAAAAAAAACGGAAACGAAATGAAAATGAAACAGAAACGGAAACGGAGCCGGAAATGTCTGGGCCACACACACAAGCAACAAGAGCAGAGGAAACGATAACGTCTAGGCCACACACACACACACACACATACACAGCGTGATATGTATATACATATATACTAATTTTTTGTACATTTACAACTCTTGATGGTCTTCGGTCTTTGAGAATGCAATATTTATAATGGTTTACATATAATTTATCAAACACACACACACACATACACATTTTTAAAGCACGCTCCAAATTTGCAAGTACAACAAAACTTACTTAAAAGTCTGTCTATATATATATATATATATATATATATATATATTATTTTAAAGGCCGCATATCACGTAACCGATCTAAATCCAAAACAACCACAAACAAATGGCTTCAATCACTCAAAAAAAAAAAAAAAAACAAAACCACCAGCAAAAATGTCATAGAAGTTCTGTAATTGATTTATGCCTAAGCCCTGTTAAGAATTATTATTGCCGTATGCTCTCGCTCGATCTTATACACCTTTATATATTATGTATCTACAACTTTACGCATTATTTTTTGTTGTTGCACACATTTTTTTACATCAAACTTCTTGCTTTTGACTTACTTTCTTCTTCCTTGTTTTTCTCGACCCTCAAATACTTTCACGCTTTTCACGCCCCTTTCTGTTTGTGTCAGGCATTAATTGCATACTCGTACTTTTCTTTTTTTAAGTTATTGTGTACTTCAAAGTAAGACTAATTAATTAGTTATAAATTTTATTATTAAAAAAAAAAAAAAAACGAAAGAAAACCTACAAAAACAAAATGTAAAAGAAAACTTTTGAGAAAAACCAATGCAAAAAAATAATAAAATGTTTTAAAAAAAGTTTGAATTCTTTTTTTGACTACCTATAATTCATCTTTCCCTAATTCTGAGTTAAGTAATACTCTATACCAGCGTTGCCAACCGCCTCGAAAGAGTTTCTGATACCCTGTTATAAATAGCTGGAAGACGGTTTCAAACTGCAGCTGTTTCCGTTCAAAACAACCCAATCGATCCATCTATGCCATAACAGGGTCTTTTTTCTCCACCTTTCATCATTAAATAACATTTAGATTTATTAATTAGTTGGGCCGAAATCCTGGCGGTACTGCAATACCAGGAAAAGCCGCGACAGAGGTGGAGCAGGCTCCTAGCACTCCGTCTAATTCCACAAATCAGTTTAATATTTGTTGTCCTTCGATGGAGGATCTATCAGGGTTTCTGATACCCTGTTATAAATAGCTGGACGACTGTTTCAAACTGCAGCTGTTTTCATTCAAAACAACCCAGCATCTAACATACGTCAATCCATCTATGCCATAACAGGGTCTGTCTTCTCCACCTTTCAACATTTCATAACCTCTACATTTATTTTCCAGTTGGGCCGAAATCCTGGCGGTACTGCAATACCAGGCCAACCCGCGACAGAGGTGGAGCAAGCTCCTAGCACTCCGTCTAATTCCAAAAATCAGTTTAACATTTGTTGTCCTCCGATGGAGGATCTATCAGATGTTAAGCTGATAAGAACAGATACTACACTTTGATCTTAGCCATAAGGCCGAGAAGCGATAACCAGACAATGTTATTTCAACCTATACTCATTGCCACCTAGCCAAAACCATTTGAGAATTCTAGTGCAGAAACTTGTCGGGTCATGCGCAAACGCAAGCAATGTTGGTGGTGGTTTTGTCCGCGCCGCAAAGCATGCTTTAAATTGTGTGCTTTCGTTAACCGTCAGTCGCGCTGTAATTCTCAAATGGTTCTGTCGGCGGCTGCATGGTGTCGTCGCTGTTCAGCATTTTCAAATCACTCTGGCTTCTCTTCAGTTGTCGAATAAATCTTTCGCCTTTTACTAAAGATTTCCGTGGAGAGGAGCACTCTAATGAGTCTAAAATAATTTTTGCTAGTGCCCGATTGCAAAATTGGGCCATTAATTAATACATATACAATCAATCAGTTAATAATATAATGTTTTTTAAACATACACACATACATTTTGAATTGTTTATTTTAACTAAATAATTACAACGTATAATACAAATTTTACAGTTAAAACTTGAAAATGTTTAACTTTTGTGTGTCAACATATTTAGAGGGGTATTATGTGTTCGTGTTGCGTTTAAGCGGCAGAATTTGAAGGAATTTGTAATTTTGTTAAAAATTTATAGGGCACTATTTTTTGTATGGGTAATAAATTTTTCATGCTCTTGTTACTTGATCGGTTTTCTTATGTGATTATCACAGTTAAATATATAAAAAGTTCGGCCGCTGCTAAAAATACCCTATTTTTTTTTTTCAAATAAAATTTTCGAACTCGAATCGAACGGCAAATGCGAAAGCTTAGCGGAGGATATGTGTATGTGTGTGTGTTTGTGTTTGTGTTCTGGTTCACTTTTAAACAGTGCTGCCAACTGTCGTTTGAGAAAAGTAACTGAAATCAATGTTTGAATATGGGCGAGTTGGCAACACTGTTTCTAGATTGTGTGCAATCCTTTTTAGCTACATCATATAAACTACTTAAACTTAAGCTTTAATTAGAACTTATATTTAGTACAAAAAATTCAGCTGAACTTGAGAGCAAACTTTTGAGTATTTTTCGCGTTAGTTATTAGGGGCGTGGCGGGGGCGGGCGGGTTTGCGGGCAGCAATAAAGTTTCGTGGCAGTTTCGCATTTCAACTTAAACTAAAGGGGTAAAGGGTGGTAAGGGGGGGGGGGGGCGCATCATTTAATAATGTATGTATGTATTAACAACTTGAAACAGGCCAACAAGGCCCGGACAAAGCTCCTTTAAAAACCCTTTTCGAGCCACATGGGGTCGCTTAGGCAGGCGCCTCTGTTGGCGCGTGGCAGCCCTCCACGTTCTCGGGCCAATCGCAGACGTTCTCCTGCGGATTGAATACCAGGTTGGCCGGGCAGGGCATATGATGCTTGCGCTCGCCCTCGCACATATAGTAATGCGTGCAATCGGCCCAATCCTTGTGGTAGCTAATATGCCCGTCCTCCTCCGCGCAGGTCACATCGTGCGCTGCACACGAGAAGAGTTCAGTTAGCCAAATACATTTGCGATTAATTTCCGTTTTACAACTTACGATCCTTTGTTGTGTAGGCGCCGCGTGGACCGTGCGACTCGTAGGGTCCATCGTATTCCAGCGTAACCTTATAGTCCTTCAGCTCTTCGGTTAGGGCATTCAGCAGCGGATATTTGCCATTGCCGCAGCGTCCCGAGAAGTCATCCATATCAATCGACCAGACCATGATGCCGCCAAAGCCCTGCTCCTTCAGCCATTCCGTCTAAAAAAGCAGAGAATAAATAAAATAAATAAATATTAATGTAGGTATTATTTAAAAACAGATGCATATGCAAAATAACTTGAAAGTTGTTCAAAACGAAATCAAATGAGTTACTTAAATAATGATTAAATTAGAACACAAATGAACGACTAAACGAATAATTAATCAAAATAGGCTCGAGCTAACGAAGACTAGTTCTATGGAACGACTCAATAACTTTTCGATTCGATTTTGCCAAAACTTACCTTGGTTTTCAGTGAACGTTCGTCATCGAAGCCCACCCATTGGTTGCCTCGGTAGGCGAAGGGCACCTGCTGCTCCGAATCCCACACAAGAGTTGTATTGTCCGCTGCCAGGAAGGAGCAGACCTCATAGTAGCTAAGGAAGCCCGCCTCGCTGGTGAACTTGCCGGCCTTGCCGCCGCCCGACGAGGGTGAACCGATATCGAATTGTGTGTCGTTGACCAGCTCAAAGCTGCGTCCATATGTGGGCATGCCGATGAGCAGCTTCTCCTTGGGCGCACCCTGTTTTACCCATTCGCGTGCGCTGTAATCGACAGTCAGTTTCTTCTGGTAGCCGGTGGCCGACTCCAGGGCGAACAGCGGCGAATTGTGGCCCACTGTGCGCTCCCACTGGCCGTGGAAATCGTAGGTCATCACATTGATAAAGTCCAGATATTTGGAGATTTCCGGCACATCGTAGCCGGCGGCAATCGCCTCAAAAGAGGCGGGCACGGCTGCAGTCAGCAGTAGGCGTGGCAGGCCGGAAGATTTGGCCTCACCCTCAAAGGCAACACGCAGCTCGCGCAACAGATTTACATAGGCAACACGATCCTCGGCGCCGCGCGGATACTCCCAGTCGACATCCAGGCCGTTGAATTTGTAATCCCTCAAAAAGTCAATGGCTTCGTAGACGAACTGATTCATGCGGAAGACGTTCGAGGTGAGCTCCTTGAAGGGCGTCGAGCCAAAGGCCCAGCCGCCAATCGCCAGCAGAATTTGCAAATCGGGATTTGTATCCCGCAGGGCAATAACGCTCTCATAGTTCTCGGGATCATCGTCGGTGGCCTCCGTCAGCTTGTAGTCCTGCAGCGTGGCAAAGGCATAGACAATGTGTGTGCACAGCTTGGGATCAATGTTGTCCGGCTCGAATTTGCCAGCTCCCGGCCGCTTGGCCGACCAGCTGGTCAAGTAACAGAAGACCTGAGCGGGACGTGCTGCAGGTAACAAAGGATTATTTAGATGTCATATAGAAAAGTATTCCATTGATGACTTACTGTTCTGTTCGATGGCATTCGCACCCGACTTGATGCGTTGTTTCTTCTGCGTCTGCGGCTTGCGCACCTTCTTGAGAATCTCATCAACCGAAATCTTGATGGGCTCCGGTTTCTGGAATTCGAAATAAATCAGATTAGACTTGGTATAGATTATGGAACCAATCATCATCATGGAACTGGGCTCACGAGAACTGTTTGGTCCGGTGACAACTTGGCTTACCTCTTCTTCGATGTCCTCGAATGTGGCTGCAATGGCTGTCCAGTTGACGTCCTTGGCCTCCTTGCCGCGCGATATGCCCAGCAGCTCCTCACGCATGGCGCCAATCAGCGGATACTTGACATTGCCGCCGCACACCTCGCCCTTGAAGTCGTCCATGTCGATGGTCCAGACCATGGCGCCGCCAAAGCCATTCGTTTTGATCCATTGCATTTTATTGCGAATGGCGCGCTCATCATCAAAGCCCACCCACTGATCACCGTCGACCATGTAGGGCACCTTCATCTCCTCGTCCCAGACGTAAACGGCGCCATTGAGCAGCATCTCGCAGATCTCGTAGTAGGCCAGAAAGCCGCTCTCCTTGGTATAGACGCCCTCGCGTCCACCGCCCGTGGCGGGCGCATTCGGTCCATGCTTATCCGTATTGGCCAGCGTAAAGGAGCGTCCATATGTGGGCATGCCAATGATTAGCTTCTCCTTGGGTGCGCCCATTTTGACCCACAGATTGGCGGCATTATCCACCGACAGCTGCTTGCGCCACTCCGAATCCGACGAAGGGGCATAGCTACAAACAGAGAGAGAGAGAGAGAGAGAGAGCTTTGTTAGAGACTAGAAAATATAAAGGCCAATATAATTATTCCCTAATGGAAGGGGGTTAAGCATTGATCCATCTTGGAGCTGGATACCTTCAATTCGCCTACTTACAGTGGTGCATTGTGTCCCGTTTCGCGTTCCCATTTGCCGTGGAAATCGTAGGCCATCAGATTGATAAAGTCCAGATAGCTGGCAATGGCGGGCACATCGTAGCCGCCGCGCACATTGTCCGGACCGACGGGCACAGCCGCGGAGAGCAGGAGACGTGGCTGCTTTAGCTCCTGGGCCTCGGCATCGAATGCCTCGCGCAGCTCCTTTAGCAACAGCACAAAGTTCTTCTTGTCATCGCTGCCCTTGGGGTACTCCCAATCCATGTCCAGGCCATCGAAGCCGCGCTTACGCAGAAAGGGTATAGCCGAATAGACAAACGTTTGGCGCGTGTAGCGTGTGGCCGACATATCCTTGAACTTCTGTGTGCCAAAAGACCAGCCACCAATGGCGAGCAAAATCTGTGAAATAATTCAATAATAACAAAATTAATAAAAATACAAAAAATAGGTATATTACTATGTGATTCGAACCAGCGACCTCTCCCTTGCTGATAAGACGTCAGCTTCCCAGGCTGCATGTCGATGAGTCAGTCAATCAATCAATCAATCAGTCGGTCGGTCAGTCAGTCATTTAAACGGTCAGTCGGGCAATCAGTCAGTCAAGAAAAGCTAGTCTATTTATATAGACTAGATACCGACTAATAATCCAGCTTACCTTCAGCTTGGGATTGGCCTTGCGCAGGTTCATCATGCGCTCGTAGAGTCCAGGCACATTATCCTTGGTCTCATCGTTCGATTCATAGGAGCTCAGCTTGCCCTTCTTCAGCCAGCCGAAGGCAAAGATAATGTGCGTGCACAGATCGGCGGGTATATCCTCTGGCACAAACTTGCCAATTTTTACACGATATTGCGACCAGTTCGTATAGTAGCACACAATCTTTGGCGTTCCATCGTCCACCTTTGTCTTCTTGCCCTTCAGCGATGAGCCGCTGGCCACGAGCGCGGTGCCGCCGGCAGCCGCAGCTGCTGCTGCAGCTGCTCCACCGCGCAGCTTGGACTTGGAGCGCAGACGCGTTCGGGTCACGCGTGTGGTCGAGGCGGGCTCCTGATCGATGCGCTTCTCAGCGACGGGCGCTGCCGTTGACTTCTTGGCGGTCAACAAATTGCTGCGCGAGGAGCTGCTCACCGTGGTGGGACGTCGCAGACGCCGGCGCGTCTTGGCTGCAAATGAAAAATGATTGAAAATTTAATACAAATTATTTCCTGGAATATTTTTACTGTAGGAATTTTCTGATATTTTACAAGAGTATTTTATCTACAGCTTTAATGCGTATGTCGTTCAGCACTGACCCAAAAAGTCATCAAATGACAGCTGAACATCATTTGCCTCTCAACACACTCGAACATCAATCATCATCAATCATTGAGTATCGATTATAGCTCTTGCAACGTCGATCACAAGCACTTGATGGCATATATCAAGTGGCTATTATTTAAAATAAGTCTTGAGCTGTCAGGCAAATTAACTTTGATCATATTGCAGTCCATTTGAAAATGTCTGTCTATTTAAAGTTTTCTTGTTTTAATGAAGATGCATGATAATATGTTTACATTAATGTTACTGGCTGTACGTAAATACTCGGGCAATTAATGTGGCTGTTTAATACCTGTTTTTCGTGAATTTAAAAATGATTTTAAATTGTCGCCAGCTGAAATAACAATGCAAAATTATGGCGAATGTTGAACGTCAGCGTCAGTCAGCTAAAGCGTGCAATTCGCGACATTTCTGCTTAAAACCGGTCCAAATAAATATTTCATCTAGCAGCGGGCCTCTCACTGCGCAAGCCCACACAGCAAAACAAGGCAAAATCAAACAAAACAAAGACGAAGTGTTCCATTTATGGACCTCGGCTATACGAATAAGCGCATGCAAGTGTTTCAGTTTTTGCTGGGGGGTTGCCTTGTGCTTATTTTAAAATTGCGTTGTGGCTTGTGGCTCTAGTGCCAGCTAAGTCGCTCGGTTTGCATCTGGGGATATAGCTCAGTGGTAGAGCATTCGACTGCAGATCGAGAGGTCCCCGGTTCAAACCCGGGTGTCCCCTAGGTAAACTTTTTATTATATACAACTTTTTATCAGCGCTTGAATTTATTAGTTGTTATCTGTTTGTTCTATTTATAATTCAAAACACGAACTTGTTGTTGCTTGGGGATTGTAGCTCCATTGGTTGGAGCTGCAAGTGTGGGGATATAGCTCAGTGGTAGAGCATTCGACTGCAGATCGAGAGGTCCCCGGTTCAAACCCGGGTGTCCCCTTGGTAAACTTTTTGTGTTGCCTTTTGCTTTAATTTTTCATTTTGTTTAAACAAAAGAAACGGGTTTGGTAACAACTAAACGGGGTTACTTTGAAAGTATTTTGCACAAAAATCACCAAAAAATATATTAATATGTGTGAATATTGTTTAAGTGTTGTGAATTAGCCAAACTTTTCCTTTGTCTGTTTTAAAATGGTACATCGACACTTGGCAATCCCTTTTAATTACAATTTATTTTGTGTTTATCTACCATCATCATTACCGCTCTAATATTGATGAAAGTATTTTGCAGCATTACATCATTAAAATGTACAATCAAATAGCAAAAGGTCGAACATTACCACACAACAGCTTTGAATTGGCTGAATTAAATGTTTATCGAGCGAGCGTCCGCATGGGGATATAGCTCAGTGGTAGAGCATTCGACTGCAGATCGAGAGGTCCCCGGTTCAAACCCGGGTGTCCCCTGATTTTTTTATATTATTTTCAATAACCATTCACTGATTTTTGTTTATTAGGAGGAGCTTTTTGCATCAATTAAATAGTATATTTAATCAATTTCAGCAATAATTAGCTGCACATTAATTATATCAGCATTCATTTATCTTCATTTTAAGTGGTTTGGGTTGTCTTTATTGTTAAACCAATTTAAAAACTGTTTCGAATGTTCGAAACATGTTTTCTTGATTTATCAAAACACATAGCACATAACGCAATGTCATTTAGGAAACATGTTGCTCTTGCTGTCTCATGATAATGGGACAGATAAAAGCAATCAAAGCACAAAGAAAACAACAATAGCTCTTTATCAACTTCCGCCTCAGCGGCTTAGAGACCCAGTTTGAGGAGGAAACTCCCACACATATAAACCGAATGCTGTGTTAAAGTTTTAGTAGCTGTTCTTGGCTAAATTGGCGCTTCTTACATAAGTGGGGATATAGCTCAGTGGTAGAGCATTCGACTGCAGATCGAGAGGTCCCCGGTTCAAACCCGGGTGTCCCCTTGGTAAACCTTTTTGTTTGTACTTAAGCATAATAATTAATTTTTTTCTGTCTACTTACTCTGTGCGCTGTCTGTGGAGGGCGAGAGCAAAACAATCAGCAGACATATCACAAAGACGATTCGCAGCAAACGCGGCGGCAACTGTGAAAGAAACAAACATCAACATGTTAAACGCAATTCATCAGAGTTGTATGTACACGTTTATTTTGTATAAATATTATAAAATGATTTATGTGGGGGCAGGGCACGTCAGGTTTCAGCAAATTACGTGGCACTCTTGACAGCAATGGATTTTAATTTGCCGCCGTGAGAAGGTCAGAGCACGTTCATCGTTCGTCAGTTGCGGCCCTTCAACCTCCACTCTCCACTTTACTCTTCACTCTCCACTCCAGTTTGTTCACACCGAAGTGGCGCCCAAAAGATTACAAACAAAAGACGCGTTAATAACGCCAAGCGGCCAGCTCTTGACATTGACCCAGTTAACGAGTCCGAGACGGAGTCGGAATTGGATTCCGAGTTGGAGTTCAACCACGACCTGTGTCCAAACAATAAGCCACTTCGCTGGACAGAGACAGTCGCTTGTCTCAACAACTAATTAAAATTATTTAGAGCTCTTTATTATGCATATGTGAATTGTATTTTCATTTGGATTGTGTTACAACTGAAGCAATTTTCGGTGACATCTTCGCATTAGTATTGGCAATGACAATGTCAAATCGAGCGACTGTCTTGACTTTGAATAATATCAACTATACTTATATACGACCCACACTGCCCACAATCAACCCTACGCAACAATTTCGTATTGCGCAGACAATTGCAAAAGGCATTACAAGTAGGTCTATCATGATGATATTGTCGGGGTTTTTAGGCATATTTGTATGCCGCAAGACTATTATTTAATTATATAATAATTTATAAATATAAATATAATATAAAAAATCATATTCCAAATGAAATCTATCAAGCGTAGGCACACAAAGGAAAGAAGTTTTAAGGGTTTGAACCCTTACGTAGGTTCAAATGAATAATGTTAAATATGCAAACATTTAGAATTCTTTTTGTGTTCTTCGCGGAAATTTCAGGTATTTCTTTAAAAGTTTTCTACATTTAATATTAAATTTTCTTTTACTTCAATGAGCATAAAAGTTTGCTACTGGCTTTGAACCAGCGACCTCTCGCTGTTCTTTGGCAAGATTTATAAACCTTTGCACTGGCATATTAATCAACATGAGCACCTTTTTAACTGTTCTTAAATGGTTTCTCTAGGCAGTTTTCTCTGCATTAACTTTGCTTATGATATCATAACTTAGCATTTATCTAACTTCTTCAGCGATTACCTGTCAACGGCAGCTGCTTGGTATTCCATTGACCGCATGCCATTAGGAACACGTTACACAATTGTTGGCTCTTGGCTGTTGGCTGCCTTTCACCGACAGTTAGAAAGAATTGGCCAAAATTGGCACAAAACGTGCGACGCATTTTAAAGGCCGCAAATTACAGTTAGAGCCGGACGAATGGACGCTCCGTGGCCAAAAGAGGGTCGCATCAAGGTCGCGGCAAATAACACATAATTTATGATCTGGCCCCGGCCATAAGCCCATAAATCTGAGAGCTAATAAAATTCTTGGGCAGCATCTGAGCTGCAGCCAAAAGTGAAACTGGTTTAGGCAATGCTCCCCCAACTTATTCAACTTATCTAAAATCAGCAAACTTCTCTCGGGCAATTCACTTAAATGTTTTAGCCTCGGCTTGGCCAGCCAAATTATTGCATAAATTAAAAATCAGAAAGTAAAACAAGAAAGAGCACCAAGCCGAAGATGAGATACCCTTGCGAGCTCTGAGAAATATCAGGAGAATTAATAAGGAGATTAACAAGAGTAGACCGTATTTTATGCTCCCCTTAACTTATCTAAAATTAGCAAACTCTTTTCGGGCAACACTTTTAAATGTTTTAGCGGTGATGAGATACCCCTGCGAGCTCTGAGAAATATCAAGAGAATTAATAAGGAGATTTACAAGAGAAGAACGTATTTAATCTAAAATTAGCAAACTTTTTTTCGGGCAACAGATTTAAATATTTTAGCCTCGGCCTGGTCAGCCAAACTAATGCATAAATTATACATTTTAAGTGCGAGGGTAAAATAAGAACAGCAAGCCGAAGATGAGATACCCTTGCGAGCTCTGACAGGTATCAGGAGAATTAATAAGGAGATTTATTTTATGTAATAACACATTAAATGCCCAATTAAATGGTAATACCCTCTAAAAGGGTATACAAGCAAAGAGTTCGCACCAAAATAACATCTGGCGGCTCACAAAAAAGGTTCCTTATTACGTGAAACGGCAACTGAGAAGCTGGGGAGCTGGGAGGCTGGGAAGTGGACCAACTGGTTTGTGCGGCATCTCGCTCTGTCGCGGCGCGGAAATGTGTTGAGGTGAAAACATGTCTAAATGCCTTTCATTTTCTTCTGTGCGAAAGCGAAATGGCCAGAATCTCCGCTCCAACAGCTGCCATTTTTCGGTTTTAGCAAATCATCTTTTTAGCTACCAAATCTCGCCTTCGATTGCAGAATTACGTAAATTACGTAAAAACAATTGTTGTCCATTTCGGGCAATTGTTGTCGGCGACGCCGTGCAGCAAGTTGCCAAGTATCATTAGCGACCAGAGAGTCCAGCGGCGCCGCTGGAGCACAGCCAAGTCGTGGTCCGCGGATTTGCTTTGCTGTCGATGCGAAAGCCGCGCCAAGCATTTTTGTGGGTTTGCCGATTACTGTTTGCTGGTTACGACAGCACTTAACAAAAGTCAATAAGTAATAGGCAGAGAAGGAGAAAGAGTGAGACAGGGCTAGAAAAGAGAGGGAGAGAGAGAGGGCGAAGCGAACACAATAAGAGACAAGCTAACTGCATTCCAAGCGATAGATTGGCTATTTTTCCGATTGGGCAAAAAAAAAACAGAGAGGAAAATTAAAGAAAAAATTAAGTACGCAGAGAGAGAGAGAGAGAGAGAGAGAGAGAGAGAGAGAGCCGTGCACATACCCTGTACGCAAACTTTTGCAGTAAAAGATATTCGCACTTAGCATAGTGGACTGAGTTCGAAGCCCTGGGAAGAGACTACAAAGTCTCAAAGAGACGTACAGACTGACCTGGTTATAGCGACCCAGCACATCATCATCTAGTCTCAACTACAGTAGAAGCCACCCGCTTCTTGCCGCCTACAGGGTACAAAAATGATGTTTTTTTGTTGCCGTCAGATATATCTGTCGACAGAATATGATCATTTAGTTGGATATGTCTGCGGCTGCAGTCGCCGCCACTTCATCTGAAGCCTGACTCTGTGAAAACGAAATCTTAACGCTCGAGTTTCAAGTGTTACTTCAGCCCACAGACATGAGTGCGCCTTTCGTTTCGCATTCATCGGATATCAAATATAATATTTTGATCTTTTGCAGCTGTCTGCTTGCCGCGAGTTTTCACTTGCATGCAAGAAAGCGCATGAATTGCAATTTATTTGCATAAATTTTACACATTTTATTTATTTATTTTTCTGCTTATTTTTTCGATTTTTTTTGTTTGATTAACAATTGCGTTTGTTGTGCGCTCTTTTTGTATTTTCAGCGAATTGCGCAAAAGCTGCATTAATCATGCTTCGCTGCCGCTGCCGCTGTCGCAGTCGACGCCGGCGCGTTTGTCGCTTAAGTCTTTCGTTTATGGCGCTGGCTAGCAAATGCATTCGGTTGCATTTCGTTGGCTTTTTTTTGTATTTGAAATGAAATTTATTGAAATTTTCGTTTAGTTTAGCTCGACGCTAAGCATTCAATTAAGTTGCCTGCCTTTTGGCTTGACCGAAATTCAGCTCAAGGTGAGGCGCACAAATAAAAATAATCAAAATAAAAAATAATATTAACAAATAGTAAAAATAAAAAAACTCTACTTAAAATGGAAAAAAGAAAACTTGCGGCTAAGTTGGCGACACGCGCGAGTTGTTGACTCTCTGTGTGTGTATGTGTATGTTTGTGTGTGTGTGTGTGCATTGGCTTAACGGGCTTTAATAAGTCAGCAGTCATAACTGTTTGGCAACAGTTGTTATTTTTTCTTTAGCTTGGCTTTTAACAAAAGGTCTGACGGCTTGGCAAACCTTTTGCATTGTGCTTTTCGTGTTTTTCCTTCTCGTTTGGGCTCGCCTTACAATTGCGTTAATATGCGCGCACCTGTCCTGACCAGACGACCTTGCGCAATCTGGCCAAAGCCTCCGTTAACGCAAACAAGTTTCGGCTTGGAGACAGGCAGCTACACACCACACACACACCACACACACACAAACACACACACATGCAGACACATGCAGCTTATGAGTCAGTGCTCATTAAGTGCAGCAGAAACTGGTTCACTGACCAATTAGAATAATACTGAAAATTGCGCACTTCCAAACTGGCCAAAACAAGCTCCGTCTCGAATTACCTTTAAGATTCTGTAAGAGCTGGGTGTGGAGCTTGGGCCAGTTGCCAGTTGGCCAGTTACTTCCTGCTACAGCATAACCCTGAAACGGCCATTGGCATCAGACTCCAGCTGATACATATACACAAAAATACTTATACATTTTTCATGCTTTTTATGCTTAAGAGCACGAGTGCTCTAGTCGAAAGGGGCTGGACTAGGTGATACCCTGAGACCAGCTGAAGATTCTAGCTGCTTCCAGGCAAACATTAAAAAAGCTCTTAGCTTAACTTTAAATGTTGAATATGCAGCTACACGCCAAGTTGGCTGGGTCTAGCACCTACAATTTTCGAGTTAAGTTAAAAATAACTGCACTCAAGATCGATATTTATCGATATTGTGGAAAATGAAGGAGCTATCTATATAGTAAGGGGGAATACTTTATAAGCCTAAATTCTTCACGCAGCTGGACGTGGTTAGATCAACTCGTAGTTGCATACTTCCGCCTGTAATAAACATAAAGAAGTATACCCTTTTTGCCCATTTTTTTTTAATGGGTATTTGTACTGCAGAGCCGTGACTAGTCAGCTATTTAGTGGGTTAGGCCCACGCACCCACTAAAATTCCGAGATGCGACAGATTTTTATGTTTCACTTTTTAAATGGCTTAAACGTGCGCCCGGCCCGCGGCAATGAGTCAGCCATGCCAGGCATGCTAGCTGAGGAGCTGTCTACATAATTGTGGCCATTATTCTTTGGCTTGGCTTGGCTGAGATTTTAACAGTTGAGTGCACACAACTTCCGTTCCACTGCAGAACTGTTTGTTAATTTTTGCTGCTGTGTGAGCGTTTCCTACATTCGGCGTATCTTGTTCATAATGTCAATAAAATTTATGTCCGTTTGTTTGCGGAGAGCTAAGCCACAGTTGCAGTTCACATTATGTTATTTGTCTGGCCTCGTCAAGAATTTGGCAATTTGTCAGTGTCACATTAATGTAAATGCCGGTTTTATTTCCAGTTTTTTCTTTTTTCCTTCATTGTTTTTTACCCCCACTTTTTGTTTTGGGAACTCGTGCTGGCCACTTTAGCGGCAACACACTTTTGATTTCTGCTGGCGCAACAAAAGACTTAAGCCACAAACCGCATTTATAATCGCCACGCTAATTGAAGTTAACGAACTGGAGTGCTCATAAAGCCTCAACAGCTGTTCAGGAGAGAATTTTCCAGCTGTTGACTAGACTTTCTAGGCTTGGACTAACTCTTTGGACTTACTTGCACTTCTAAGTATGCAATGCTCTTCCCTCGGGGGTTGTCCTATACCACAAACTTCGCCACATTTTGACTCTGAATTTTCTTTCAGTTTCTTAAACAACTTCTTGTGGTCTGTTCTCAGAAATTGTGTAAGATATGTTATAACAAAAGTGAATTTTTTTTCATGAGCAGGTGTTATACGAAAACTTGCATACTAGGTTTTGCGTCTCTAACTCTTATAGTCTTCGAGATATAGGATAAAACTGAGAAGCGCTGAATTATTTCCTATTTGTTTATGCTGTATGGGAAACTACATTCAAAAGCTTGCGTTTATAACTTCAAAAATTCTCGAGATTTGTTAAATAAATAAAGACAGGCAATGAAAATGAAATGATTTTTGGATAAAAGGAGTTATCCTCGAAAGAAAAACATTACAAATTTCGCAGCTTTCTAAAAAGACTCAGTTTCTTCCCGCAATTAACCATTTACCGAATATTCATTGCCTTAATAAAGCGTTTGCCTTCAGCTTCACTTCACCTTAAACATTATAAATGTTATTTATTACCAGATACCCTTTAAGCAATGTTACTTAACTAATTGGTAATAACATTAAGACTTAATTGTTAATTTGTAATAAATCATATCTATGCAAGATAATGCCATGGATGTGGTTAGGTTAGTTTTTGCGCTACTCTGCGCCTCAAATGTCATTTTCTTTCTGGTTTCACATGCATTTTTGATGAGAGTTAGGGGCGTGCAGCACAAAACAAAACAATAAGGAACTGGCCCGCAGCCCCGGACATTATGTCATGAGTTTGTACAACGGCAGCAGCAGCCGCCCCCTTATGTAAAACGTATGCGCTTTTATTAATAAACAAAGCGACAAAGGAAAACGAAAAAACAAAAAAAAAAAAAAAGACAAGGCACAGAAGAGTGAAATTTTGTGTTTTATTATACCCTGAACCCATTGGAAATGCGAAAAGGGGTATGATAGTTATTTAAGGTGTAAGTAACAGGCACAAGAAGACCTTTTCGAGGCAATAAAGTATTTCGATTTTTGATTCTTCATTAGCAGCCGGGTCGATATAGGTTTATCTCGGGAACCTTAAGAGCTAGATACTAGATACTTGATAGTTTGAACCAAGCTTTTCCTGTTGCCTGCGCTGATCAAGTTACTTTTGAATCATCTAATTATATGCCTATCATTGAATCAATAAAAACTAATCTTTCAATTTCGGATAGAAGCTAAGTTAAGCTCAAGAAAAAGCACAGAAACGGCATAAGCTTGTGTTTGTATGCCTGTTTCATGTAAATATAGAAGAAAGGGTATCTGCCGGTCGGCGACGCTTAACTAGTTCACTCTCACTTACTCGCAAAAGCTGCTTGCATTAGTACATGTACTAAGTAGAGTCTGTGTATGGACAAATTATGTATTTGCCATTGTTAAACTTTAACCTTTTGGGCCAAATCAAAGACCAAAAACAATAAACCAGTTTGCCGCGTCGTGTGTGTGTTTCTTTTTGTATATATAATAACTTGTATATACAGATATTCAAATTGAATGACGTCTCGAGGCTGGCCAGTTTATAGAGCGGCTATCGCGGTTTATGGCCTAGACGGCAAACGGTATTAAGTCAAACGTTTTTATGGCATTGCCAGCTGAATTTATGGCCAAAACACAAAATACAGCCAAATGTAGATGAAGTTAATTGCGGCCGGCGGAAGGGCCAGCAAATGAAAATGAAATGGATTGGGGCAAACAAAAAAAAATATACAACAAATTGCATTTACAGTTAATTAGTTTAATTATGAAGTGGTCAAAAATAGCCAAGAAAAAAATATGTGAAAAGTTGCCAAACGCCAAGCAAAAAAAAAAAATCAAAAACAAAATAAAAAATCAACAAAACACAAAAAATTAAACATAACACAAAATGTGTTGTGCAACTGTTTGAAAGTTCGATATAGCCCAAGATAACAGATATTCGTATATATACATATATATACATTTATATATATATATACTTATTTTCATTAGCAGCATTTAGCTGGGACGGTGGCAGGGGCAGGCGCGGGGCAGGGGCTCTATGATTTTGCCTGATAATGATTCGATTTATTTGATACTCAGCTTTGGCTATGCGATTATGCTTGTCGCCTGGCCTGCGGCTATATCTTCTGTATAATATATGTAAATCGATTTTTTTTATATAACAATAAACGAGTTTAATTTCGACTGCGTTTTGTGTGTTGATTAAGCAGCCCTCGTTTTCGTTTTATACACACGCAAGCTCTTGTAGATCTATGATTTTTTGGTCTCTTTTGTTAGACTCAATACCCTTTGAAATTGGGTAATAAAGGTATTATGGTTTTGTGCTTATGTTTGTGACAAGCAGAAGGAAGTTTCTTTCGATCGAGCCCTGTTTGCATACACTTTTTTATGCCCCATTTCAGACTAGAAAATTCAACAAAGATCGGACTCTATAAACCGAAGTACCTAGGGAGCAGCTTTTCTAGAGGGAAGCTAGGGGTACAGGGTATCTTCTAGTCGTGTCACCCTTTACGAGCACTCTTAATTATTTTAACTGCTTTTTTTTTGTTTGGTTTTTGTCGTCCAGCAGCTGGACAAGTGATTGATATATTTGTGCCCATAATTAGCTTCATTTGTTTATTTTGCTCCACTGTCGTTTGGCATTGAGAAGTTAATGTGCGTGTGTGTGCGTGTGCGCGTGTGTGTGTGACAATTATGCGACAAAATCTAAGCAAAGTTGGTTATTTAAATGTTTAAACAAACGGTTGGTTTTATGCGCACTTCCTGATCGAAGCAGCAAGTTCGTTGCCTAAGTCTTTTGTTTTGCTTGGTTAAATTTGTCTTGGCTTCGATTGACTTTGGATGCGTAGCTTAATATACATTATCTATGGACTCGAATTACTGTCAGCAGCTGGCTTTTAATAGTTCAATAACCAATTGATGCATTCGCATTCGCCTTCGCCTCTCCAAATGGATTTATTTTGCGGCCTATGCAAATTTATTGCACACAAATCAGCATAAAAGTGAATTGTGTTTTGTAGAGTGTGTGTGGTGTGTGTCTGTATTGTTTAACGTGCGGCACAAACAATTGAGCTTGCCCACTCAGCTGCAGCTGAGCGCCAGCATTCAACAGCAGCTGCAGGCCGCCTGTCAGGGCTAGGCCAAAGTAATTGTGACTCGCGTATCTCAGATAAAATACAAATAAAATAACAAAGAAATACTTAAATTCGGTGTGCCGAATTTTAAATACACTTTAAGTATACATACTAGCAACTACTTTCAAGCTGAAATCAAGTTATTTTCCTTCATTTTAGTTATCACTTTTTCACACAGATTCAGTTTGAACTGAAATCCGCCTCAACTATCTTTTACTTCGTATCTTCGGCTATATTTGAACAGATATTGGGAAAAATATCAAAGTCTTTCAAATTAATATGGTATTCCGGTTCTTCGCTCATTTAAACTTTCTTTCGTGCATATTTCATCCAAGTGGAATGGATTTTGATAAGAGTGTGAATCACGTCTTAAGTGAAACTGCATAAGGTTACTTGGAAGTGAGTTTGAATCGAAAATGTCATCGCATCCCAAACTTGACTCATGTTTCCAATCAAAATGTATTTTTGTTTTTATGGCTAATTATTTTTCATATATGTGTATAGCACATGATATTATTAAAATACCCTTTGCAAGGGTATACAAAATATAAAATAAATAAATAAAGTAAGTGGCTGTCAGCTAAGCAGCCGTCAATTAAAGCAGCCACATTCTAGCCAGCATTTTTTTCTTATTTTTCAATATTTTTGCTTGCGGCCGTTTTAGTTGCATTTTATAATTTTTGTTGCTGTTGCATGTTGTGGGGTTTGACATTTCATATAGGTATGTATATATTGTTGTATGTAATACGTGTGTTATATGCTTGCCAGATATATGGCTTCAATATGCCTCATATTACGCATACGCAGAGTTGGCCCGCTGCCAACTTCCGTCGCTGCCTTTTGCTTGTTTTTTGGGAGAAAGTCTGTCTCCCATGCAATGTGCAATTATTAAAGCTGTGTGTGTGTATTTACTATCTACTTTTTTCCAAACGTAAACACAAGCCGGGGCTACGTAAAAGTCAACTCGTTATTTGAATTGTTTGTTTTACAAACAAATTCTGTGCGAGTGTTCACTCAATTGTCAAGCTGCGCGCTTCAGCCAAACGAAAGTGAGAGTTTTTCGGATAAAGCAACAACAACAACACCAACAATAACAAAAAAAAAAGCTACACATGTCAGTCACGCTTGTCGATGGCGCGTCTATTGACGGGGCTGACGGGCTGTTGGGGGCGGCGTCACAGGCAGCGAGGCGGGGCAGGGGCAGCTAATTAACAAACCCAAATTGTTGCAGAGGCAATGAAAACTTTTGCTCCGTTGCCAATTAACATTTAACATTATGTGGCCGAGGGGTTGGAGGGTGGGGGAAGCCAACACGACCTGCTCCATATATGCGAAGAATTACAAAATAATTGTTTAGAAACTGAATAAATCTTCAAATTAATAATAATAATTAATTAATTAATAAGCCAACTTCAATTGCGTTTTTTGTTATTTGTGATTTTTCTAACATTTGCTAGTTATTTTTTCCACATGCTAACATCTGACATTATGATTGAAGTGGGGTTCGTGAGGGATGCCTGAATGAACTGCTTCATGTGCAATCAAATTAAAATACAATTGCCCAGAAATCAAATAATTTATAACATTAATAATTAATTTATAAGCCTGATTCAATTGCGTTTTTTCTTGAAGATTTCTTCTATCATTTTGTTATGGGTCAATCCACATGCTAAGATTTAACTTAATGTTGAAAGAGAATTGTGTGGCCAGCAAAATTGGAATACAATTGTCTAGAAACAAAACCATTTTTAATAAAAATTAATTTATATGACAAATCCAATTGATTTTTTTTCCAGAAATTTCTTTATCCAACAGCCAAATAATATTAACAAATAATTTACAAGCCCAATTCAATTGCATTTTCGAAGAATATGCCTTCAATTTTGGCGCTACTTTTGTCCACATGTTTAAATTTAACTTTATGTTGTGGGAAATGTGAATTAAAATACAATTTTCTAGAAACCAAGAAATTATTATGTTCTCCTTAACTTTTCCACATGTTATATTTTACCAAACTGATTAAGTTGGTTTCCTGGGGGAAGCTTAAAAGATCTGCACTGTGGGCAAATTTTCTAAAATTTTCTCGCTATTTATTTTTTCCACATGTTTCGAGACGTCAACTGCGAACTCGTTGCGCGCATTTCGAACCTAATACTTTTTGCGGGTTTTTCAATTTATGCGAGACCAGTTGTTGGGCCGCTTGGCCAACGATTTGCCAATAGACGACGACGACGACGACGGCGACGACGACGATTGAGTGGCAGCAGTTGTAGGTTTTAAGTTTTTAGTTTTTGGTTTTTCCTTTTTTTTTTTTGCAAATATTAATTGTTGTAAAATCACAGACATGTGGAAAACTAGTTATTGTTGCCAGCGACTTTTACTTGAGTGCGCCAAATTGAGGCGTGGCCAGTTGGCGTGCTGCTGGCTGGCTGGCCATAATGGCAATAATGGAAATCGCAAGAAAGAAAAGCCTTCGCCAGCGCAGCCAAGGAAGTAAAAGCTAAGCTTTTATGGCATGAAAATGGCCGCTGAAATCAAGCGAAATGAAACCGAAACCGAGCTGCACAGAATTTATATATTCATATTTGTATAGCCATTGTCTTTGACAGGTTTGCCTTCAACTTCGGCTCAGACAGCCGCAGCAGCAGCTGTGACTATTATTCCAGCCAGCCAGCCAGCCAGTCGGAGAGTCAGATAGTCTGTCTGTCTGTCTGTCGGACGTTCTCTCAGCTATGCTGAACATTCATTTTTCCGTTCGCTGACTTTCAATATACACGTTTTTTTTTCTTGTATTTTTTTTTCTGTTCTAGAGTTTGGCATGCTTTTTGTTTTGTATGCATGTCTGTGGTAAATATGATAATTTGTTTTGTGCTCATAGTTCTTGGTGGCATTCCGTGACACACTTATCACTCACCATTTTTCTTTGCAGCTGTGTGTGTGTATTTCTTATACACCTGATCAATAATCGCTTCTGCGTGCACTATGAACAAAAATTAAATGTTGGCACTACACTGCAGGCCTGTCTCAGATATATATGTATATATATTTATTTCTTGGCAACTCTGCTTAGTCACTTTGTTGGTAGCACTGGAACTATATATTCAACTCCTGGCGGCCACTTTTGTGAGTCTTAACCGTTACTCGCTGCGAACTCGCACGTTGGACTGAAAAACTGAAACTGATTTGTGCGCAGCCGCGGCCAACCGCAAAGACAACGTCGACAGCAACAGCAGCAGCAGCAGCAGAGGGGACAATAACAACAACAGCTCAAAGCGAACGGCAAATTGAGTGAGGTTGTGGCCCCCTCTTGGGCTTGGAACATGCTCGGAGATTGCGTTGCGAGCGACCACGTCCGAGCGCCAAGTACGAGCAACGGCAACATAAACACAAAAACAAGTTACAGGGCTCCAGGCGGCATCGACTTATAGATACTCTGCATTCACTGTTGCTATATATATTCGATAGATATTCTATTTTACTTAACATCAAAATTTTCGTGACTATTTTCGGTACTTATAGTCCGAACTTTATGAGACTTTTGGGGCTTCAGTATAGCATACGCAAGATTATGCCCATTGAAATTGGCTAAAGAGGGCTTAATCAGTTTTTTAACAGGCAGTAGGAAGCGTTTCTCCCAACCTACAAGAACTCAAGACTTGAAATTTTGAACGTAGGTCTTCATAGTGCCCCCGCATTACGATTTCGATTCCGATAAGCGATAACTTGCCCCATTTCCAAGCAATCGATAAAAAAATAGTATAGCGATAACTTGCCCTATTTCCAAGCAATCGATAAAAAAATAGTATATACGGATCAAATATCTTTCATTTTAAGGCTGACCCCCTCACTTTCTGTGCTGCGAGCAGCAGCGGGTCTTAGTAGAATAATCTCAGGGTATCACCTAGTCGTACGATTTCGACTTGAGTACTCTTGCACGTTTTGACATTTAAATCAGCTATTTTTCTTATTTTACTGGCTGTAGGCTGCTAACAGACAGACGCTATAACATATACCTTATGCGTTACATACGTTGTGACAAATTTAGAAGATACTTTGTTAGGGTATTAGGGCAACAAAACAACAGTTGTTTCTGTGCGCTGCATGAAAATGTGTAGCTTTTGCTGCGTTGCTTTTGTGCAGCTCTTTCGCTGAGGCCCACTCAAAAGACTCAAGCAGCGAACTAGCCGCTGTTAATGGCTCAGTTAACAGCGCTGTTAAGTTAACAGCGCGGGCTGCTGGCAAGGATTGATTGCACACAAATTATCAGATTTTGTAAACCAAACGGGTTTTTTTTTTTTGGTTGTCTTAGCTTATGCTAACGAAGAGGCAGCTGTGAAATGCAAATTTGAATTATGATTAACAAAATATTATTTGTGCATAAGACACAAGTTTATAAATGAAAATAAAATATGTAAATTTATAAATTTACGAATTTCACACGTTAGAAAGCCAAGCATGTTAATGTCTGCCTGTGTGTGTGTGTGTGTTTCCAATTCGAAACGCTTGCCAAAGTCCAGCTGGCCGTTTGGCCAGCAACACACAGGGTCTCCAGTCAAATGCTCGAATGAAAGCGAAAGTCGACTCGCCAAAGCCGGCAAACAGCTGAGTCTTGGTGCCCGTTCTCTTTAGCCGAGATCGAGTCTGAGTCAAAGCCTGAATCTCGGCACTTCTAATGCTTGTATGAGGAGCGGTTCCTTGGGCCGCTTCTCACGCTTTGCATGCCATAAATTTCACTGCCTTTCACTGTAAATCATTTGCAGCACTTAATTGTGTGCATTTTAATGCGTATTGCGTGCCATTCGCAATCAGCTTGCCGCGACTTTGGTTTTTTGCCGCTGCAATTCTGTGCCAGTTTTCAATTTTCACAAGAAAAGCGGCAGCTCGATGAGAAATGGAAATGCAACGCTCTGTTTAACATGGCGGTAAGATTTCACGCCAGCCACAAAGGCCAGTGCAAGTGCGTATTGCACAAATAAATAAATATAATATATGTATATACATGCTAGCGGGCATAACCCGTCTTTACCCGGCCCATGTTCAAAGATCAAACATAATTCACACAAGATAAATTCTAACATTCTGAGAGAGATATAAATTAAAGAACTTTAAATATCTCACATAAATATTATTCGAAGGTCGCATAACATAAATGTTTTATATTATACGTATAGCTCGATTCTGAATTCAGATATAAGTGAACCGTATCTCATAAAATTAAACGGATTTCGACTTAATTTTTTCAATTTATAAACAATTTAAGTTAAGTTAGTTGGGATTCACAGGTGATAAACCTTTTTAACTTGCCCAAATTAAGACCCGCGCTTGAATTACAAGAAAAATATAATATAAATATTAATGGTACCCCAAATTATTGTCAATTCAATTCTAATATCAACATTCCAAACAATTCTAGAGAGTTTCGTAATACTTAAAGAACACTGGTTCCCGGCTCGCGCTCAAGGAATCAGTCTCCAAAAAGAATCTACTTTGCCTAGAGTTTGGCCTGTTTAACGAGTGCTTTGACCTGCGTCCAGCTTGGCGGCCATTTTGGCCAGTTGTGGCTTTCGAAACAGTTATACCAATTGAATATCAAATCGGACAACTCTTAACCTTCGCTAAGAGTGCGCCTGTGCGACAGTCCGCAGTCCACAGCGGCAAGTTCGTGTCTTAAGTCTTTTGTTTTTACACACAAATTGAAAGTGAAATTTCATTGTTGTTGTTGTTGTTATTCTTGCTGTCCGCTGCTGTTATTTTGGTAATTGTTAAAAAAGAAAGGCACTCACATCGACAGCAAATACAACAACAACAACCTTATGCTGATAAGAAACGTGATTTAATTTTTAGTTGAAAATTATGAAAATCATATGTTGGCAGTTTTCACTTTTTCGTTGGCCTTGTGGTTAACCCTTATAACCACAACAACTGGGCGTCACTTGATATTCCTTTGCAGAGCTTTTAACAAAAGCGAAACATATATTTAACGCAAAGAGTTTAACCTGAACAAAGCACAGCTGTAATATTTCCTGAAGCTTCTTTTTGGTTGCAAAGCGAGCAATGCGATGGGTTTTGGGGGAAATCAATCTATAAGTGTGGGAAAAAGTGGCCAAAGTTGATGATTATCATCAACATCTTGGAAGACCGTGACGTGATGAGCGCCAGACAAACAACCGTTACGTCGCCGGTTCAAACAAAATTTCAATTTTCATAGCTAGCGTGGAAGGATCTGTCTAGAGTTAAAGCGTTTTGTTACCCCCAAGCAAAGCCGTGTAATTTGTTCTACTTTAATCAATAATAAATCTGTTGGCTACTTTTAACTTAACTCAAAACCACCTGCTCTGGTTAGAGCAAACACAGTTCGCTTCACTTTGCTGCTCTTGAAATAGGTTTCGCTTCCTTGCATTGTTGCGTCGCTGCCTCACAACAAAGTCACTTTCGCTGGATCTGAGTCTCAGCTTGACTTAGCTGTGTGCGCTTGTTCACCCGGTAGTCGGTAGTCTGGTTTTCGGTCGTTCGCAGTCTCTCTTGTCAGATTAGATATGGAGCGCGCCTTAATTACAATATGATTGATGATAGGCCACGGCTTGACATGCGTATTATTTTTTTTTTTGTTGCATGCTACCGGATGTGTTCTATTAAAATCAAAAGCATTTATGCAGACCTGTTGATTCGGCCAAGAAACGGCTTCTACGGTCAATTTTTATTTGAGCTTCGAGGTACAAGAGCTATATTTCGAAAGCACGGACGGTCTGACTGACGGACTGACAGACTGACTGACAGACGGACTGACTGACTGACGGACTAACTGACGGACTGACGGACTAACTGACGGACTGACTGACGGACTGACTGACTGACTGATTGGTGATAAACGCACAGCCCATACCGTAAGAACTAGGAAATTTTGAAATTTTCATTTTACTTACCTTAATTGATGAAGGTGCATGTTAAAGTGGGGTTTCGGGAAATTCCTCTCGCATGTGTGAAAAATCGCGATAAACGTTTGTATGAAACTTTGTATTGCATGTATGCAGACATGCATGCATAAATACATTCATATGTCATACATACATACTGTGTGCACATATATATACATGTAAGCATGTATACGTGTATTATTACATATGAAAATATATGCTTGGCATGTAGACATGTATACATGTACACATGTATACATGTAAACATGCATACATACATACATACATACATACATACATACATACATACATACATACATACATACATACATACATACATACATACATACATACATACATACATACATACATACATACATACATACATACATACATACATACATACATACATACATACATACATACATACATACATACATACATACATACATACATACATACATACATACATACATACATACATACATACATACATACATACATACATACATACATACATACATACATACATACATACATACATACATACATACATACATACATATACATACATACATACATACATACATACATACATACATACATACATACATACATACATACATATATACATACATGCATACATCTACATACATACATCTACATATATACATCTACATACATACATCTACATACATACATCTACATATATACATCTACATACATACATCTACATACATACATCTACATACATACATCTACTTACCTGCCCCACCTCCAACTCTGCCGCCTCCTGCTCCACCGCCGCCAGCTGCTCCTCCACAGGCCGTTGGAGGCAACGTTTCCTGCCTTGTGGAATTTCAGCAAGCCCTACTTGAATTCTTGAGAATCGAGGAGGAGAGCACTTGGCAGAAATTCGTTTCATTTAAATTTGCAGCACAGCGGCAAATATGCTTCGTCTGCGTTTAGTTTTAGAAAACAAACATGCATACGTACATACATGTATGCATGCACTAACATACATACGCCCGCACACAAACACACATATACATGCACACACATACACACACAACTGCATATATAATACATACTAGTATATGCCTTTTATAATATTTTTGTATAAAATTGATTGTCCTGACTGACTGACAGACTGACCGACCGACCGACTGACTGACTGACTGACTGATTGACTGACTGACTGACTGACTGACTGACTGATGACTAACTGATTGGTGATCAACACACAGCCCATACCGTAAGAACTATTAAACTCAAATATTTACGGTAGTTACCTTATGTGATGGTAAGATTCCGATAAATTCCATGTCCATGTCTGGAAAGCGCGAAAACTATTTGTATGAAACTTTCTTGTTAACCATCAGATCAATTTAGCATCTAAGTCCGGCAACATTATTCTTAGTCAAAATACATGTTCAAATTGTACCCTCAAGAAAAGACCTAAATAGATATAGGTCAAAAGTTACCACCCCACAACTCGGTCGAATTTCATTAGATTTACACGGGGCTTTGCTTTTTGTGCATGGGGTCGTGGCATTTAAACCTGGACACATATTTTTGGGTCGAAATTCATTTCTAAATCTTAAGCCTAGGATTCGTATATAGGCAAGGGTCGAAATTTCTCAGCCTCATAACTCGGACAAAAATCAACCGATTTCTATAAGGCTTGGCATTCTGTTCATGGTTTTCCCTCTTAAAAAATCTGGCATTTAAATCCGAACACAAATTTTTCAGTCCAAATTCATGTCAAAATCTTACCCCTAGGATTCGAATGTAGACATGGGTCGAAATTTCCCACCCCATAACTCGGCCAAAAATCAACCGATTTTCATGAGGCTTGACATTTTGTTCATGGTTTTCCCTCTAAAAAAATCTGGCATTTAAATCCGAACACAAATTTTTCAGTCCAAATTCATGTCCAAATCTTACCCCTAGGATTCGAATGTAGACATGGGTCGAAATTTCCCACCCCCATAACTCGGCCAAAAATCAACCGATTTCTATAAGGCTTGGCAATTTGTTCATGGGTTTCCCTCTAAAAAAATCTGGCATTTAAATCCGAACACAAATTTTTCAGTCCAAATTCATGTCAAAATCTTACCCCTAGGATTCGAATGTAGACATGGGTCAAAATTTCCCACCCCCATAACTCGGCCAAAAATCAACCGATTTTCATGAGGCTTGACATTTTGTTCATGGTTATCCCTCTAAAAAAATCTGGCATTTAAATCCGAACACAAATTTTTCAGTCCGAATTCATGTCCAAATCTTACCCCTAGGATTCGAATGTACACATGGGTCGAAATTTCCCACCCCCATAACTCGGCCAAAAATCAACCCATTTTCATGAGGCTTAGCATTTTGTTCATGTTTTTCCCTCTAAAAAAATCTGGCATTAAACTCTGAACACATAATTTTGGGTCGAAATTCATGTCAAAATCTTACCCCTAGGATTCAAATGTAGACATGGGTCGAAATTTCCCACCCCCATAACTCGGCCAAAAATCAACCGATTTTCATGAGGCTTGATATTTTGTTCATGGTTTTCCCTCTAAAAAAATCTGGCATTAAAATCTGAACACAAATTTTTGGGTCCAAATTCATGTCCAAATCTTACCCCTAGGATTCGAATGTAGACATGGGTCGAAATTACCCACCCCCATAACTCGGCCAAAAATCAACCGATTTTCATGGGGCTTGGCATTTTGTTCACGGTTTTCCCTCTAAAAAAATCTGGCATTTAAATCCGAACACAAATTTTTCAGTCCGAATTCATGTCCAAATCTTACCTATAGGATTCGAATGTACACATGGGTCGAAATTTCCCACCCCCATAACTCGGCCAAAAATCAACCGATTTTCATGAGGCTTGGCATTTTGTTCATGGATTTTCCTCTAAAAAAATCTGGCATTTAAATCCGAACACAAATTTTTGGGTCTAAATTCATTTGAAAATCTTACCCCTAGGATTCGAATGTAGACATGGGTCGAAATTTCCCACCCCCATAGCTTGGCCAAAAATCAACCGATTTTCATGAGGCTTGACATTTTGTTCATAGTTTTCCCTCTAAAAAAATCTGGCATTAAAATCTGAACACAAATTTTTGGGTCCAAATTTATGTCTAAATCTTACCCCTAGGATTCGAATGTAGACATGGGTTGAAATTACCCACCCCCATAACTCGGCCAAAAGTCAACCGATTTTCATGAAGCTTGGCATTTTGTTCATGATTTTCCCTCTAAAAAAATCTGGCATTTAAATCTGAACACATCATTTTGGGCCGAAATTCATGTCCAAATCTTACCCCTAGGATTCGAATGTAGACATGGGTCGAAATTTCCCACCCCCCTAATTCGGCCAAAAATCAACCGATTTTCATGAGGCTTGGCATTTTGTTCGTGGTTTTTCCTCAAAAAAAATCTGGCATTTAAATCCGAACACAAATTTTTGGGTCTAAATTCATGTCCAAATCTTACCCCTAGGATTCGAATGTAGACATGGGTCGAAATTTCCCACCCCCATAACTCTGCCAAAAATCAACCGATTTTCATGAGGCTTGACATTTTGTTCATGGTTTTCCCTCTAAAAAAATCTGGAATTAAAATCTGAACACATAATTTTGGGTCGAAATTCATGTCCAAATCTTACCCCTAGGATTCGAATGTAGACAAGGGTCGAAATTTCCCACCCCCATAGCTCGGCCAAAAATCAACCGATTTTTATGAGGCTTGGCATTTTGTTCATGGTTTTCCCTCTAAAAAAATCTGGCATTTAAATCTGAACACACATTTTTGGGTCGAAATTCATGTCCAAATCTTACCCCTAGGATTTGAATATAGACATGGGTCGAAATTTCCCACCCCATAACTCTGCCAAAAATCAACCGATTTTTATGAGGCTTGGCATTTTGTTCATGGTTTTCCCTCTAAAAAAATCTGGCATTTTAATCTGAACACATATTTTTGGGTCGAAATTCATGTGAATATAATCCTTAGGATTCGTATATAGACATTGGTCGAAGTTTCCGACCCGCATAACTTGGTCAACAATTAACCGATTTTCACGAGATTTGGCTTTTTGTTCATGAAAATAACCTAAGCAGTGTTATTGCGACAACTGCTACTTGGATACATTTAATTAAATAAAATATTAAAGAAATATATGTGAATTCTGATGAAAAACTTGCTATTTTCGAGTGTGAATTTGCATTTGCTATTCGTGTTGGTGCTTGCTGCTGCCTCCGTCGTAGTCGCCTTCAGATGGACTCCGATTTCACATCTCTGAGGTCCTCCTTTGAAACTTAAATGCGATACTATTTAGCAGACAGCTGAATACTTACCCGCCCTCGACAGCGGCGACAGCTAGTCTAGGATAAATCTTGATAGGCAAGAAGAGCAGAAGCCATTCTACAAAGAGAAAATAGGACTGGTATTAACAAATGTATAGGGTATATATGGCTTCATGAAAATGTGTTTGAAGGTCAAAGGTACCAAGTTAGAATAATCTTTAAAACAGTTTGCATGAGATTTTTTATGAGTTTAAATTAGTAACTTCACCTGGCGAAACTTTGAACCACATTTCCGTCAAGCAGTTCACTTTGCTAAAGGTGTGAAGCACTGCTAAAATGAATTAGCACAAGGATTTTTGTTGATAATGAACTTGAGCCCAATCGAATGGTAAACGTTTTCCGCGCTTCTTTCACGCTTGCAGGTGGAATTTTCAAAAACCAGGCACTAACTATTTTCCCTATTGTGATCCTGCTTCACATTCTTGCGGGCAACGTCGACAGCAGCAAAGGCAGCAGCAATAAAGGATGCTGTGGCGAGACGAAAAGTATGAAAGGGTTTCATGTTGTATATGAAAGGACGATGGTTCAAATCACTGCTCTTATTTAAAACTCACCCTATGAGGGGCGTGATAATAATGAGAATGATCATTAAAACCACACCCAAGAATGCCAACCAATAATGCGCCAACAACTCGTTCCAATCATTTCGCAATACCTTGGGCCCGAAGGCGAAGGACATATCGTAATTGACCTGAACGTAGCCTAAAATGCGAAATGGATTGTAAACTTAATATAATATAATAAAATATTACAAACCCGATGGTAATTTCGTCCAATGCAGCTTATCGAATATGGTGTGCATGACGTGAAAAATGGGTCTCAGAGCCAAAACGGAAAGGTCAGGCTCTTTGTCATAGTGTGTCTCCGATCTACATTGGCTAAACTTTGCATTCGGATATTGCTTCTCATGGGTGGTGCCATGACCCTCAGAGCCAATGGGCCACTTAAAGGAACCAATTTCCATTCTGCAGCCTGGCCTTATAAATGTGGCCATCCAACACCCACGACTCCTGCGCTTTGATAATTGCCCAACACGATTTAATGTTGTAAAATAAACTGAAAGACCCAAAGGTCGTGATCTTGTATATCAAACTCACCTGTGTGTAAAAAACACTAAAAAGATATAGAAAGAGGTTACCTTACGGTTCAAATGCTTTTGTAAAACTGATCAAATGTATTACAGGAGTTCAGCAGTTGGGATTTGATGTGACAGTTGAAGCACAGCTTTCCAAAGGCAGTAATACTCTGGTCGAAAAGGATAAGAAACGGATTATATTGGTCGAAATAAACCAGGCGAACAGCAATGACAGCTTATTTTTCTTAGCTCAGCAAGTGAAGTTAGAATAAGCGAAGTAATCAAATCAATGCTTTCTTGATCTCTGGCACCTGGTAATTCAAGAATAACATTTAAGATTATTATTGAGTTTAGGAAGCTGCCGCTGCTGTTTGCCTGGTATTTTATTTTGACTGCAGTCATGCTATTAATTTCTATACCAGGCGAACAGTAGGCTGAAGGCTTTGCTCTTAGATGAACAGGAGCATCCCATAAACGAACTGTCGATTCTGTTCGCCTGGTATTTTATTTCGACTGCAATCATGCTATTATTTTGGTTACCAGGCGAACAGCAGCAGCAACTCTTAGCTGAACAGGAGCATCGCAGTTCGTACATTTGATTATGTGAAAAATATATTACTTTAGTTATATTCACAATGCAGAAAAAACATTCGATTAAATATACATTTAAAGAACGGACAAGAAAATATGGGTTTAGTTAAATTGTAATTTGTTATTCTTGTTTATGCTTGCTGCTTATCGACAGCGGCGACTCCAAACTCTCGAGCTCGTCGGCAGCTGCTGGTGGCCTGACGGCAGCATTTCTATCCGTATAACGATTGTCATCCAATTCATTGCATACACCGAAGGTAATTGGCAATAGAGGTAATCCAGGTAAGCCGCCGCCTGTGCAGATTGGACAGCTTTGGGCAGTTGTTGGACAGCGTTGACTGAAATGGAACACTAGACAGAAGACGTGAGACTTACCCGCCCGCGGCCACGGCGACAGCTGCTGTCGAAGACGGATAAATCTTGTTGTACAGGCACAGCAAGCGATGGGCCACAAACAGGATTGGCAGGAGCAGCACACCACAGATCAGGACGCCCAACCAGAAACCATTCTACGGCGAAAAGGCAAATAGACAAATAAATCAATGAACATAAATTATATGTTAAATATATAACACAAGCTAGTATTTTACGCCCTTGCCAGGTCCAATTATTAAGCTTTAAATCTTTATCATCTGTTTCCCTTAAATCTATCTTAAATCCATGTTTTATTTCACTTATTTGAAAATGAAGAGCAAGTGGAACCTCTCGATAACTAAACTTTCGTTTAAACTAACTTTGACTCGTATTTTTTATCGATTAGGGCAGAATCATGCAAAGAGCGTAGAGCAAATGTCTAATGAATTTGTAGAGATTCACCCCTCTTCGACCCATATTCACCCCTCATGCACAATTCGTCAAGGAGAGTATTTTCTAAAAAGTGTGAAACATCCATTCATGCAAACGATTTCAGCGCTTTTTTCACAATTGCAGGTGGAATTTCTCAAGGCCACGTTTAGGCGAGGGCCCTATTCACAAGGTGTTTGGGCTTGAGACAATCAGTTGGTCAGCAGAATATAGATTCTAATATATGTATATATATCCCTGTATGTGTGCGAAATGTGATCAGCTTACCATTGGATCGACAAGACGATGACAAATCAGGTCCACACCACGGTAATATATGTAGGCAAGTGGTGCGCAGCGTCCAACATCGCGATTGCAGAAATTGACGACCATTTCGATATAGTTGGCGACCTCATCTTCAAGAAAAAGCGAGAGATTCTGCCGTAGTGCATTGACAAGCGATTCGGACGAATTTCTGAGGTACACTTCGGAGGCATCCGCCAATTGGATTAGCTTCTCGATAGACTCGCCGAACGGTCTGTCCTCGTACAGTATAAGTCTATCGATCTCGAGTAGTTTATTGGTCAGTTTAATGAGAGTAGATCGAACCCTATCAGCGAGCTCTTTGTTGTATTTCTCCAGGGCGAATGCCTGGTTGCCCAAGGCAATAATCGCCGTGTCGTAGATACCCCAAACGCTGGGCAGGCCGGATCGCAAATTTCTCAGCTGAGCAATCATTCTGGGCAGGTCGACAGGTGCCACCGTTTTGCATAAATGCTTTAGGAATATCGAACTGTGATAGTCCGACAGATTGCTTTGCGCCGCCACATTTAGACCGTCCTTCTCCTGCTGGGTGAGCACCTCATAGGTGGACACATTCGCCGGAAATATGGTTCCATTTGGCGTTGGATGAGCTGCGATAACTTCTATGCGCACCAGATCGTTGACATCGTACAAATTGTTCCGCTGCAGCAAGTTGAAGATCGTTTCGTTTGCCTCGCACGCCTCGATGGCAGCCGAGATGTGCATCGGTGCGGCTGGTTGCCAGTTCGAATCGTTTTTTGGAAAATATTGCTGCAGATCAATGGTCGCGTCCATCTGGCGGAAGAACGCGTTCTTTGTCTCATCCCGCAACGGCGCACAGACGCCCTGGTACGTGATCAGGCCAATGACAAAGTAAAATAGGCCAACCAGCAAGATGGCCGACAACACGCAGAATATCAATATTATGGCACTGTGTACAGGATTGGGGACAGGTTATCGACGTCTCTTCATTTGCGACAGCTCCTTCACTTACAAAAACAGAAAGATAGCTCCGGTGCCCTTGCTGCAGAAGATCACGGCCTGGCTATGTCTGAGGCGCCCAAGGCAGCCGAATATCAGCGCGAGGATGAGAAGAAAGAGTACCTGAAAGGAAATACATTTAGTTAGATCACTCGAAACACAGCTAGGCATTTGAATCAGCGCCCTGCCTTGGGTTGACTGCGTAAAACTGTTTATCCACGTCCTTGAACCCAGATATGGATTCCAAAATTGGTACAGAAACTTAAAATTAGAATAAATATAGAGGTTAAGGAAGGTGCGTGAAGCTGTTTATCCAGCCTAGATTTAAAATTTGGTTCTCACATTTTGAAAGTTAGTTTAGTTTAGTTTTTAATAAGCCCGTTCTACTTTAATGCTGTAACCAGAACTCGAACCAGTGCCCTGCCTTCGGCTCTACTGAAAATAAGCCTAGATTGTAACCCAAATTTGGGATTTAAAAAACATGCTTGAATATATTTAATGCTGGATTTATGCTATGGAGTGCAGTTGCCCTCCAAAGGTTTGTTTTATGTTTGGGCTTCTGTTAATAGTAAAAACTAAACTTGGTTAGAACACTTACGATTCCCAGCATGACGCAAATAAGTAGATTGGAGCCTTTACGATAGACTCCAAATTTGTCGTAGACATCATCGAGCGATTTGGTACCCTTAAGCGTTTCAAAGTGAATGTGGCTTATCACGGAATCGATGATATTGCGCATATTTTGGGCCTGGTTGTGAAACTGAGTGATGCCCTCGTGCAGATCGCGTATTAGGGGCGGGGTCACAGGATCTATGGCTTGCTTAATGTATACCCCTATTGACTGGAGACGATAAATTGCGTCGCTGGGTATATTGGCGGTATCGTTGTGAATAAGCTCATCGACCAAATGAATATACTTGGAGGACACAGGCAGCTGCAAAAGAGAGAGAGAGAGAGAGAGAGAGAAGAATTTGATTTAACATTACCTTGAAACTAGAATCCATACCTCATCGAAGTGCAGACATTTGGACGTATCCAGCGTCTCGATATTTGAGCCCTTCAAGAAGTTCAGGCAATCCCGATTGCCACACAGCGCAGCAAGGGCAAACGACAGGTCACGCTTAACAGAACGCAATCCTGTTGAAATCAGGAAGGGATCATAAAGAGCCGAAAGGTCGGATATTATTTACCATCACGCAGCTGTGCGCCATAGAAACGCAAATCCTTTTCCAATTTGTGCACTTCCCGGAACAGAACCAACGCTTTTGGCATGCTATTCAATATGCGCTCGATATCAAACAATACATCGGCTTGCGAAGTTTGCAACAGGTCCATGAATACGTGATGATGTGCATCTGAAAAATATAAACAAGAAAAATACCCGACTAGCCAGAGAGGACTCTAGTCGGAAGTGCCCGAGTAGAGAATACCCTAAGCCGAGCTACCTTTAAAAACATTTCAGTTTCCCTCTCTTTTAAAGCAGAAACTGTGCTTTATCCCTGAACCACACTCCATGGCAAATGAATTCTTGATTAACTCGGGTTTTAATATTCCGATTTTTATGAAATTTTAAAGGATTAAATATGGCATACAAAAGTGTGTATATACCAAAGCCCACGGCGAATTGAAAGAGGTTATATATTCTGCGATATATATATATTCTGCGAATATATATATATATATATATGAAATTGTTAGTCTCAAGATTTTCTAGGCTTTTACAGACGGACAGACGAATCGTATAGATCCTAATCATGACAATATACACTCTACCTCAAACATATTTCAATGTCTTTACGGCTATACAAATAAATTGAACTCTCGAAGGGAATCTTACTTATTAAAATGTCGGTCATATGCGTATCCATCTCCTGATAGTTACGCACAAGCAAATGTTCAATATGGTTGGATGTTTCGCGCAAGAAGGTGCAAGTGTCTTGGCTGGCGCGACGCATGGTCTCTCTTGTGTATTCAAAACCGTGGTCCAATAATATATTCGAGGCAATGGCAACGATCATTCCGAAACTGGCAAGGGATCGAGGTAATGTAAGTGTTGAGGTTTTGCTTTCAAGACTTACAGAACTCCAATTAAAAGTATGGCAAGTATAATACCGCAGATCAGGCGTCTGCAGTCGTCGTCCTTTTTATCGCAGAACGGACATCCTTGTGAGCAACGTTTACAGCAGCAGAAGCAGCAATAGCAGACCCTGTGACAGGATAAAACCAGTAAGAGGCTCTGGACTAGAAAATCCTCTGAACACATATATACAATTGCAATTTGCGCCAGATGCAGCAAACGCGAGGCCAGCCGAAGCACATTTTCTTTAACAACGTTTGTGTTTCTTAACCGACCTTGATGAAATATTCAACAGTAGATCTTATTGTACTGTGGTACTATACATTTTTATACTCTCAAAAAGTAAATTGTTGTGGATTCTTATCGATTACCTGGTAACGAGGTATATTATCGATTATCGGTAACAAACACGTACTGCGCGGGCATTAGGAGGAACTACATTTAAAATATCAAATCTCTAAAGATTCTGAGATCCTTGCGTTCATACGGATGGACGGACAGACAGACGGACTTGGCTAGATCGATTTGGCTATTGATCAAGAATATATTTATATACTTTATGGGGTTGGAAATGCTTTCTTCAGCAAGCCATCAAGCCTGTTTTGAACCGGACGCTGGTTCAAACTCTGGCTCACAGCATTGTTTCACTTGAATTCTTGTAAGTTCACGCATACTCACCCCAAAAAAGGCATGATAATTATCAGGACGAGCAGAAATATCACCAAGAAAAGTGCTACAAAATACTCCGATAGAAGAGTGCGCCAATCATTTTTTTCCACGTTGGGTCCCAGAGCGAAAGTGTCGCCATTCTTGACCATTATGTAGCCTACAATTCAGCAGCTCTTACGACGGGTCGAACAAAAGTTTGTTAATCTACTCACCGGGCGGTATTAAATGCCCTCTGACTACGATCTTATCAAATAGACTGTGGGTGAAACCGTGCAGACTATCTGTGAACGCAGTCGAGTAAATTGTTTCTTCGG
This sequence comes from Drosophila virilis, assembly GCF_030788295.1. Taxonomy (NCBI): domain Eukaryota; kingdom Metazoa; phylum Arthropoda; class Insecta; order Diptera; family Drosophilidae; genus Drosophila; species Drosophila virilis. The sequence goes on from NC_091545.1 coordinate 1,807,514, forward strand.
TATAGTTTGCCTTCGATTCGAATGGGGTATATTCTATCGAAGGAAAGTGAAGATGTCCCATCTGCTCGCCGGCGTTGGCATTGTCCGAGCGCGGTCCTATGACACTGTCCACTTCTTCGGCTGTCAATTCTTTGACTTCTGCTTGAGTAGGCCTCATTAACGTAGACAAGGCGCAGCCAAATAATATTATCCTGATGCCGCATATTGCCAAAGATGCCACGCGTTTGCGGTGTTTCGTCCTGGACTTCACGTAATTGGATGAATCTTTTGGCATTCTCATGTAATTTCCGCTTGGATTAATGGATTAATGCCAGGCTCGCAGGTCTTGATATGTATATGAATATACCAGACAGTGCTTAGTTCTAAATTTCCTTAACATATTATATATACTCATATGTCATTGTGTGCTTACCCAAAAATTAAAAGCGTACGAGTTGTTAAGAGAGAGAGAGAGATTTGCATCACTAAAAGAACAAAAGTAGAGACCGGATGAGAATTAAAGCTGACAGGAGTGAAAAGGGAAATAGCGAGAGAAAGAGAGAGAGAATGTATAAGTTTGACATTTACTTAATGTCAAAGCATGAAAACATGTAAGCCTTACTTAAAATCATGAGAATCGCATAGGAAGGCGTCACTTCAATTTGCAACGCAGTGGGGTTCGTAGCTATCAAAGTTAACTTGTAACTAGTGAGTACATATTTGTGAACATATGTAAAGTCAGCTTAGTTGGAGCTTAATATAGGAAAACAAGCATACAAATGACCATAGCTTGGTGCAATGATGTCGAATCTAGACAAGTTATGGCCTTGTGGTTTCCATAAAATAGAAAACCCAACATTTGTGATTATAAAATCAACATCCAGTTCATAATATATAATAGAGACCTACAATCATAATAAGTAGCTAGGCGGAGTTTACTTACCAGCATGAAAAGCAAGAATATTAGCATTTAATTCCTCTTCAGCTTCTTGTAAATTTTAAGCACTTTAAAACAAGGTGTCATCACAATCTATTAGATAATTTGCAGGAGCTCCGGCACGGTTCAACTGATATTGTAATACTGATGAGATGTATGACATTTTTCGATGAATTTTTAAAATTTGCTGTGACAATTCTAACACAGACTGCCAAAGGCGGCCTGGCTCGAGCTTAGCTGGAATGAAAGTTCAAATATGTTCTACAATTCTTTTTACAATATTTACTTGACGACTGCAGCGGGCGACTCCTCTTGACGTTAATTATTTTCCTATTTGTTTAAAGTATTTTTGTAGTCATGTCTGCCTGGATCCAGTCATGATCCAGCCAGGGCATCAAGCTTCCAGTTGAGCCTGTGCCTTGGCGTATGCTCCGATATATCGCAGAGGTCCAGACTTAACATAGTGACATTTTTTTTGTAATTTTTATTTGTATTTATATTTTCACAGTAATTGGTTTTCTGTTAGCTTTAAAACTTTGATTCCATACTATTGGCTTATTGTAAAACACTAAAAATGACATAGGCAGAAAATTCATGAGATGTACGTAAATAATATGAAAATTACATACATTCATAAATACTTGTTGGTTTTTTCGGTTTTTTTTTTTTATAGATAATGCTTAACTAAAATACATATTTAATACGTGTGTATGTGTGCATTTTTTTTTTGTTTTAAATTTTTAGTTTTTCTTCTTCTTTTTTTAAATTTTAATTATTATTTTGGCTACTTGCAGTTTGCCCAGCATTTTTTATATAATTTAAAACATTTTTATTTAGTAGAGATTGAAACATTGTCTTACTAAATCTATGACAATTCAAAGTACACGTTTATATTATAAAGTTTCATTGCGTCGATTTTTTGGGGTTTGTTTTTTTCTTTCTTTTTTTTAAGGAAGTCTGGTTGTGTGTGTATTAGTTTCTTGGAAAATAAATACAAACACTCGTAAATTAAATGCATCAAAAATGGCAGACAGAGTTTTGTGTGTGAGTTTTGCCTGCTGCTCTGATCCACTAAATTAAAATGGCAGTTCTGGTTTTAATTTTAAATATATATTTATATATATATTTATATACTTGACGTTCCATAAAATTATCGGGTCTGCAATTTAATATATATATATATATTTTTTTTTGATTATTGTGGGGCTGCCTGCAATTGCTGTGCACAATAATATTATGGGTTACATTCAAGTTCGTGAGAGCTGTGAGATCTATCTCTTGAGTTCTTTTGGGATATTTCCTTGTGGTCTTTTTGTTGTTTCTGTTTTTGTTTTGTTTTGTTGTTGTTGTTTTGAACATTAACTTATTAAATGCTTTAGCTGTGCATATTCATATAGATTTCAACCCAATCGCATCGCTTGCTATTCCTCCTCTTCAACTCTTTTCATGCTATTCTTTTGGCAACATTTTCAATGTGTTTAAACAATATACATATAATTATATATGTGTTTGTGTTTGTTTATGGAGTATTGTGATTTACTTTTGTTTATAACTAATCTTTACTATATCGCGCCTACTCTTATATCATTGTCTCGAATTGCGCTGGCAGATCGTCGTCTGATACAGTTCCAAAAATTGAAAAAAAAAATAAAAATAAAAAATATTTCAACACGTGATGCTACAAATTACATAACTCTAAATAAAGAACTAACTTTCAACTAAAATTACAGTCTCAGTAAAAATTGGGTTGTTGTTGTTGCAAAAATGAAATTCATACGTCATTTGCCATATCTCTCCTCTTAAAGCCAGCCCAACAAAGTCCTTTTTGAACGCCGTCCAATGCTTAATCCTGGTCGGAGGCACCCGGATAATAGTACGGCGGAGGTCGCTCATATTCGGATGATGGCGGCGCCACGGGCGGATTGTGGTAGCGCGGCGGCTCGTGGTCCCAGTGTCTGTGTACGCAAAATTCAAATTGGTTACGAATATTTTGATTATATATACATAAATATGGAAATGTGAGTTAAACATCGCATTGGAATTTAATTCAACGTCAATTGCGACGACTCACGCACAACACAAAAAAAAAAAACATTTAAGCAGAGGCAACAGCTGCATTTAGTATTTGTTTTCTTATACCCTTGCAGAGGGCATTTTAATTTTTTCATGAAGTGTGCGAAGCTCAGGAATAAAGACATCTCCAGACCTATTAACTATAATAATTTTCCACAGCAGAGGCAATTTATCCAACAGCCTTATGGAAGAGGTTCGTCTCTATGTTGTGGGCAGCGCAAATGTCGGAACAGACCGGATCGGATCACTTTACCATTAAGCTGTCTTTAATTTAGTTCTTCTATGAAAAACGAATCAACCTTGGCATTTATCAACATCAGACTCCTTTAACCTATCTCTAGGCAAACATTGCAAACAATACTACAAGGGTATTAAGTCTTCGGCGTGCCGAAAAAAGCCTTTCTTTCCGGCTTTCGATTAGTTGTTGGTCAAATGTGGTTTTGCTTTTAGAAACAGAAGCAGTTAGTTGCAATCGAAGGGGCAAAGTTGTAGTTATTCAAGAAACGAGAAACATTGTCAGCGCAAATGTGAAATGTGTTGAGAATGAGGCAATGAGGTGTTTCCAGTTAATGTTCTTTGGACTGGCTATATATAGCAAAAATGATATGATTACACACAACATTACACACACTGGCACACACAAACTGCTTGGAGTTTTTACATAAGCAAATAATATACAGACTCGATATGTAAACCAAACCATTTGCACTTCGGATGATATGATATGCCTAAAAGAAACCATCTGTCGCCAGTGCTTTTGGCCTTGTATCTACAGCCGCAACTTTAGCGCTAAATAAAACGAAACCAAAAAATAGCAATTAAATTCGGCGGCCATTAAATGTTAGCCACAATTATTCCAGTTGCTGTCTATGTCTCAGTTAATTCGTGTTAGTTATACGAGTTAGACAATGACGGCTCTTAACTCTAGCTAAATGCAATATTTATAAGGCGGAACACGCGAGGGCGTGGCACTTACGTGGGTGCCACATCGTTATAGCGCATATTGCTGCTGCCGGCAGCTGCATCCACAACGCAGCCAGGACCACCGCCAGCTCCGGAACGTGCCACACGCGACACGCTTGGCGATGCATCCTCATAGTATTCCTGCTGTTCGCGTCGTCGATCGTACGCCTTGCGTCGCTTCTTTGGCACACTAAAAAAACAGCAGAAGAAACACGAGCCGTGAATTGAAGTTATTCAATCAAAGCAGTTGGGAAGCTGCCTTCTCTCTTACTTGGCCAGTGGCACGTGCTCGCGCTCGCGCTCGCTATAGGCATCGTATAGATAGTCACTGCTGCGTGCATTATGTGGCGATGGGTTAGCGATGAAATGAAAATGAAACACATGTGAGATGATTCCAAATTAGGCCAATTAATTGATAATGTTGTGTGTTTAATTCTAGGCAAAGCCCTGCATCGGTTTATTCAATTGCATTCAATTCGATACTCAATCGAACCAAGATTCATGCACACGAAGTTCGAACTCGACTCAGCAACATGTTTGATTCGGCTGACTCGATGCAAGGCTCACAATGTTGACCGTTTAAATCTAGGTAGAGCCCTGCATTCACTTGCATTCAACTCGACCCCATCGAACCAACAGACGCAAACCAACATTCATGCACACGAAATCCGAACTCGTCTCTGCAACATGTTTGATTCGGCTGACTCGAAGCAGGGCTCCCAATTCAAAGCAAGGCCATGCAAAACGAACATAACATTTATCTTCTTCGATAACCGGACACATAACAATGGCGGACGACTTACCCGCCCTCAACAATGGCAACCGGTGGCGCCGAATACGGATCAATCTTCTTGTATAAGCACAGCAAACGATGGGCTACAAACAGTACGGGCAGGAAGAGCACGCCACAAAGCAGCACGCCCACCCAGAAACCATTCTAAAAAAAAAAGAAATATTAATAAATATTTTTGTATTATTCAATTGTATATATACCATTGGATCGACCAGACGATGGCATATCAAGTCCACACTGCGATTATAGACCTGGGCAAGTGGTGCACATTTTCCCACGTTGCCGTGGCACTTGTCCACGACCATTTCGATATATTGCACGACCTGTTCCTTGATGTAACTAGTCAGATTTGCGCGCAGTCCACTGACATACTGTTCGCCATTAGCCCGCAGGAATACTTCTGAGCGTTCCGTTGATTCGTGCAGCTTCTTTATGGATTCACCAAATGCATTGCCGTTATATAATATAAGTTCATCAATCTTCAATAGCTTCTCCGTCATTTTGCTTATAATGCTCTTGATCTTCTCTACAAACTCATCGTGATATCTCTGCAGGTTGTAGGCCTCGTTGTATAGGGAGGTTCGGGCCCAGTCGTAAATGCCCCACTGACTCCAGAGACTGGCTCGCAACTCCTTCAGCTGATTGGCCATTGTGGGCAAATCAACGGGCGTCAACTGAGTGCACATGACGTCTGTAAAGACCTTGCTGTGATAGCTGGAAAGATTACTGCCACGCAGCTCCGCCAGGTCACGCTTGTCCTTCTCCGTGAGTATGGTGAAGTTGTCCAAATTTGCCAGCGATATGGGCACCGAAGGCGTTTCGCTGATGACCTTGAAGCGTACTAGATCGTCAATATCATATAAATCATTTTCCTGCAGCAGCTTGAAGATCGACTGGTCAGCTTGACACGCCCGAATCGCATTCGAGATGCGCAGCGGCGGCAACGGTGTCTCCGACTTGAGCTCGCTCTTTGGCAAATATTGATTAAGATCAATAATTGAATTCAGCTGGCGAAATAGCGCATTCGATTCCTGATCCCGCAGCGGCGCACATGCACCCTGGTAGGTGGCCAGACCCACAACAAAGTAGAAAAGGCCTACCAGCACGACAATCGAGAACACGCAGAATATCAGCAACATGGCGCTACAATAAAAAAAATGTCCAGTTTAGGGTATAAAAAGGAACAATTGTAGGCACTTACAGTAGGAGACAGGAAGCTCCCGTGCCCTTGCTGCAGCAATCATCGCGATAGCCACGTCGACGACGTCCACAACAGCCGCAGATCAGCGCAATAATTAGAAACAGGAGAATCTGAAATAAAGTACGCGATAAGAATCGGAGTACGACTAGGTTTTTTTTAACGCCTAGAGCACACTTACGATCAATAACACAGAGCAGACAATGACATTGATGATGCTGCGATCAGCTCCATATTTGTCGTAAACATCTTCGAACGCCTTTGTGGATCTGACAGTATTTAAATGAATGTCGCTAATGGCCGCATCTATCATGCTGCGTATGTTGTTTGCCTGTGTGCGGAACTGTTCCTGTCCATTGTGGATATCACGGATTATCGGTGGTATTAGGGGATCTATGCCAGCCTTAATCCTCTTGCCCACATATTGCAGACGATCGATCACTTCCTTGGTTGTTTTGCCACTGTTCTTCGCAATGATGTACTCGATGGCCTTTGAATAGTACGTGGTGTCTGGCAGCTGCAAATGGAGCAAAAGTTAGATACCGATTTTAATTAAAGAATTCAAATCTCACCTGATCGAATTGTAGACACTTTGAATTGTCGAGGAACTCGATCTCTGTCTTTTTCAAAAAGTGTAGGCATTCCCGATTGCCGCACAGCACAGCACAAGCATAGTTAACGTCGCGCTTAACGCCACGAACGCCTAATAATCATCGAAATAAATTAATTTGAATATAATATTAATAAAAATAATTCGATTGTGTACCGTCGCGCAGCTGTGTGCCATAGAAACGTAAATCCTTTTCCAATTTATCCACCTCCTTGATCAGCTTTTGTGCCTCTTCCATGTTCTCCAATATGCGCTTCAAGTCATATACCGCATTGGCCTCCGAAGCATCCATTAAGTCCAGGAATATGTGAGTATGAGCATCTGCAAGAAGTCGAAGGATTCAGTTAATATATAAATTGGGCTACGTCTATATATTAGATCTTACTTGTTAAGATATCGCTTAGATGTTTGTCCATCTCGCCATAGTTATTTACGAGCAGATGATGTATGTGGTCCGACACATCCTTTAGGTAGGTGCAGGTGTCTTGGCTGCCGCGTCGCATTGTCGTGGTTGTTTCCTCTAAGCCGCGATCCAGCAAGCGATTGGTCGCAAATGCAATTATGACACCAAAACTAAGAATATATGAAGATGAATTAATTGCTTATTATGTAAAAACTTAGTTTAGAACCTACAGAATTCCAATGATGAGCAACAGGAGCAATAGTCCGCAGCAGCAGCGCCTGCGAGCGTCTTTCTGACTGTCGCAGGGCGGGCATCCTTCTTTGCAGCGTCGACAGCAGCAGAAGCAGCAATAGCAGACGCTGTGAAATAAGACAAAAATGGTTTTAAAAGAAGAACTTTTGTTGCGAGTGACTCAGCCCCAAGGCACAAATAACTTGGGCTGCAAAAATTGGATTTCTGTAACCATATTTGGTAGATGTCCATTTTGGGCAGAGTTAAAATTTGGCGAGCATCTTCAATACTACAATCCCCATGACTTGCCATATTTGGGCAGTTATAAATTAAAGATTTAAATGTAAACTGGAACCCCCGACTTTTTTAAGGCTTTACTTACGCTATAATGGGCATGATGACTGCCAGGATAGCCAGGATAACAACCGCGATAAGCACCATCCAGTACTGAGTCAGCAGATCGCGCCAGTCATTGTTCTCCACCTTCGGGCCCAAGGCCAAATAATTGCCGTCCTTGACGACCACGTAGCCTGCAAGGAATAGAGATGTTAATATACGATATAATTTATAGAGTTTTCACAGTAGCTCACCTGGCGGAATGGCGGCCTCATCCGGCAGGATAAAACCAAAGAAGTAGCGCGTAAAATTGTACACGGGATCCATGGCTTTAGTGGAGTATTTCGGCTCTTTGGTATAGTTGGCCTTTGATTTGTATTCGGTAAATTCAGCCGTGGAGAAATGTAGCTGCCCGAGCTTCTCGTGGGCGGTGGCCACGCGCCACACCTCGGCGTTTCCCTCGTCTGCGTGAGTTGGACTTATTAGCGTGGTCAGGGCAAAGCCGGACATAAACACGCTGAGACTGCATATTGCCAGGACAAGCCCGCTTTTGTGGCGTGTCGTCTTGAACTTGAGATGTTCGCCCGGAGCTGGTGTCATTCTGTGGCCGTATATTCTGTGTCTACACTAAATGTGGCCGTCGGTCTACGCTCTTGAAATGCTTCTAACACGCTTGGCTCCAGCTTTGGTTCCTCTGGCCGCCGGCGAGCACATCCATTTCATGCGTCAGCGAACTGCAGAATAGAAACGATTAAAATAAACGTGTCTTTGAATGGGACTACACTCCCTGCTAATACGATTTTAGCATGTCCCGACCTTATTTATATGTATATTAATGCCTGCCAGGCCAGTAAAATACAAATGCATATCAATATATCATTCGCTTTGTGGGTGTGTCGCAAATGTGGCAAACGGCTTAGTCGCATTCTTATCGCTTAACGCAACGAAGAAGCACAAATGCTCAACTGCCTCCCTCGGACAAACACTCCACTTGACATCAATTAAAGTCAATAAAAAAAAAAATGAAGCGAACAACAATCAACGGAGGGGGCGACTTTGTCGATGCCACAAAAGCTTGCAAAATGTTGCACAGAATATTTTCTAAATATTTCGCAAATTATCCTTACCACTCGAACAAAAATGTAAAATAAAAAAAAACGCGCGATGCCCGAACTGCCGTTCTTAAGAACATGAATCGGCAGCACAAGCATTAAAAAAATTTTAAAAAGTACATGTCCCGTATGAGGTTCGAACTCGCACCATTAAGATTATGACTCAGCACCAAAAGGAAAATATTTAAATATTAAACACAAAATGCTCCAATCCAGTCTAGAACTCAGATTATTAATTTTTGAGCTAACAGCATAATGGAAAGCATTAAAAAAAATAAAAAAAAATTACATGCCCCGGGTGAGGCTCGAACTCACGACCTTAAGATTATGAGACTTACGCGCTGCCTACTGCGCCACCGAGGCTATATCTGGCCAAGCGGCAAACACATAATTGTACTGTGGCTTTGCTGATACGAACTGGCAGAATGTTCTCAAACAGGTTTTAGTAGGATATATTGCAAACAAATAAATTTAGAACGCGATGTAGAAATAAACATAAAAAATGTTGATAATAATGATAAAAATAACAACATTGAGAAGTGTCTGAAATACTTTGAGGCCAAAAATACACACACACATGTAGGCAGCATTATCAATGACTATAAAAGAACCACAAATTCAGACTATAATAAAAACAACTGATACCGAGACTGTCTCTTGATATGCATGCATAGAAAAAGAGAAGCACAAAGTTGAATGAACCCCATGAACTGCCCCGGGCGCAGCTAAAGGGAGCTGAACTCAAATGGACAGTGGGCAAAGGGAGCTAGTGGCACTGAAGGGTCTGCCAAGTGCTGATGATGATGATGATGATGATGAAGGTTCTGGGTGCTGGGCGATGTTTGTGGTTCCCCACTTACGCTTGCCTTGGCCTGTCACCCCCCCTAACAGAGAAGGTGTCGCAGCAAACACACACGCACACACATTTTAGAGCCCTGCATTCGACGCCTGCTTATCTTGAGTTTGTGTTTTATGCGCACTTTTTACTGCTGTTTGCTTGTTTTGCAATCGCAGCTCCAATTGACAGCTTTTCGTTTGGTTTCAAGTGTCACATTAGTTAACAGCTGGTTAATTGTCTTGTCAAGCATCAGGCAAATGTCTTGGAAATGTATAAGTATAAACATATATACACAAATAGAGCTTATTTGATTGCGTAGACAACTTGTTAATTTAACACGCATAAGGCTCACTTGAATTCATGAGAATCGCATAGTAGGGCGATATTAAATGCGCATTTATCATGTCAATTGCGTATATTTAGTTTTTATGTACGATTTGCAGCTCAAGCATTGGCAGACTGTGGCGACCGCTCATGCTCCAAATGCTCTGCACAGCAAAAATCTGTATACCCACGCCTCCCGAGCTGACGAGCGAGAGGAGCCGAGCATTCGAACGGCCTTGACATGAGCAGAAAACAAAGCTGGAAGCCATCGCATGGCAACTGCTGCATGGCCGGGGCAAATAGGGGCCTGAGAGGTCAACGCTATTATAAAAGCACACCACATAAGCGATTTGTTCTTGAATGCTGTGCTTCGGCCAGCAACAACAAAAAGAAAGCAACTAAACAAAAACAAAACAAACTCATTTGCAGACGTGATAATAATAAGCACATGCGCAGTTTGTAGCAGGTGTCGGCCATCGAGTTTTGGGCGGCTGCTGTTTCCATAAAAAATTCCAAATTTCCTATAGACATATATACTTTAACTCGAGTCTAACTCTTCCCTAATTTGGCCGAAAAATTATTTATTTTTAAATTGTCAAGCTGGAATATTGCGAATCGATTTTTTGATATGCATAATTGTTGAAACATAGAATACTTTGCAATATAAATAAATATCAATTAGAGAATCAAAAATATACATTCCCACCTTTATATACATATATAATACATACACACACGCACACACATATATATATATATATATAATCACACACAAACATACCATGTAGAACCACACACTGTTTAATGCAACACTTCACTAACTATCAAAGCATGAAAGACTGTGAGGCTCCCTTGAATTCATGAGAATCGCATAGTAGGGCTATATTAATAAGACATTTGCTGTTAAATTTGTGAGAAGTATATTTGGTTTGCATTCCGTAATTGAGAACATATATACATACAAAACGGCTCTGTTGGGCAACAGAAATTGTTAGCTGGGCTTTCGAAACTAGCTCGATTTTATTGGGTTGCGTTGAACGAGGGCGTATACATACAAAAAGAGAGCCTATTGGCTTGCAACTACAACGTGTTTGATTAACTTATAAACAAAGTACGAAACCCTATAGGGTCTACTTGAATTCATGAGAATCGCATAGTAAGGCGATATTTAAAAATGCATTAATCAACAGGGGAAGTCCATATATGCTGCTTTACGAAATAAACGACTCATCGAACACGCAGTAAGCCAAACGAATAGCCAAACAGACGACCTACTTCTTGGAATTGAATCAGTTTGTCTGTCTGATGCTGTTCGCCAAGCTTAACTGGTTTTTTACCGCAACCAGATACCTTTCGCTTAAGCAACACTCCCATATGTACTTATAAGTAGATACGACTTATTTTATAGGAAAGTGTTTGCACACATCAATATCGGATGGTGTGGCGCAGTCAGGACTAGTCATAGAATTACGACAGATATAAACAAATAATTTGAGATGAAATATACCTGAAAATCTATATGACTTGGGTCTGATGGGTGTTTACGAATTATTTACACATTCATATAAACACATTTACCGACAACCAGCTACGAGTGAAATTTAGGAATTGTTTATCAGCACAAATTGCTGAGTTCCCGAGAACCGACTTAAAAAGCACACATTTAATTGAATAACTGTCGGGTATGTTTACCAAAAAAGAAATACAATAAAAAAACACTCATATCAGCGGTTCGGCCTTGAGCTATAATGTAAATTTAAAAGAAATACAGAGTATATACATATATAAATTGAAATTTTTAGTAAACAGAAAAAAGTTATAAAAGCTGGCCAAAAAAAGGCGGGTTGATGTCAAATATTTGCAAGCCAAACACGCGCACTCGCACACGGATAGTCTTTATTTTAAGTGAAAGCGACTTGAAGCCAAGAAGTATGTATCGACCTTATTGAGGTCAAAATAAGTTGGCGATACTCTGCGATATCTAACATTTGATTACTGCAAGCAGCGAGTTGCAAGCAGGTTGCCAGTAGGTTGCAAACAGGTTGTAAGTTGTCATGCGTGTTCAGGCTATTTGTCGCTTGTGATTCACAGGCAAAATTATAATAGAACAGGCCATGAAATATATATTTTCTTGTTTGTTTAATTAAGACACATTGATTTGAACAAATCTTTTGACATTTTCAGATCCTAAATTTGTGCGCCCAAAGTTAGCTATTCGTAAGATAATTCGTAGATAAGTAATTTACGCATACCTTGCCTCTTGCAGATAAAGAAACAGCCAACATGCATGTTTTTGTTATTTATGTAAACAAGTAGTTGGGAGTGCCCGAATAGAAGATAGCCTAGACACAATGCTGAGTTGACGATACAAACATTCCCGCAGAGGCTAGCCCCACACTGTATGGGAGTTGCACTCTTCACTAACTTCGGAGCTTATAGTCCGATTTTTAAAAAAGAATGTATCAGCATGGCATACAGAACTGTGTATATACCAACCCCCAAGTCTATACCTTCAAAAATGTGTAGTTTCTGTTTCCAATATCAGATCTATGATCCTGGAGTATATAATCTATAAATGTGGTCAAAAGAAATTTAATAACTATTGATATTTGAAGTCTCGAGCTGTGTAGATCCCTAGGATGTGGCTAGATCAACTAAGTTCTTGAAGCATATATAAGAAGTATATATAAAATTTATGAAATCCCAGATCGTCTTCTGCCTGTTGCATATAACCCCTTTTCTACTCATTTCCAAAGGGTTCTGGCTGTTTAAAACAATGTTTAAATGGAAAACTGATCTGTTTGGCGAAGTTTTGCACTGTTAGTTGGAAGAAATCTGGTTCGCTGTCATTTGATGAGCAAGATATACATATATATTTTCTTTTATTCATTTATTTACTTTTCTTTTTTTTTTTTGAAAGAACCGGTGGAAGCGCTGGTCAAGAGAAACTGGTTTGCCGGCCATGTGACTCAGCAGCTGAGACCAGAGTAACCGCAATTTTCGGTGGCTAATCAAAAGCTGACACAAAGAAATAATTTCAATTGAAATTGAGCACGCGTGCGAGCGAGACAGATGGCAAACAATGAGCGTAGACAAGTATATAGACCTCGAAAGACAAGCAACAAAGAGCGAGGAAGATGGAGAGAGAGAGAGGGGCAAGAGACAGGCAGGAAATATCAGTTACACTTGCATCAAGAGAACCTCAGCAAAAGTGCATGATTTGTGAGGTTATGTTTGGTATTACATGCATATTTGCATTGTTATACCCCGACAGGGCTATAGTAGTTTTCACACGAAGTATGAATATTTATTGGGAATAAGAAATTACTTTCCCAATAGGTATATATACATACATATTTATCAGTCGACCTAGATTGGCTCAGATTGGACAACAGCATGAGCAGGGTGAAAAGGAATACATATGAAGCAGCAAACGCCAGCTCCAGGCACGGATGAAGCATAAGCTTTCAAGATAACCCAATATTAATATTTACGGGTTCCAACATGGCTCCGTTATATGAGCCCTATCCTATTAACATCGCACTATTACAACGACAATGTATTCATTCTTTCAAAATCCAAAAGATAACTGTTTTTAGTTCTTCATGTTTTTAACTCCATTTCGCATGCACGAGGCGCGTGTGGAATGCAAATGTTCCCAAAAACAGAGATGTATATATACGTATGTGTGTGTGTGTGTGTGTGTGTGTGTGAGTGCTTATGCCGGCGACGCTTCCTATAAATACATAGTACATGCGCATAGGCCACTTGATGTGGGTTTCGGTTTCTGGTAGCAGCTACTATGTGGACGCGTGCAGCGTCTCGCATATACATATATACATGGGAATATAGGTAATGGCATTTACATCTATGTATATGTGCACATCATATGCTGCATGTATGCGTGTATTTTACACAGGTCAGGGATGTATCCGTCTCCGTGTCTGCGCATATCTTAGGCATATGCAGTGAAAGCTCTTATCGAATTTCGAATAACAGAGATTTTCTAGTATGCATTGTCCACCTAGCACTGAGCTCACTGTAAATACTGTTTTTTTTCTTCCATATTTGTTGTTGCTTTTATGTTGCCCTGCTTCCGATCTGAGGCTGCAGCGTGTGAGAGCGCGTCTGCAGTTCCATTCGGAGCACCAGTGCTCTATAATTCCTCAAAACAAAACAATATGTACAAAAAAAAAAAAGAGAGCGTCGCAATGCCAGAGTTGCCTTCACCTCAGCCTCAGCCTCGCCCGCACCCTTACCTCACCCTTACCCTGACCAATTGTAATAAACAAGCTGAATCAGAAACGCACTCATCGCACTTCTCGCACTCACGAATAGCAACAACAAGAGTTACGGTTTTCTTTTTATGTGTCTTTGTCTCAGCTTCTTCTCGTTACACATACATACATACAAGCACAACTAAAAAAATTATCATTTGGCTGACGGCAACTTCCAAATCCAATTAGTCATTAATGCTACACACACTTATGCACAAAGCCAAGAACGCTGTGCATACACCTGTGTGTGTGTGTGTGTGTGTGAGTATGTGTGTGTTACTGCAATACGAAACACTGTACTGCAACTAGGCAACAGCCTTTAGAACGTTGGACAACACTTTCATTTTAATTGAATTTTATAAATATGATATTCTTACGGATTCAATAAATAACTGTAAGCCCAGAGCTTATTTGCACAAATGTATTTGATTTGTAGTACACACTTCGTTGCCAGCGGAAGCATACACCCCGCCCTTCCCTTGGCTGCTCTACAGCTTCCAGTGGCCTGAGTTTGCTTACGCGACCCCGTATTCTAATTGGAATTGCAGCTGTGCGTGGGTCAAACTATGTGCATATGTATGTAGGTACATACACATTCACATAAAACACAAATCTATATGTATGTAGTATGTATGAATTTTACACTGTCCTTAATATTCTTATGCACGCATTAGTATGCATATTTCAACATAAATTAAGTTTGATTGAATTTAAATTAGCACATGCACGTGCAAATACAAAATATGTACAATTTCCTCAAAAAAAAAAAACGTTACGCTATTGTAACGCTATTGTACTTCTTCATAAATAATATTAATAATTTTTAAAGGCACAAATTATTTTTTTTCAATTGGCAACTGTGTTTTCATGTACATACATACATACGTATATAGCATGTGCATGTGTATGAATGTGTGTGTATCTATTGCACCGCCCGCTGGTGCTGCTGCTGCTGCCATCAGAACATTCTTTTCTTTGTTTGCACAGCGCGCAGAGCACGAATGGTGGTGGATCTGGGTCTGTGGACATGCGACACTTTGTTTACACATTTCATAATGCAAATATAGTAATATTTTAATTCAGAATTCATTTATATTCACTGGCCAATCACCTTTTGATTAAAGGGGCACTTAACACAATTTCGACAAGAATTGAGACGTCGTCGGACGTTCGTTCCGACGCGCGTACCACACAACAACTACTGCTAGAGATGGTAATAACGAAAGTATTACCAAGAGTTAAACTATCGTTTATATACATTGAAATATCGATATGACAGTAACAGAGAAGCTGCGATTAGTACCGATAATTTTTAAACGAAGGAGTGTGCCAACATATGTTGAGATTAAGACAATTGAAATGTTTATTGCGTTTAGTGTTTCCATTAATAATAAGTAATCACTTTTTATAAGAACTGATTGATTCTGCTTCGCTCTGTGCCGTTACACTTACGTTCTTAGCGTTTTGTTTTCTTACCGCAATGCACAAAACTTAAAACTTAACGAAACCGATAACCAATACAACTGCGATGCATTTCTGTAACGTATATTTGGAATTATTATCGTTACATTTGAATGCTTGTCAACCGTTAAATTTAAATCATCAATGATTCAACTTAGTCATTCTTTTGTTTATTGCATTGAAAAATAGCCGCATCGCTCCCCACATAACTTTCATTCGGCATATTCTCAGGCAGAGATACAACAATGCTTCCGCTCATTCCGCCAGGAGAGCGGTTCTCACCACCACCTGGGCATGGGCAAGAGCCCTGCTGGCCACCGCCACAGGTAACAATTGGGGGCACAGTATATGGTGCACCCGTGCAAATTGGACACGAGGGCGTCGAATAAGGTCTACTGCAATAATTTTTAGTTGGATGATTAAATAAAATATACAAATGTAACACCTACTTGGATCCAACCACGGCCGCGGATCCGGCCACGGCACCAGCACCGGCCATGTCTCCTGCCCCCGTTGTGTTGTGACGTGGACTGTGATACGGCTCGTACACCTTGTACAGGCACATTAAACGATGGATAACAAACAAGAGGGGTATAAAGAGCATACAGCACATCAAGAGGCCAACCCAAAATGCATTCTATATTTTTGGTTAAGGTATTAAAACTTGGATACTCAATCGAACAACCTGATTATCGATTTAACAAACGAAGTTCGAACTGCTCGAGTCGTCAACATGTTTGACCTGCTCGCGTCAGCAACATGTTCGGCCAACTCGAGTCAGCAATATGTTCGACCTGCTCGACTCAGCAACATGTTCGAGCTAACGGTTTGTGTTATATTTACGATTAGCTCGAACAGAATCGATGAAGGGCTAAATATGCAAAAGTATAAAAATACTCTACTCACAATCGGGTCAACTAGACGATAGCAAATCATCTCAACACCGCGATAATATGTGTAGGCGAGCGGCTTGCATTCGCCGACTTCTGTGGAACACTTGGATATAACCATATCAATGTACAGATCGATCTGTTCGGCACAATATGAGGTCAGATTCCGCGTGAGTTCACTTATATACTTTTTGCCGCGCGACTGTATAAATGCTTCCGATCGCATTATCGTGGAAAGCAGCACATGCAGAGATTCGCCAAAATTATTATTATTGTACAAGATGAGTTCATCAATTTTGCGTAACTTCTGCCTGATGGAATCTTGAAGACCTTGGATCTTGCCAACCCATTCCTTATTGTAAGCTTCCAGACTCAGGGCACAGTTGGTCAGGGCCACGCGAACAAAATAATGGCCCCCATAAAAGCCCGAATAGAGATCCTTGCATATATCCCGTATTTCGTTGGCCACATAGGGCAACGTGTGCGGCGTTAGGGTTTTGCACAAGTTCTGAATATAGAGAATGCTGTGGTACGACGATAAATTCCCAGATATATGATCAATTAAGAGTTTCTTTTCCGCCATCGTAAACAGGACAACTTTGGAGAAGTCCTCTTCCACTTCATTTACTGTATCATCGGGGTCATCCAATATGCTGATGCGCGTCAAATCCGTAATATCATATTCATTGCTGTCGGAGAGCACATTGAATATGGTCTGATGGATTTGACAGCCTTTGAGTGCATTCGAGACCTGCACCGGCTGTGGCCCGCCCAGATAGTCGATATCCTTTGGCACAAATCGGTTGAGATCGACCGCACTAGCCACATGACGGAATATATTCGCCGAGTCCTTGAGCGGTGCACAGGCACCATGAAAGGCCACCATTCCGAGCATAAAGTAGAAAAGCCCAACCAACACAAAAAACGAGAACACGCAGAATATCAAGATCATGACGCTGCAAGCCAAGAATAATCAAGGATGAATTTATCAAATGGAGACGGAACGGCTTAAGGACACGAATCACGACACGACGCCAGCACGAGCACAAACCACAATCCGTTAAAATTGTTCTATAATTATTTTCCCTATATGTACACAGTCTTGATCAGATCCGATCAAAACCGATCAAGCCCCTGTAGCTATCTATCTATCTTAGTTGACTAATTATTATACAGGCTAGTCCCTTAGTCTATTAGGCTATGGAATCTTCGGCGAGCCGAACATAAAATATTTGGAGTTTTTCTTAGGAAAATTTCTAATCAATTTCGGATACGTTGTCACGGACAAGATCTAGACATATAGTCTATGAGCTCGGGTTGCAATTGGAATACCCGCGCCAAACTCTTCAAAAAGGTTGCTTAATTCTCCACTTACCAAAACAATAGCAAGGCTGCCAGGCCCTTGCTTAAAAAGCAGCCCAATATCAAAGCAACAATCAGAAGGATCACAATCTAAAATGGAATAAATACGCAATAAGATTTGGCTGGAGAATGATGAACCTCCATGGTTGCGTACTTACCAAAATGAGTAGGATGCAGATGGCAAGGTTGATTCGGGAGCGATCGACTGCAAACTTTTCGTAGAGACCCTCAAATGATTTGGAGGATCTAAGTGTATTGAAATGTATATCGCTGACAATGCGTTCGATTAGGTTGCGTATCTTGTTCGCTTCAAACATGAACACATCACGGCCCTTGTTCAGACTGGTTATAAGTGGCGGTCCCACCTTCTCCAACTGCTTGCTTATCGCGTTTTTAACATCCTGCAGTCGCAGTAAGGCGTTCTTGGCTACCATAGATAGCTTCGCATTGATTAGTTTCTTCATTCCCTCCACATATAAGGTCGAATCGGGCAACTGTTGAGGTTGACAAATTGGTTAAATCGATTGGCATCCATATACTTTGATTCGAACCCACCTGATCTATGTGCAAGCAGGTCGTGCTATCCATATACTGAATTGATGAGTATCTTATAAATTTGTTGCATCTCAAATTGTTGGACAAGAGGCACGCCTGGGTGGCTTCTCGCCTAACGCCGCGAACTCCTGTAAAGAAAGGGTAGTAAGAAAGACTTGCCCGACCTAGAGAGGATGCACTAGACGCAGCATCTTCCCATTCACATGCTTCTACTTTCCCAACTTATGGAATATACCTAAGCAAGGCTCTAACTTTAAGGATATCAGTAGAACCTTTATACCAAACTGCATGTATTTGGGTCTAGAAAGACTGAAGGATGGACGGAGCTCTTTGAGCTCTCTTTCCTTTCAGCTTAGCTCTCGAATTGCAGCAACATTTAAGCAAGCGAGTTAAATGTTGGGGTCGATCTTTAAAAGGGGTCATCTCTTTCGATCGAAAGGTTAAACAAAAGGAAGGAACATACAGAAGGCATTTTCCCAAAGTATTTCCGTGGCATTTTCTTGGAGAGCTAGACACATTGTTGCCCTGGCATATTACCGAAAATCCTTCTAATTCAAAATGAAAATCTGTGATATTTACCATCTCGCAGCTGGCAGGTTAGAAAGCGTAACTCCTTCTCGAGGACATTCACATCCATCATAAGTCTCAGGGCTTTGGGCATATTATCGAAAATGCGCTCCATCTCTTCCACTGCATTGGCCTCAGAAGTATCGCCCAGATCCAAGAAAATGTGATTGGGTGCAGCTGCAAATGGAAGTGAGAATTTTGAATTTGAATTCTTAACAGAATTAATTGGTTCTTACTGTTGACCATGTCGGTCAAATGATTGACGGTCTCTTCGAAATTGTTGCCAAGCAGATGGTTGATGTGAGCCGAGATATCGTTTAGGAAGCGGCAGGTATCATCAGAGCTGCGTTTCATCAATTCCCTCGTTTCACCGAATCCCTTGTCGATCAATATGTTGGCGAGCAAGGCAATAATACTGCCAAGCCTGAGGGTAAGTCAATATTAATGAGATAAGTCCAATTACAAAAAAAGGCTTTCTCAATAATTACAAAAGCAAAAGGATAAGCAACAAGAGCAGAAATCCACATAAAAGCCGACGACGGGCATCTCGAGCTCCAGTGCAAGGCGGACAACCTCTCGGGCAACGTCGACAGCAACAGAAGCAACAATAACAAACCCTGCAATCAGATCTCAGATCTATTTATCTATTATCTAACTAGATATACTCACGCAAGGAAGGGCACGATAATGATCAGAAAGATGAGAAAGGAAACAAATAGGAGATACGTCCAGTACATCCAGAGCAGGTCGCGCCAATCGTTCATCTCCGTTTTGGGGCCCATCAGCAGAGTATCCGTCGACTTCAAAATAAGATAGCCTGCGAATAAAAGCCTTCAATACGTGTCAATGGACAACTCAAAGTCAAATGCTCACCCTCCGGCAAAGCGGGCTGATCGGTCATCGTCCTGTTGAACAAATAGTGGGTGAAGTTGAAGACGGGATCGAGGCCCAGTTTGGAATACTGTTCGGGCTTT
This sequence comes from Drosophila virilis, assembly GCF_030788295.1. NCBI lineage: Eukaryota > Metazoa > Arthropoda > Insecta > Diptera > Drosophilidae > Drosophila > Drosophila virilis. Next base: position 1,827,397 of record NC_091545.1, read on the forward strand.
CTATATTCAACCTTTGATTCAAACTCGGTGTAATCCACGGGCGACCAATGGGTTTGGCCCATCTGTTCGTGGGTTGTGCCCATGCCCGCGAAACCATAACGCCAATCGGTGCCGACATCTTCCTTATTAATTTCAAAATCGCTCTCGCCAGGAGCAGCTGCTCCATCCCCAGCTGCAGCATCTGCACCACCCGCTGCAGCATCTCCTCCACCAGCGGCAGCATCTCCGCCCCCTGCTGCGGCACCCCCACCACCCGCTCCGGGATCACCCCCTGCACCGCCACCACCAGCGTCACCGCCTCCACCGCCGGCATCTCCACCGGCGGCATTATCATCATCTGCGGCTCTTTCAGCCTCGTCGGCCTCGTCATCTTGGACATAATCATTGGGCCGATCAAAAGCCGTAAATCCAGCGTAATTTTCATCATCCCCGTCTTCGGCCATGATCCAACCTGCCAACGTGAGCAGCAAAAATCCGATAATAATCACTCGAGGCATCCATGCCTGACTTAGATAGCCCTTCGATCTTCGCTTAACTGATTGCTTTGCCATTCTGTTGGATGTGTTCAATACGCCTCCTATCTGCTCCGCATCCGTGCATCCATTTCACGGTCCGAACAGCACAAATACCAGACCCACCGTGCCCATATACAACTCAGGCACAACCGCGACCGCGACAGCTCTGGCCTGGGCGTGATGTGTGTCGTGTGTATTTTTATACAAATATATACTACGTTTTACAGTTTTTTTGTTGATTTTTTTTTTTTTTTTTGATTTTCCATGAAGTGAAAATTTAAAAATGTGTAAAATTGTTTACACAATTACACATAAATCAGAAAGTTAGTGTTCTCTGAATCTTACCTTCGGTTGGTCGACCTTGAGTGGTCGACCTTCTTTTCAGACCAGATCCGGGTTTACACCTTCGTTCGTCGAATTCCTTTTTTAATTCCAATATAACTGCTAGGCTCGGTTTAAAGTCATAATAAAAATGCAAGTGGAACCAACTTACATTGCGGCTATTTATGTTCACCTTTCCCAGCCTTTCCGAACTTGTTGGTCGACCTTCTTTTTCACACTAGACCTGGGCTTGCATCTTGGTTCGTCGAATTACTTTTTATTAACAGTACAACTTTTGGGTTACCCGGCAACTCTCGGCTCAAAGGAATAGTGATGCAACTGCACGCGGAACCGAGCGTACAATAAGGCTATTTGTGTCGGCCCTTCCTAGTCTTTTCGACCTTGGTTGGTCGACCTTCATCTTTAGACCAGACCCGGGCGCGCATCTTGGTTCGCCGAATATTTATGTCGACCTTTCCTTCCCTTTCCACTTCGGCTCAATCTCTCGACTGCCCTCGTTGCTCATATAAACTTTCCTTCATATGCGTTGGCCTCAAAAGAAAACCCTGTTTTAATTTAACAAAAAAGCGTTAAAAATGAAAAAAAACTATATGCATATTGTATTCACCGGAGCTTAATCCCCAGGAGCCAGCCCACGACTAGTTGATGCCGTCCAAGTAATACATACTAATATGACAATTAAAATTGCTCCTGAATTTGAGCTGGCGTCCTTGCGCTTGCTGGTTCAAAGCGCAGACTCCTAAACTCCTACTTAAAAAGCTTCGTTGTTGTTGGATGTTTTCCACTTGCAGACCGAGCTCTCCGAGAACCTCTATTGAAACTCACTTTCTACCCAAAGGGATAATGGTAAAAATTAGTTGAGAGCAATGCGAAGCTGAGTAGCTTTTACAATCAGGATTAACTCTTAAATGATAGTAGTAAAATTATTACTTAAAAATAATGCGAAGCAAAGTCTCCTAGTTTAAATTGTACACTGTTTTCTCTTTGTTCTTTTTTCCTCTTGATAGATACCCATTTTAATTTTATAATGAAAAGCACAATAACGACGATATAACATAACCTATAAAATAATATACAATCCATCCTAATCCTTCTTCCGTTTAACTGCCGGCGACTCTTGATCTGGCTTCGGTGAAACGGGACGGCTATTCGGCAATGGCTTCGACCGGGCCTCAACCGCTGTCTCCGCCTCTTCTGTGCTGGTGGTGGACTCCTTGGTCTCCAGATCGATAACAGCACCGCCACCACCGGGACGTTCGCAGGGGCAATAGGTTTGTTTCCCGCCGGTGCAGGTGATGATTGGCGGCGGCATATAGGGTGCACCCGTACATGTTGGGCAGCTGTTATCGGTTTGTCAGTTGTCAGCCATTAGCCTCGATCAAATTAAAGTAGCTAGGATAACTTACCCTCCGATTTGGGGCTCGGGCACAACGACTACGGCGACCGCATAGGCGTGCATTCTCTTCCACAAGCACATTAACTTATGAGCTACATACAGGAGAGGCAGCAGGAGCAGGGCAGCGGGCAGTATACCCATCCAGAAACCATTCTGCAAAAATTGTGGAGGATTAGTTCAGATTTAGATTATATATATAATATATATATATATATATATATAATTTATATCATGATGGCAAACAGCTTTTGACTCCAACTAGCTCGAGCGCGGAATACAAACTTGGTTCGTCTGCAACATGTTTGAGACCATACAAATATGTACGACTAGCTCGAACATGTGACGAACCAAAGTTCGAATCGGAAATAACAAACCGAAACCTTGATTTGTGAGTCGTGGTTGGGCTTGCAGTCATGGTATATCTAAAATCGATTTAAGAGCCTCCTTACAATGGGATCGACCAGGCGGTAACAGACCAGATCCACACCACGATAATAAATGTAGGAGAGTGGGGCACAGCGGCCAACTTTCCTGCTGCACTCGTCCATAATGCCGCGTATAAATTCATCAACCTGCTCGTTGACCACATCGGTCAGATTCTGTCCGAGGGAATTGATGAAATGACTGCCGCGACCTTTTAAAAAGTTTTCGGCACGTATGACAGCATTGGCCAGCACAGTTATTGAGTTGGTAAAATTGCGATTCTCGTACAATATGAGATCGTCAATCTTCAAGAGTTTCTGCTTCATCTTGCCCATGATTTTCAGTATCTTATCGGTCCATTCGTAGTTGTACATATCGAAATGGTAGGCTTCGTTTAGCAAGGCAATCCGGCCATATCGAGTGTATGAATCCCATCTACTATTGTAGTAGAGATCGTCCTGTAACTTTCTCAGAGCGGCTGATATTGTGGGCAAGCTCGGAGTCAGAGCCTGGCACATATTCTCCACATACAAGACGCTGTGGTAACCGGAAAGGTTGCCGGTGTGCGCCTTCTCCAATTTGATTCTTTCGTCTGAGGTTAGCAGATAAACAGTGGACAGATCCTCTTCGAATATTGACTCCTTTTTATCTTCTTCCTTGCTTTCGCTCATAATGGATATGCTTGTTAAATCCTCAACCCTATAAATATTGTTATGCTTGAGCAGATCGAATATTGATTGATTTTGGTTGCACGCCTTGATTGCCTTCGACATGTGCAGCTCTTCGCCAGTTTCCTCAACTTCGCTCGTTCGCCCCTCATCCCTGGCCCGAATTATGCGATTGAGATCGATGACCGCGTCCAGTTCCCGGAACAGCGCATTCTTATCGAGATCCCGCAGAGGCGCACAGGCGCCCTGATATGTCACCAGGCCCACCATGAAATAGAATAGCCCGATCAGCACAAGAAATGAGAATACGGCGAATATCAAGATGATGCCCCTATACAAAAAAAAAGCGTTATGCATAAATAAAAATGATTTATCGATAAAAACGATATTTATCAAGAGAGCTTCAATTCTATACACAGTGTCAAAAAGTTGGAAGAATTCTATCAATTTATATTAATTTTTCTTGCCCTCATCGACCCTGAACATCGATATATATCGACATGTACCAATAAAAATGATGCTTCGATAAGAACGATATTTATCAAGATGATGAACCTTTAAATTTGAAATTATTATCGTTAGCAAGGGAGATTTAATTCTGGTAGATAGTGACAAAAAAATGGAAACATTTCACAAATTTTTACAACTGCAAATTTTGTTTCCCTTGCGCTTATCGGCAGTGACCATCGAAAATCGATAATAATCTGAAAATCGATAGATCGATCCAAACCATATTCAACGCTCTTATCGATATTTATAAATTTGAGGCTTAAATTAGATAAGTACCCCTCTTCTAGCACAATATACCCCATTTTACCCTACGCTCTCACGCAGAGGGGGTTACAGGGTATACGAAATCGAACCAATTTACTTACATCAACAAGCATGTGGCTCCCGTTGGTTTGCTGCGCGTGCAGCCACAAATCAGGCCAACGGCCATTAGGATCACAATCTGAGACGAAATATCAATTGAGGATTTGAGCGCAGGATTCACTTTTAAATTAGCGTCGATATTTACCACAAGCAAAAATATGCAGACGAGTGCGTTAATATAGCTGCGGCTCTTGCCGAACTTTTCGTAGACATCCTCAAAGGACTCCGTGGAGCGAAGAGTTCGCATGTGGATGTCGCTGATCACGGACTCGATCGTCCTGTGTATATTTGCGGCTTGGATGCGGAACTTCTCGCGGCCCTGGTTGATGTCGTGAAGTAGCGGGGGAATCACTTGATTCATGGCCGTCTCGATTTTGCTGGCAATATCCTGAAAGCGCTCCAGCGCCTTTTTCGGTATTATCGCGACGTCGTCCTTGATGATCTGCTCAATGCCCTCCAGAAACAGCGTCGTGTTCGGCATCTGAAACCAAACTCAAAACCTGTCTCACTTGGCCACTATTTGAACAGAAGGCCAGACTTACATTATCCAAGTGCAGGCAACTCGAAGTATCAACGAATTCCAATTCCGAATTTCTTAAGAATTGTTTACACTTGTTATTGCTTATCAAATTGGAACAGGCGTAGTTCACGTCTCGCTTGGCGCCTCGCACACCTTCAATAAGGAAAAGCTTTTAAAGTTTCTAGTCGAAGTTGCCCAACTAGCCGACACCCTTCCTAGCTGCTAATGTAAACATACTTTCTTGATTATCCTTGGTATTTAGTGTCTGATCCCTAATGCTGGCAGACCCAAGGGCCAAAGGGCTAAGCTACACAAATTGGAACTATCCAATATTTCTCTAAACTAAATGAGAGTGTACTACATAACAAATTAGGATCTATATTTCGATAAAGGTTCGAAGAAAGTTATCGGGAAATGAGAATGCCGTATTTCCCCTTGTTTCACACTTTTCGCGAGATGGACCTTTTAACAACTTTGGTATTTATAGTCCGATCTTTATGAAACTTTTAGAATTAGATAGCGCATGCAAAAATACGTGTGTGTAAAAAATGTAAAATATTACTAATCTGTACGTACGATAAGAGAACCTTCATACCATATTAGATGCATCCAGCTCTAAAGCTATTCGAGCTAAGCTTAAGCAAGGAAGCCTCAAAACCGATTTTTATCGATACATGAGCTATTGGAAAAAGGAAGAATAACAGGAGACGATATTTGAAGTCTCGAAGATGTCTTAGAGGCGGACAGTGGGTCATGTTTAGGTCCAAGCCTAGGCTAGGCTTGCGGTATAGAGAAGAAGAAGCATTTACCATCGCGTAGCTGTGTCGAATAGAAGCGCAGGTCCTTGTCCAACGCTACCACCTGCTTCATTAGAGCTCTGGCCTCTTTCATATTATCGAAAATGCGGTCCAAATGCTCGATGGCATTGCTCTCGGAGGTATCCGCCAAGTCCAAGAATATGTGATGATGGGCATCTGTGGAGTTCATGCGGATTAGTTTTCATTTAGTATTTGATATTTCGGTGGGCTTTACTGTTTAGCATGTCGGTCAGATGGGCCTCCAGCTCCTCATAGTTGTAGACGAAAATGTGGTGAATGTGCGCGTTAACATCCTCCAGAAAGCGGCAGGTGTCCTCGTTGCCACGACGCACCGTGGACGCCGTCTCAGCCAGGCCGCGGTCCAGCCCCCGATTCGACGTGTAGCCAATGATGGCGCCAAGCCTGAAATACATATCAAGATTCAGTTCAGTCCATTTAAAATTTTCAGTTGCACCTACAAAATGAATACGAGCAACAGCGCCAGGATCACAGCACAAATCAGAGCCCTTCTCTTGTCGTTCGCCTCATCGCAGGGACCACATCCGCGTTTACAACGGCGACAGCAGCAGAAGCAACAATAGCACACGCTGCAGGGTGGAACAGAAAAAAATACTGTCTTCGGCTAGCCGAAGTTTTGATACCCTTCTAGAGACAGATGGCTGAAGATATATATATATATAGATATAAATATGATTTAGTATACTCTGTGTCAAACTTTGTGTCGAGCTGAGTGAAAGATAATCGAATATCTCACTTCTTGACCCATCTTTCTCATGTCATATATATATATAGTGCTATGAGCCGATTAAAGAGTTAGAGCTTGGCTTGCATAGAAAGAGACCGACGAACAAAACTACCCTACTCTCTAAAAGGGTATGAGTATGCCGAAATTTGGAGCTCAGATATACTCACGCGAGGAATGGAATCAGTATTATGAGAACTACTAAGATTATGACCCAGAGTATGAGCAAAAAGTATTGTCCCAATAGATCGCTCCAGTCGTTGTCGACAACCTTGGGACCCATCACCAGGGTATCGCCATTTTTCACCGCAAGATAGCCTGCCCGAAAGCGAAAGATTCAGCAAATCAAAAGTTCAGCCAAATGGTACAAATGGGGAACTTACCGCGCGGCAAGGAGGGCGTGTCGGTGATGGTGTGATCGAAGAAGAATTGCGAGAGATTGAACGCGGGCTTGATGTTCCAACTGGTGCGATTCAATTCGATAGTGTAACGAATTTTCGACTTGTAGACCGTCAGATCAGCTGATGGATAATGCTGCTGTCCCAGCTGTTCGTGCGTCGTGCCATGCCCCTCATTCGTATCGTGCCATTCCTCGCCAGCCCCCGGTCCGATCAGCGCGAACAGCACCAGGCAGCTAACGATAGCAACTACTTTAGCATATCGACTTAATTTAGTATAACCAATTGAATAGCGACGTGGCCGCGCCTCGACAGCCATGCCTCGTCTATTGCTTGGAACTTGTTATATGATGAGTCCTCACAAAGTGCTTGGGCACATGTATGGCTAATATAAACACATAAAATTTTGCTGCACATGCAGAAATTCACTAAACAGTGTCGCAAATTAGAAACGCTTTTAAATTGTAATTTATCCAAACAAGTGAAATGTATAAAATATGTCAAAAAAAGTAACTGATCAACTTGGCCCAGACTAGGCCAAAAGGATACGTGATGCCAGCTGTGGCATGGTTACAAAATTTCTATTTATGCAATGAGGCAACAAAATCCTTGTTGATCTTTGCTTTCTTTCAGTGTCTTACTGCTGTCTGAGATAGCTTCTGTTGTCTTCAGTACCACAAACTGATGTTATTTTCCTATTTCTTTTCATTTTTGGCAAAAGTAAATCTAATAAAATAATAATAAGACACTATACGAGTCCAACTTACCACGTTTCGTGTCTCCAGCTCCTATTGTCTTCGAGATATGCTCAGAAAAGGGACCTTCAATCGATATTTATCCATTTCAAGCAAATACGGCGTAACTGGCTAAGTAAACAGAGCTTGTTCCGCGTGCTCGAAAAGCTACAAAAGAAATAGTTACTCTAACAGATGGTTAAATCAATCTGTTCTAGATTATAGCTAATAGAAATTGTTAGTCTAACAGTTGGTAAAATCTATCTGATCTGGATTATATATATATATACACACACACTAGCTTATATGTAAACATGTTTTTAAAGATCTGAACAAAATCTTAAGCTGGCCGGCTTACAGCTTGTTGTTGAACCTTACAATATACATTCGCCTTTAAGCCTGGCTGCTTAAGATTTAATTAATATACAAATTGACTTTTTAAAATTAAAATTAAACGCTTCTTTAAACAATTTCATTGGTTACAGAATTTGTAAAATGCTTTTGTAGGATTTCATCAAACCATATCTTTATTTATTACACATTTGTTGTTGTTGTTGTTGTTGTTGTTCTTGTTAATAATTCTTGGTTGATTTGCTAATTTCACATCTTGCATTTTGTTTTAGTTTTTTTGTTTTTTGTACATACATTTAAGTTTTACATTATATATATATATGTATGTTAATATATACATATATTTATATAATTATTTATTTGTTATGCATGTGTAGAGCATAGCAATTAGTTTGTCATCTATGTTAAATAATTTACATTAGAAATTTGGTTTCAGTTTTACATTGAACTGCGTTACATTAATTGCGCTTCAAAATCAAAAATATATATTTAATATATATAAATATATATATTTATATATTATTTGCTGTGAAACTTTACAACTACTTAAGAGCTAGACACATACGCACTGGCTTATTTAATTATTCTGCCTAAGCCTTGATAGATTTAAAAACAATAATATTATTATGCGATTGTTTGTTGTTTTATCAAAATAAAAACTATTACACACAGTTAGCATTATTATTTATAGTATTTGTTATGAACTATATATTTGTTGTTGTTTCTTTTGCGACTCTCGACAACAGATCACTAAACATTTGCGAAGTAAAGCTGACTATTTAGTTAATACTAATTAATTAATTGTAATTATAATTTGTTTGCTGCTGAACAAAATCAATTGCTACATAATATATGAGGCCGCCTTTTTTTTTTGTGCTGCACTTTACACAAATAAATAAACAATAAGAATGTTATTTTTTTATTTGGCAGTTTGTTTATGTTTGTTTCTCGTTGATAAAAAACAACAAATTGTTAGGCTCAACGTTTTGTCACTGTGATGTTTTAAAATTGAATACCAAAATTTAACACAGGCTGCGTTTATAACTATTATTATTATGTTGTTTTGTTATGTTTTTTTTTTTGCGGGCAAGCGAAGTCCGTTCATAAATGATTTATGAAATTAATAATTGTACAATATTTAAATGTGAATCGGAAAGGCAAATCACATGCGGCAAGGAAAAAGAACAGAATTGACTTAACAATAACTTTTTCTGCAAATTCTAACTTTTTTTCTTTTTTTTTTTTTGCGTTTAAACTAAAGCGAAACTAGTTACAGCATTTGTTACAATTACTAAATCGTTTAATTTATTATAGACACCAGCTGTATTGACGTGGGGGAGGGCGTGGCAGACTAGAGCTGCGCCAGCGAATCGGAGCGTATCAGCGGCGCCAAGGAGCTGGGCACCTTGTGGCCCGTCTCGATCTCGTACTGGACATCGAGCGAGGCACCTGCGGGCAGCAGCCAAATCGAAGGGGAGAGACACAGAGATGTACAGATTGATTAAATTCGGGCTTTTAAAACACTTTTCAATTTATAATATATTGTTTGGATTATAAATTCCCCCCCCAAAAGAAGCACACACATATATTTTTATGAATTAACCCCGCTCTTATCAGGCTCATCCTTACGTTTCTTTTCCAGCACCGCCTGCTGGCTCTCGGGTATAAAGGCGGCCACGACAATGGCACAGAATACGCACAGAGCGCCAAACACAAACGGCGGTCCCGGCACATGCATCGATATCTTTTCAACGTTCGTCGGATGACTGTTGTTCATAATGGATTCATGATCGGGATTTAGATCAACATTGAACAGATAGAAGATAACACCAAATACAGCCGGGCCCAGGCCATTGCACAGGCCGCGCATGCCCGTGATCATGCCCTGCACAGCACCTAAAAAGGTAAACAAGAAGCGAAATGAGATACGATCCGGTGAGGATGTGCACATGTGTAGCTTACCTTGACTCTCGGGCGAGGCATACAGGGATACAAACGCGCTGATCGCCGGATAAGTAATCGAGCCCAGCGCGGCCACAACGCCCGCCGACCACATCATCCTGCAAAGAGTACGAGTTAGTAAATGTATCTAAGCTTCTTTCATGCCTTCTCACATCTCAGGCTTCGACTTACCACTTCTGACTGCCCAGGCCGTACCAAAGCAGTTGAACCAACTCGAGGGCTAGGCCCACAATGATAGTGCGCTTGGCGCCAAAGACTCTGCAATGGATAACATTTTTGGTTAACAAAACGAGCTCTACATTTTGTAGACAGTCAAATAATTGTCTCACTTCATGAACGAGCCCAGCGTTACTTGGACCGTAATGCTGAGTATGCCCACAACGGCTATAAAAATGGACACCTCAACATAGTTGAAGCCCATTTTCAGCTTGAGGTAGACAAACATGCACGAGTACTCGCCGGCCTCGGGCAGATAGGAGAGCAGCACAGTGAGGCACAGCATCAAGACTGTCTTATCTGTGCCAACCTTGCGCAGAGCCTGCAATGGAAAGACAGTTTATAGTTAAGTATTTTGCATTAATCGCATTCGTTCAGATGAAGTTCGAACATCTCAAGTCATCAACCATGTTCGAGCTACAAATAGCTATTCGACAATACAAATATGTTCGATTAGCTCGAAGCTTGAACCAGTCATGTTCGAGTTGCAAACAATTTAGTCGTTCGAGCCAAACAATTATTCAAGTACCCGAAATGCATTTCAACGGAGCTTAAATATATAATCATTCAAATAATTGCTAACATTTTAACTCACCAGAAAGGGATCGGCTTGCTCCCAGCTGATGGGTGCACCCCATGAGGCGGGTCGCATCTTTTCGGACAAGCTCTCCGGCACAGCGACTAGAATAAAGAATACATCCAAGACCGCAATGGCCGTGGACAGAGCGACCACCAATGCATCGCCGTACATATCCATTAGAGCATTGCCCAGAGCCGGCGAGATGACCAGACTGGCGGCAAATGTGGCTGACGCCAGGCCGTAGGCCTTGGAGCGCTCCTCCGGCGTGGTGACATCGGCCACATAGGCGAACACCACCGAAAAGGTGACGGCAAATGCGCCACTAATTGAGATCATGGCAAAGAACCACCACGTATTTACGCACATCAGCGGTATCGGCATACATGTAAAGAATACTGTAACTAATAGGAAAAATTTACGACCCCAGATGTCGGACAGGGCGCCTATCAATGGCGCCGACAGGAATGACAATATGCCCTTGATGCCCATCACCAGGCCGTTCATGAGGAACGTATGATCCGGAAATGTACGATTGAGCGTCTGAAAAGTAGATTCGTTTCATAAAAACGCTATGTTTGAATTATTATTAATGGTGCACTCACCGATATAATGGGCATGGTTAGCAGGCCCCAGGCGAAGAACTCTAAGAATATCACAACCAGCGCATGATGCACACTCGGCTCGCCAATTCCCGAACTCTGTGGGTTTACAGAAAATATCTTATTACGATTAATATAATTATTATTGTTATTATTATTTATTTATTATTATTATTATTTCTTATTATTATTAATAATAATAATAATATTATTATTATTATTATTATTATTATTTCTTATTATTTATTATTAATTATTATTACTATGAATATCGGGTAGATTTATAAGCTAAAAAATGGACTGTTTAATAGCACTGAGTGCTAAGGTCTTGGGCAAATGTTGCCGAGGATTTGAGCCCGGATTTCACTTAATTCTCTAGTTGACCATAAGAATCGAGTCATTTAAAGAACTCGTCTATTAAGGACTGGAAATGTTTTTTTTTTAATTATAATTAATAATAACTTACTATAAAAATATGGTAAACAGTTAATAATCTAATTAGAGCCAATTATTTGAACCTGCAATCTCTTTCTTAAGTTAAAAATAAAGCGTTTTTATTACAGCATACATATATCCCTCAATAATCACATATGAGCTACATTTATAAGCTACAAAGCTTACTTATTCAGATCATCGATACAAATCCCCTAAATTAGTCGAAGATTCGGACCTGTAGCCTCAATTTTCAGTTATTCAGGAAATAATTTTATTAGAACATGCATTGCTCTAAAATATTAAACTAACTTTTGAATGGCATTTTCAAGTATTATTCCCAGCACAAGCTGTGGATTCGAACCAGCATTACCTGCTTCAATATTCGTAAATATTCTTAATACTGCATAATGTCATAAGCTAAGTTAACTTAACTTTTAAATATCACTTATACATATAAACATCTAATGGAGCACAAAAGTAATGTGGGATTCGAGCCTGAAACCTGCTTCTCTATTATTTCGCATTCATAAACGTGAGTTGACATCACGTTGACGATATATACATACAGAAGAACAAGCAACAATTTGACGCCAATGAAATCGGAAACTGTCTAACTGCATGGGCAAATGGGAAGGGAGCAGCGACTGGGACTGGGGCTGAGACGGGGCTGAGACTGGGACTGAGATTGGAGCTACGCAATTGATTTGTTTGTCTTTCGATCAATTAAAACGAAAGTCAATTTGTACAATGGAATTTTCCCAGGGCACAAACCTTGCAACAGCAGAATTTACAGCCGAAGCGTATCCATTCGAAGAACCGATTCCGGTTTGGTGGCTCCGGTGGCGTTCCAATTGCGGGCTGCGAACGCATCGAAATATACGAAGCGGCCGACAGGGTGCGTCGATGTGTGCCACCAATCGATCTGGAAGCGCCCTGTGCTGTGGTCTCTGCAAACGCGGCGCTCGGATGCGCCGCATACCTCGATGACTGCAGGAGAGATGCCGGTGTAGGTGCATTAGCATTGGCATTAGCATTATTATTAGCATAAGCGTCTGCATTTGCATTAGTATTAGCATTAGCATCAGCATTTGCCTTAGCATCAACATCAGCATAAGCAATAGCATTTGCATTAGCATTAGCATGGGCATCAACATTGGCATCCGCATTAGCATTAGCATTAGCATTAGCATTTGCGTCAGCATCAGCACAAGCATTCCCATTAAAATTGCCATTAGCATTTGCATTAACATCAGCATCAACATTAGCATTAGCATTAGCATCAGCATTAGCATCAGCATCAGCATCAGCATCAGCGGCAGCTTTGTGGCTTACCGTGGGCACATTATCCTCATCCCGCAGCTCGCTATTGGTCGTATCAGCAATGTTGGAAGTCGATGTCTCCGCCGGCAGCTGCTGCTGCTGCTGCTTAAGCGTTGTGGCATGCCGCTTTACCAGCTGCGCACCGCAGCCACCGCTGCTGGCAGCAGCATAGTTGGCAGGTGAGAGCGGCAGTGAGCTGATCGTATCCGCGTCCGCAACATCTGCCACATCCGCGGTGGTGGGCGTGGAGCTGCTGCTGTGCGTGCTCAGCGTGTCCGTTAGCTCGCCCGCATCCGACTCATCCTTGATATGCGACGCGTTGTTGTTGTTGCTGTTGTTGGAGTTGGTTGTCAAGTGCTTGATCGCCGGCTCCTGCTCATCCAGCTCAAAGCTGCTGTCCGCATGCTCATTGGGTTGCCGCTTGGCCTGGCTGAGCTTGTTACGCATGCTTCACGCACACGCACGCACGCACGCACACACACGCACACGCGCACAGAGAGCGGCAGGCACACACTCTCTTGCTGTATACTCTATACTCTGCGTACTCTCTTGATGCTCTCAATCTTTCGCTCTCTATTCTGGCTCTCTATTTTCCTTCTCTGACTCCCACTAGGTCAGTCGCTGCTTTACACACAGTTTCCTTGGTTTGGCCAGCACACAAATTTCCATTGCCACGTGGTGTCCACAGTTGAGGAATCAGCTGGCTATGCTCTGCAACATATCAGATCAGAGATCGGAGATCGGATCTCACTGCGCGACTTTAACTGAGGGCTTTGCCTGTTGCCGTTGCCTCTCTCTCACTCTTATTAACATTTATCATTGATTTTCGACTGTTTTTTTTTTTTTCTGTGAGGAATAACAAAATAGTTCTTGCTCTTCCGATTTCAGGCACTTTTCCGGCTGTAATTACAGTTAACCGCGGCCCGGTTCAGTATTTGTTTTCATTTGAGGAACGCGCGAGATTTGCTTTCAGCTGCGAATCCGACTACAAAATGATTACAAACAAAACTTAATTACACGGCCCAAAAAATAAAATAAAAAAACAGTTGGCGAATTTCGTGCTAAAAAGTTGCCATTAAATTTACAAATTAATTGCCAAAGTGGGCGTGTCACGTCCCAGAGCTAGTCACTAGCTTTTCCAATGAGAAACAGTCAGAATTTTATTTTATTTTCTTAACTACCTGTTCCCAATTTGGGAACAACTTAATTTTAATAGATTTTTGGTTTCAATTAAAGACACAGAGAAAAAATTCTATCGACAAAAATACGTTTAAGAACTGCTTGAAGAAAACTATTTTTTTTAAAGTTACTTTCTATTTCAAAATGGAATTTTATGATTTTTTACTCTGAAAGTCTGTTAATTTAAGCAAATTGGGAGTGTCCAAATTTGATTAATGACGTCGCAAAGTATGCAATAAAATTAACTATTTAGATCTCACGATGAGTTAAGAGTCGTTATAAGTCAATTAAGGTTAGTTATTGTTGTTGTTAGTTTTTTTTTTTTTGCTTGTTTAACGTGCGAATGTTAATCAAAAATAGAAGCGGCGCATCTATAAGTACCAAAAAACACAACAATTAACATTGTTAAAAACAAAGCGAAGCTTGAAGCAAATCGCACGAAACTCAAATCAAATCAAATTGTCTCAAATTCAGTTGCTGCTCGTCATCAAAGAGAGCTTTGCTTTTCAACACAAGTTTGCCTTTTCAGAGAGCGAGAGAGAGAGAGAGAGAACAATCACCGTTGTTTTTCGTTTGTTTTAAAAAGGGATATTGTCACCACAGAGAAAACTCGACTCGAATGCAGCATTCGGCGTTACGTGAACCAGCTCCGAATACTCCGAAAGACAAGAATTTACGATATTTTTGCAAAGAGAGCCAAATAACTGCGAATCAATTTGAATTTATAAATTTTTTTGGTGTAGACAGTGTAACAAAGATGTGCTTCGAATTTTGACAAACGTTCAATTTTTATTTATACAACTCTGATGCTCACGAAAAAACCTTACAATTTACTCCACATTTATTTACAATACATTTCCGAACTGTTCTGAGACAAACATTCGGCGACGTCTGCTAGGTTCGAATGCGCGATGGGCACTGAGCGGCAATGAGCTTTCCGAAAAGCTAAGAGACAGACAGATAGAGAGCGAAAGGGAGAGAAAAGCAACTGAACAGTGTCTGGCTGTCTGTATGCGTGAGTGCGTGCGTGCATGTGTGTGAGTGTGTGTGTGTGTGTGTGTGTAAGTCTGTCTGGGTGTGCGTGTGAGTGAGAGCGAGCTGGCGCTTGAGGCTGCGCAGCGGACTTTATTTGCGGACTGAGCAAAACGACATGAAGCACACAAGAAAGTTCCAAATTAGAGGGAACAAATTGCCAAAAGGGTAATTTTTGTGGGTGGTGTAAGGGGGAAATTGAGCAGCCATTAAATATGTTTATGCGGGAGCGCTGACCAGTTGCTGCATACAAAAACGAATTAGCAGCCTCTTGTGAACTCTGATAGGAAATTAAACAGCGCTTAAACTATAAAACATGGCAAACGATCAAAACATTTATGAGCTGGGCCATTAAAAGCGTTTACAAGTTGACATAGACAATAAAAAAGAAAGTGCTTTAGTCGGGATTATACGACTAGCATTTACCCCAGAGTTAAAAAAGGGATATATTACACGAGAATATCTAGGACCAAAATATTAAAAACCAGGTCTCAAGATCGATTTTGATCGATAAATTGGAAACGATAAGAAATGTCGATTTAAAAATATCGTAAAGCTAATGCAAATTAAGTTTCTAACTTTATCGCTTCGATAACTCATCTGTGCTAAAGTAAAAGTTAAAAGAAACGTGCATTCCAAATGCCGCCCACAAAAGCCTAATAAAAATTAACATTAAATTGAACAAATGCTCTTGACACCAGATAAAAGTCATCAAAATAAATGTCTGACGCAGCATAAATCATGACAACGTGCTCAACCCCATGGAGATCGCGCGATCTACCCCAAAGCGGGTCAAGAGCAAACACAGCAGCTAAATAAGTGGAATGGAAGCCGGCCAAATAGTGGGAAAAGCGGGTTAAATAAACAAAAAGATAAGAAAAGTGTCGGAACGAAGTGGAAGATACTTTTGTTCTTGGACGCGTTATCTGAGCTCCAAACAGATACAAAATTCAACTGGGCTTTACTCTAGATATATGTATGTACATAAATATGATAGCGCGGCAAGAATTAGTTGCAACACAGAAAAAACCTTTCATAGGATTCGTTGGCAAAAGTGAAATAATAAATAATTTTCCATACAATATTCTAATTACATTTAGTATTTCACGTTCTAAAGACAGATGGCGGTAATTAAATATATGTATATAAGTATATTTAACTATATATAGTATATATATGATTAGCGGCATTTCGATTTTCTAATTTACTTCATTGTGTCAGCGCCTTATGTTAGGCCATAAGCTAACAGCACGGCGTATACGTAATATCAGACATTTTACCGCACATTTATCGTTAATTAATCTGCTGTCCAGACCCACACGTGTACTTCATATACCCTGTAAATGGGCTTGGTCGAGAGTGGGGACACTTAAGACTTGCCTATGTCAGCAATAAATTTCTCACTGTTTTGAATCGAAGTTCTAATAGTTCTTCAAGAAATATTACTTATAAAAACTTTGGATGATTTGATTTAAATCTAGTTTGTATTATAAGTATAATAGAAAACTTGCCCCGTTTCGACACAAATACAAACAAACTTCCTTCTTCTTTACCTCACCCTTAAGCTTATATAAATAAGAGACAGCAAATTTAGAGTATAGATTCAATTATATATATCCAATTCCTAGAATATTTGGGCATTCGTATATGCACACTTTTTTATGCCATATTTGAGCCTTGCAATTTTCACAGCGTTCGGCCTCTAAGCCCCGACGTTAATCAAGAAAACAAGCCAGCTCGAATGTCTGTCTTGTTTACAGGGTAACTGTCTGTCGACCAGCGCAGATCCTGCTCGATTTTGCATAAGTTCGCACACGCAAACGAAATTGTGAGTAAAAAAGGTTCGCCTGCCGAGGCAAGGACAAATTTTGGGCTCCGAATAATTGACATGCATTAAATGAGTTCGGGCAGAGAATTGCCTATTTCCAATGAAGTGAAGGCAAAGGCTAAGCCCAATAATCAGCCTAAAAGTATGCAGTCGAAGGCGAAGCGAACTTGAAAAGCAAAGTTAAAGTTGCCACAAAGTGGGGCAAGGCAAACACACACACACACACACACACACATACACACACAGAGCTGTCTGTTGTGGCTCAAGCTATTTGCTGCCAAAGTTCAATTAACGAGCTGCATTTAAAGTTTCGCTGGGCAAACAAATTTATGGAATGCCCAAATAATAATTAATTAAATATGAAGTGCGAACAGCAAAGGAAAACAAATTTCTTGATGGATTATCGAACATTTTCGTGTCGAATTATTGATAAAACAGAGCCTGTTGATAGCTCGGGCCGCACACGTGCCGTCTGCCTGTCCAGTTGAATGGATACCGAAACCGATTCTCGCACCATTGACAAACAAGACTCAAGGTTAGATGAGTGCAGCAGCCGTTGCAGCGCTTTTTTTTTTCGTTTATTTTTTTTTTTAGATTCGATTCAATGCAATGACGACAGCGTGCACGGCCACGCGACGTATACGTAATATTCGCCAGGAGCGGACTGAACGCCAAACGGGCCCATTGCTTAAAACGGGGGCTCAATTGGGCAGAAACTTAAAGGATAACAGGCGTTTTGCTTGATACTCCTCACAAAGAGTTAGCTAAGAAATCAGTTGGAACTTGAATACGAATAGTTATCCTAATATATATATTTATTTCTAAGACACATAATTCTAAGCACTGCTACAAGCTCATAAATACAGTAAGTAGGAGCGAGTTTTGTTAGCTTTCCTCGTGAGATATTTTTATCTATGTTTATATAGGATATTTAAGGCTACCATTTTGAGATGCATTTAGACCAACAATAATGTTGCCATATTAAGATTCCAAATTGATCCAGAAGCCAAACCATGAACAAAAAGACCAACCTCGTAAAAATCGAATGAGATTTGACCGAGTTCTAGGGGTGGGAAATTTTGACCCATGTCTATATACGAATCTTGGGGGTAAGATTTGGACATGAATTTCAACTAAAAATCGGTGTTCAGATTTAAATGCCACATTAATCTAGAGGCCAAACCGTGAAGAAAACGACCACCCACGCAAAAATCGGATGAGATTTGACCGAGTTATGGAGGTGGGAAATTTTGACCCATGTCTATATACGAATCTAGGGGTAAGGTTTGGACATGAATTTCGACTAAAAACGAATATATACGAATCTTGGGATAAGATTTGGACATGAATTTCGATTAAAAAATCGGTGTTCAGATTTATATGCCACATAAATCTACAGGCCAAACCATGAAGAAAAAGCCAAACCTCATAAAAATCGGATGAGATTTGACCGAGTTATGGGGGTGGGAAATTTTGACCCATGTCTATATACGAATCTTGGGATAAGATTTGGACATGAATTTCGACTAAAAAATCGGTGTTCAGATTTAAATGCCACATTAATCTAGAGGCCAAACCATGAAGAAAAAGACCAACCTCGTAAAAATCGGATGAGATTTGACCGAGTTATGGGGGTGGGAAATTTTGACCCATGTCTATATACGAATCTAGGGGTAAGGTTTGGACATGAATTTCGACTAAAAAATCGGTGTTCAGATTTAAATGCTAGATTAATCTAGAGGGCAAACCATGAAGAAAAAGACCAACCTCGTAAAAATCGGATGAGATTTGACCGAGTTATGGAGGTGGGAAATTTTGACCCATGTCTATATACGAATCTTGGGATAAGATTTGGACATGAATTTCGATTAAAAAATCGGTGTTCAGATTTAAATGCCACATTAATCTAGAGGCCAAACCATGAAGAAAAAGACCAACCTCGTAAAAATCGGATGAGATTTGCCCGAGTTATAGGGGTGGGAAATTTTGACCCATGTCTATATACGAATCTTGGGGTAAGATTTGGACATGAATTTCGACTAAAAAATCGGTGTTCAGATTTAAATGCCACATTAATCTAGAGGCCAAACCATGAAGAAAAAGACCAACCTCGTAAAAATCGGATGAGGTTTGACCGAGTTATGGAGGTGGGAAAATTTTGACCCATGTCTATATACGAATCTTGGGATAAGATTTGGACATGAATTTCGACTAAAAAATCGGTGTTCAGATTTATATGCTACATTAATCTAGTGGCCAAGCCATGAAGAAAAAGACCAACCTCGTAAAAATCGGATGAGATTTGACCGAGTTATGGAGGTGGGAAATTTTGACCCATGTCTATATACGAATCTAGGGGTAAGGTTTGGACATGAATTTCGACTAAAAAATCGGTGTTCAGATTTAAATGCCAGATTAATCTAGAGGGCAAACCATGAAGAAAAAGACCAACCTCGTAAAAATCGGATGAGATTTGACCGAGTTATGGAGGTGGGAAATTTTGATCCATGTCTATATACGAAATTGGGATAAGATTTGGACATGAATTTCGACTAAAAAATCGGTGTTCAGATTTATATGCCACATTAATCTAGAGGCCAAACCATGAAGAAAAAGCCAAACCTCGTAAAAATCGGATGAGATTTGACCGAGTTATGGGGGTGGGAAATTTTGACTCATGTCTATATACGAATCTTGGGATAAGATTTGGACATGAATTTCGACTAAAAATCGGTGTTCAGATTTAAATGCCACATTAATCTAGAGGCCAAACCATGAAGAAAAAGACCAACCTCGTAAAAATCGGATGAGATTTGACCGAGTTATGGGGGGGGAAATTTTGACCCATGTCTATATACGAATCTTGGGGTAAGATTTGGACATGAATTTCGACTAAAAAATCGGTGTTCAGATTTAAATGCCACATTAATCTAGAGGCCAAACCGTGAAGAAAAAGACCAACCTCGTTAAAATCAGATGAGATTTGACCGAGATATGGGGGTGGGAAATTTTGACTCATGTCTATATACGAATCTTGGGGTAAGATTTGGACATGAATTTCGACTAAAAAATCGGTGTTCAGATTTAAATGCCACATTAATCTAGAGGCCAAACCATGAAGAAAAAGACCAACCTCGTAAAAATCGGATGAGGTTTGACCGAGTTATGGAGGTGGGAAAATTTTGACCCATGTCTATATACGAATCTTGGGATAAGATTTGGACATGAATTTCGACTAAAAAATCGGTGTTCAGATTTATATGCTACATTAATCTAGTGGCCAAGCCATGAAGAAAAAGACCAACCTCGTAAAAATCGGATGAGATTTGACCGAGTTATGGAGGTGGGAAATTTTGACCCATGTCTATATACGAATCTTGGGGTAAGATTTGGACATGAATTTCGACTAAAAAATCGGTGTTCAGATTTAAATGCCACATTAATCTAGAGGCCAAACCATGAAGAAAAAGACCAACCTCGTAAAAATCGGATGAGATTTGACCGAGTTATGGAGGTGGGAAATTTTGACCCATGTCTATATACGAATCTTGGGGTAAGATTTGGACATGAATTTCGACTAAAAAATCGGTGTTCAGATTTAAATGCCACATTAATCTAGAGGGCAAACCATGAAGAAAAAGACCAACCTCGTAAAAATCGGATGAGATTTGACCGAGTTATGGAGGTGGGAAATTTTGACCCATGTCTATATACGAAATTGGGATAAGATTTGGACATGAATTTCGACTAAAAAATCGGTGTTCAGATTTAAATGCCACATTAATCTAGAGGCCAAACCGTGAAGAAAAAGACCAACCTCGTAAAAATCAGATGAGATTTGACCGAGATATGGGGGTGGGAAATTTTGACTCATGTCTATATACGAATCTTGGGGTAAGATTTGGACATGAATTTCGACTAAAAAATCGGTGTTCAGATTTAAATGCCACATTAATCTAGAGGCCAAACCATGAAGAAAAAGACCAACCTCGTAAAAATCGGATGAGATTTGACCGAGTTATGGAGGTGGGAAATTTTGACCCATGTCTATATACGAATCTTGGGGTAAGATTTGGACATGAATTTCGACTAAAAAATCGGTGTTCAGATTTAAATGCCACATTAATCTAGAGGCCAAACCATGAAGAAAAAGACCAACCTCGTAAAAATCGGATGAGATTTGACCGAGTTATGGAGGTGGGAAATTTTGACCCATGTCTATATACGAATCTTGGGGTAAGATTTGGACATGAATTTCGACTAAAAAATCGGTGTTCAGATTTAAATGCCACATTAATCTAGAGGGCAAACCATGAAGAAAAAGACCAACCTCGTAAAAATCGGATGAGATTTGACCGAGTTATGGAGGTGGGAAATTTTGACCCATGTCTATATACGAAATTGGGATAAGATTTGGACATGAATTTCGACTAAAAAATCGGTGTTCAGATTTAAATGCCACATTAATCTAGAGGCCAAACCGTGAAGAAAAAGACCAACCTCGTAAAAATCAGATGAGATTTGACCGAGATATGGGGGTGGGAAATTTTGACTCATGTCTATATACGAATCTTGGGGTAAGATTTGGACATGAATTTCGACTAAAAAATCGGTGTTCAGATTTAAATGCCACATTAATCTAGAGGCCAAACCATGAAGAAAAAGACCAACCTCGTAAAAATCGGATGAGATTTGACCGAGTTATGGAGGTGGGAAATTTTGACCCATGTCTATATACGAATCTTGGGGTAAGATTTGGACATGAATTTCGACTAAAAAATCGGTGTTCAGATTTAAATGCCACATTAATCTAGAGGCCAAACCATGAAGAAAAAGACCAACCTCGTAAAAATCGGATGAGATTTGACCGAGTTATGGAGGTGGGAAATTTTGACCCATGTCTATATACGAAATTGGGATAAGATTTGGACATGAATTTCGACTAAAAAATCGGTGTTCAGATTTATATGCCACATTAATCTAGAGGCCAAACCATGAAGAAAAAGCCAAACCTCGTAAAAATCGGATGAGATTTGACCGAGTTATGGGGGTGGGAAATTTTGACTCATGTCTATATACGAATCTTGGGATAAGATTTGGACATGAATTTCGACTAAAAATCGGTGTTCAGATTTAAATGCCACATTAATCTAGAGGCCAAACCATGAAGAAAAAGACCAACCTCGTAAAAATCGGATGAGATTTGACCGAGTTATGGGGGGGGAAATTTTGACCCATGTCTATATACGAATCTTGGGGTAAGATTTGGACATGAATTTCGACTAAAAAATCGGTGTTCAGATTTAAATGCCACATTAATCTAGAGGCCAAACCGTGAAGAAAAAGACCAACCTCGTTAAAATCAGATGAGATTTGACCGAGTTATGGGGGTGGGAAATTTTGACTCATGTCTATATACGAATCTTGGGATAAGATTTGGACATGAATTTCGACTAAAAATCGGTGTTCAGATTTAAATGCCACATTAATCTAGAGGCCAAACCATGAAGAAAAAGACCAACCTCGTAAAAATCGGATGAGATTTGACCGAGTTATGGGGGGGGAAATTTTGACCCATGTCTATATACGAATCTTGGGGTAAGATTTGGACATGAATTTCGACTAAAAAATCGGTGTTCAGATTTAAATGCCACATTAATCTAGAGGCCAAACCGTGAAGAAAAAGACCAACCTCGTTAAAATCAGATGAGATTTGACCGAGATATGGGGGTGGGAAATTTTGACTCATGTCTATATACGAATCTTGGGGTAAGATTTGGACATGAATTTCGACTAAAAAATCGGTGTTCAGATTTAAATGCCACATTAATCTAGAGGCCAAACCATGAAGAAAAAGACCAACCTCGTAAAAATCGGATGAGGTTTGACCGAGTTATGGAGGTGGGAAAATTTTGACCCATGTCTATATACGAATCTTGGGATAAGATTTGGACATGAATTTCGACTAAAAAATCGGTGTTCAGATTTATATGCTACATTAATCTAGTGGCCAAGCCATGAAGAAAAAGACCAACCTCGTAAAAATCGGATGAGATTTGACCGAGTTATGGAGGTGGGAAATTTTGACCCATGTCTATATACGAATCTTGGGGTAAGATTTGGACATGAATTTCGACTAAAAAATCGGTGTTCAGATTTAAATGCCACATTAATCTAGAGGCCAAACCATGAAGAAAAAGACCAACCTCGTAAAAATCGGATGAGATTTGACCGAGTTATGGAGGTGGGAAATTTTGACCCATGTCTATATACGAATCTTGGGGTAAGATTTGGACATGAATTTCGACTAAAAAATCGGTGTTCAGATTTAAATGCCACATTAATCTAGAGGGCAAACCATGAAGAAAAAGACCAACCTCGTAAAAATCGGATGAGATTTGACCGAGTTATGGAGGTGGGAAATTTTGACCCATGTCTATATACGAAATTGGGATAAGATTTGGACATGAATTTCGACTAAAAAATCGGTGTTCAGATTTAAATGCCACATTAATCTAGAGGCCAAACCGTGAAGAAAAAGACCAACCTCGTAAAAATCAGATGAGATTTGACCGAGATATGGGGGTGGGAAATTTTGACTCATGTCTATATACGAATCTTGGGGTAAGATTTGGACATGAATTTCGACTAAAAAATCGGTGTTCAGATTTAAATGCCACATTAATCTAGAGGCCAAACCATGAAGAAAAAGACCAACCTCGTAAAAATCGGATGAGATTTGACCGAGTTATGGAGGTGGGAAATTTTGACCCATGTCTATATACGAATCTTGGGGTAAGATTTGGACATGAATTTCGACTAAAAAATCGGTGTTCAGATTTAAATGCCACATTAATCTAGAGGCCAAACCATGAAGAAAAAGACCAACCTCGTAAAAATCGGATGAGATTTGACCGAGTTATGGAGGTGGGAAATTTTGACCCATGTCTATATACGAATCTTGGGGTAAGATTTGGACATGAATTTCGACTAAAAAATCGGTGTTCAGATTTAAATGCCACATTAATCTAGAGGGCAAACCATGAAGAAAAAGACCAACCTCGTAAAAATCGGATGAGATTTGACCGAGTTATGGAGGTGGGAAATTTTGACCCATGTCTATATACGAAATTGGGATAAGATTTGGACATGAATTTCGACTAAAAAATCGGTGTTCAGATTTAAATGCCACATTAATCTAGAGGCCAAACCGTGAAGAAAAAGACCAACCTCGTAAAAATCAGATGAGATTTGACCGAGATATGGGGGTGGGAAATTTTGACTCATGTCTATATACGAATCTTGGGGTAAGATTTGGACATGAATTTCGACTAAAAAATCGGTGTTCAGATTTAAATGCCACATTAATCTAGAGGCCAAACCATGAAGAAAAAGACCAACCTCGTAAAAATCGGATGAGATTTGACCGAGTTATGGAGGTGGGAAATTTTGACCCATGTCTATATACGAATCTTGGGGTAAGATTTGGACATGAATTTCGACTAAAAAATCGGTGTTCAGATTTAAATGCCACATTAATCTAGAGGCCAAACCATGAAGAAAAAGACCAACCTCGTAAAAATCGGATGAGATTTGACCGAGTTATGGAGGTGGGAAATTTTGACCCATGTCTATATACGAAATTGGGATAAGATTTGGACATGAATTTCGACTAAAAAATCGGTGTTCAGATTTATATGCCACATTAATCTAGAGGCCAAACCATGAAGAAAAAGCCAAACCTCGCAAAAATCGGATGAGATTTGACCGAGTTATGGGGGTGGGAAATTTTGGCCCATGTCTATATACGAATCTTGGGATAAGATTTGGACATGAATTTCGACTAAAAATCGGTGTTCAGATTTAAATGCCACATTAATCTAGAGGCCAAACCATGAAGAAAAAGACCAACCTCGTTAAAATCAGATGAGATTTGACCGAGATATGGGGGTGGGAAATTTTGACTCATGTCTATATACGAATCTTGGGGTAAGATTTGGACATGAATTTCGACTAAAAAATCGGTGTTCAGATTTAAATGCCACATTAATCTAGAGGCCAAACCATGAAGAAAAAGACCAACCTCGTAAAAATCGGATGAGGTTTGACCGAGTTATGGAGGTGGGAAAATTTTGACCCATGTCTATATACGAATCTTGGGATAAGATTTGGACATGAATTTCGACTAAAAAATCGGTGTTCAGATTTATATGCTACATTAATCTAGTGGCCAAGCCATGAAGAAAAAGACCAACCTCGTAAAAATCGGATGAGATTTGACCGAGTTATGGAGGTGGGAAATTTTGACCCATGTCTATATACGAATCTTGGGGTAAGATTTGGACATGAATTTCGACTAAAAAATCGGTGTTCAGATTTAAATGCCACATTAATCTAGAGGCCAAACCATGAAGAAAAAGACCAACCTCGTAAAAATCGGATGAGATTTGACCGAGTTATGGAGGTGGGAAATTTTGACCCATGTCTATATACGAATCTTGGGGTAAGATTTGGACATGAATTTCGACTAAAAAATCGGTGTTCAGATTTAAATGCCACATTAATCTAGAGGGCAAACCATGAAGAAAAAGACCAACCTCGTAAAAATCGGATGAGATTTGACCGAGTTATGGAGGTGGGAAATTTTGACCCATGTCTATATACGAAATTGGGATAAGATTTGGACATGAATTTCGACTAAAAAATCGGTGTTCAGATTTATATGCCACATTAATCTAGAGGCCAAACCATGAAGAAAAAGCCAAACCTCGCAAAAATCGGATGAGATTTGACCGAGTTATGGGGGTGGGAAATTTTGGCCCATGTCTATATACGAATCTTGGGATAAGATTTGGACATGAATTTCGACTAAAAATCGGTGTTCAGATTTAAATGCCACATTAATCTAGAGGCCAAACCATGAAGAAAAAGACCAACCTCGTAAAAATCGGATGAGATTTGACCGAGTTATGGGGGTGGGAAATTTTGACCCATGTCTATATACGAATCTTGGGATAAGATTTGGACATGAATTTCGACTAAAAAATCGGTGTTCAGATTTAAATGCCACATTAATCTAGAGGCCAAACCATGAAGAAAAAGACCAACCTCGTAAAAATCGGATGAGATTTGACCGAGTTATAGGGGTGGGAAATTTTGAACAATGTCTATATACGAATCTGGGGGTAAGATTTGGACATGAATTTCGACTAAAAAATCGGTGTTCAGATTTAAATGCCACATTAATCTAGAGGCCAAACCGTGAAGAAAAAGACCAACCTCGTAAAAATCAGATGAGATTTGACCGAGATATGGGGGTGGGAAATTTTGACTCATGTCTATATACGAATCTTGGGGTAAGATTTGGACATGAATTTCGACTAAAAAATCGGTGTTCAGATTTAAATGCCACATTAATCTAGAGGCCAAACCATGAAGAAAAAGACCAACCTCGTAAAAATCGGATGAGATTTGACCGAGTTATGGAGGTGGGAAATTTTGACCCATGTCTATATACGAATCTTGGGGTAAGATTTGGACATGAATTTCGACTAAAAAATCGGTGTTCAGATTTAAATGCCACATTAATCTAGAGGCCAAACCATGAAGAAAAAGACCAACCTCGTAAAAATCGGATGAGATTTGACCGAGTTATGGAGGTGGGAAATTTTGACCCATGTCTATATACGAAATTGGGATAAGATTTGGACATGAATTTCGACTAAAAAATCGGTGTTCAGATTTATATGCCACATTAATCTAGAGGCCAAACCATGAAGAAAAAGCCAAACCTCGCAAAAATCGGATGAGATTTGACCGAGTTATGGGGGTGGGAAATTTTGGCCCATGTCTATATACGAATCTTGGGATAAGATTTGGACATGAATTTCGACTAAAAATCGGTGTTCAGATTTAAATGCCACATTAATCTAGAGGCCAAACCATGAAGAAAAAGACCAACCTCGTAAAAATCGGATGAGATTTGACCGAGTTATAGGGGTGGGAAATTTTGACCCATGTCTATATACGAATCTTGGGGTAAGATTTGGACATGAATTTCGACTAAAAAATCGGTGTTCAGATTTAAATGCCACATTAATCTAGAGGCCAAACCGTGAAGAAAAAGACCAACCTCGTAAAAATCAGATGAGATTTGACCGAGATATGGGGGTGGGAAATTTTGACTCATGTCTATATACGAATCTTGGGGTAAGATTTGGACATGAATTTCGACTAAAAAATCGGTGTTCAGATTTAAATGCCACATTAATCTAGAGGCCAAACCATGAAGAAAAAGACCAACCTCGTAAAAATCGGATGAGATTTGACCGAGTTATGGGGGTGGGAAATTTTGACCCATGTCTATATACGAATCTTGGGGTAAGATTTGGACATGAATTTCGACTAAAAAATCGGTGTTCAGATTTAAATGCCACATTAATCTAGAGGCCAAACCGTGAAGAAAAAGACCAACCTCGTAAAAATCAGATGAGATTTGACCGAGATATGGGGGTGGGAAATTTTGACTCATGTCTATATACGAATCTTGGGGTAAGATTTGGACATGAATTTCGACTAAAAATCGGTGTTCAGATTTAAATGCCACATTAATCTAGAGGCCAAACCATGAAGAAAAAGACCAACCTCGTAAAAATCAGATGAGATTTGACCGAGATATGGGGGTGGGAAATTTTGACTCATGTCTATATACGAATCTTGGGGTAAGATTTGGACATGAATTTCGACTAAAAATCGGTGTTCAGATTTAAATGCCACATTAATCTAGAGGCCAAACCATGAAGAAAAAGACCAACCTCGTAAAAATCGGATGAGGTTTGACCGAGTTATGGAGGTGGGAAAATTTTGACCCATGTCTATATACGAATCTTGGGATAAGATTTGGACATGAATTTCGACTAAAAAATCGGTGTTCAGATTTATATGCTACATTAATCTAGTGGCCAAGCCATGAAGAAAAAGACCAACCTCGTAAAAATCGGATGAGATTTGACCGAGTTATGGAGGTGGGAAATTTTGACCCATGTCTATATACGAATCTTGGGGTAAGATTTGGACATGAATTTCGACTAAAAAATCGGTGTTCAGATTTAAATGCCACATTAATCTAGAGGCCAAACCATGAAGAAAAAGACCAACCTCGTAAAAATCGGATGAGATTTGACCGAGTTATGGAGGTGGGAAATTTTGACCCATGTCTATATACGAATCTTGGGGTAAGATTTGGACATGAATTTCGACCAAAAAATCGGTGTTGAGATTTAAATGCCAAATTAATCTAGAGGCCAAACCATGAAGAAAAAGCCAAACCTCGTAAAATTTGGATGAGATTTGACCGAGTTATGGAGGTGGGAAATTTTGACCCATATCTATATACGAATCTTGGGGTAAGGTTTGGACATGAATTTCGACTAAAAAATCGGTGTTCAGATTTAAATGCCAGATTAATCTAGAGGCCAAACCATGAAGAAAAAGCCAAACCTCGTAAAATTTGGATGAGATTTGACCGAGTTATGGAGGTGGGTAATTTTGACCCATATCTATATACGAATCTTGGGGTAAGGTTTGGACATGAATTTCGACTAAAAAATCGGTGTTCAGAATTAAATGCCAGATAAATCTACGCATGAAGAAAACGCCAAATCTCGTTCAAATCGGACGAGACAGAGTTATGGTCATTTTGACCTATGTCGAATTCGAAAAAAAAAAATGGAACTTAAAACTTGAAAAGTTTAAGTTCAAATCTGAATGTCGATCTAGCCCTGAAACGGTATTGATTGTCAAGCCCTTGGGCCGACCCATTTCGCTTTCTATTCCGCTCCTGTTACGCAAACATGCAAACAACACACATGTACACACGCACACACATTCGCACACACTTGCGTGCTGCCAGCGCAGCTTGTCGCCTTTCAATATGAAAAATAGTTTGCCGAGAACGTGGCCAGGAAAGTGTCAAGCTTCTATAAATTGCTTCGGCTTCGGACGGTCAGTAAAATGGAGGAAAATAGTGGAAAATAGAGAAAAATGGCAAAAAAAACCACGAGGCGTTGCCGCTGAAAATAAAAAGGGTCACCAAGCCATTTACATGATGAATGTGCAGTTTATTGATTTTACTGGGGCCAGTTAGATAATGGCAATTGCATGGCTCCGGCTACGGGGGCTCTTGGCAGCCGCACATGAAATCAAATCATCATGACAGCAAGTACCCAATCCCCTTTCCCCCTTTGTCTATATATGAGTGACAGCGGGTTGTCATCAGCCAAAGACAATGCTAGGAGGCCTAGGGCATCACATGGGCAATGGCATGTGGCACATGCGGAGCTAAAACGTGGCCAAGTACAAGGCAGCAGCAGCTTTCATTTTTATTTCGTTTTGTTAGTGCCTCAGCAGAGTGCAGTTGAAGTTTGTAATAATATTTGTGACCCAAGCCGGAATGAGGCTAGGAAGCTGCAATTATAACTGAGTCCTCCTTTTGGGTCGAAATTGAGAATTTTTTGAAAATTTGCGCTACAAATGAGAGAAAACGGTGATCAAAGTAGCAAAAACCGGACAGTGTCTGGGAGTTCGAACTAGCGAGCGAGAGGGCGCTGGTTCAATAAATTGAGCTCGATGTTGTACGAGAAGGCGCTGGTTCAAATTCAGCAGAAATTTTATACAAAAAAAGAAGCAATATTGGGTTTGAAATCAAGCACTTTTGGAAAATGTAACCTGAGGGTTGGAGAAAACTGTGCTCAAAGCAACTATAATTCTGAGAATTCGAATCAGAGTGCGAGAGGGCGCTGGATCAAACTCAGCAGATATTCTATTCAACGAAAAAAACAATAATATTAAATTTAGCAGTATGTTAAGTGCTTGTCCGAATCGATACACTGTCATTTGGAGTGAAAGGAATATTGGACTTATCACACAGTATGATTTACAGGGTATTAAACTGCTCGGTAAAGGCATATAAGTGAACTTTTCGCTGTTGTTTTTCCATTATTCTGCTTGTTGCTTGGGGCTGTTTTTATTGATTTACAATGATTATGATGCAGCCGAATCACGAATCAAGAACTGACCTTGCATGCCACAGGCTCAAAACACGGCAGTTCCGTTTGGTCGCGCCTCGAAATTGTTGACAACAAAAAAGAAATTCGCTGCAGTCAGGCAGTCAGTTAATTTGCATATGTTGCAACAGCAGCGCTTTTTGGCAGTGCTGCCAAAAAAACAAAAACACAGAAATAACCAGCAAATGATTGTCATATTTTAGCTGGGACTAACAACAAAGGGAATTCCAAATTCTAATGCGCCAGCCCTGTGAAATGCAGGGTGCGCCGGCTAAAGAAAAAAAAGAGACATGTTAGTCCAAGGACGAAGCCGACCCAAACCTAACGAAAATGACTCATGTTGAATCGAGCTGGATATGGCGGTTTAGCATACAACTTTCGCCAAGTGAAAGATATATGAGAATATATTCTGACCGAGGCAGGTATATAAAACTAATTACATTTAAAGTGAGTCAAAAACTGAATGTGATATAATATAAGCCCAAGTGATATAATAGAATTGGCCATAGAATTTTAAGCTGCTTTTTAAAGAAGCTATAGAAATATCATTAAACTAACAACTCCTAACAAGAACTTGAATAAATTTAAAAAACAGCAGAAGATTAAATATAAGTGTGGCTTATAACTGTTTGACCTGAGAAACTGAAGCTGAAATTTTTACTGAAGTAACCTTATGTAATGAAGGTGCACGCTAGGAAGAGATATCGGAAAATTCCCCGTGTGTATGTGAAAAAACTGAGAAAAAGATTTGTTTGAAACTTTTTCGTTCAGCATTCGCTCGGCCTCAAGCGCGTTTTCAAAGATCCTTTTGTAAATTAATTCAAAAGATGTTTCCCACATTTGGAAAAATAAAATCTTCCTCGGTAGAAATGCGATTCAAAGATATTTTGGGATATGTTTTAAGCTTGCATATATACTAATGTATGCCTGTTTGACATGTAAGCATGTTTACTTTTTATGTATGAATGCATGCGTACATGGGCGGATACCTGCATACATGCATGCATGCATGCCTTGTTGAACTCCTACTTGAATTCTTGAGAATCGAGGAGTAAAACAACGATCGTTCCTATGCTATATGATGCGATATAGCATATAGTTCAAGAAAAACAAAAGAAAAAAGTGTTTTTAAAAGGGTTTTCAACTGTTTGTCAATCGAGCTTAAAGAGTTTTCCAGCTATTCTTACTACTACCTTACATTGCCTAGCTCTAACGACTTGCGCTCTGCAATGACCATCAATCAATCAATCAGTCAATCAACCAGGTTAAACATAATAAACCTTGTTTGTGTGTGGCGCTCTGATTGAATAATTTTAGTGAGCAGTTGAGGGCACAAAAACACACAAACAAAAAATACAATAGCCTTGGGGTTGGGATCGGGATGGAAGCATTGCGCATACGCCGCATTAGCCACCGAAAGGAGCCACAATTTATTGCTGCTTGTGTGTGTATTTGTATCTGTATCTGTGTGTGTTTATTATCTAACCGCATTTCATCAGAAAGACAGTGGCTGCTTTTGTTCCTCGCACCTCGCTCCGAGCTCCTCACTCGCGCCTCTTGGTCAGCTCCTGGCATCTTCAGCCATGCCATCATGTCTGGCTTGTAATTGATTGGCATTAGCATCGCTGGCTGGGCAAATATTTGCCCTCTATATAAGCTGAATCGGGGCCATGTCTCAGCTCAATCTCAGAAAAATGGCTGCGACAGCTGCCTTAAACAGATGCGTTTACATTTTACAAACGAGAGGTGCAGCAAACACTTTTTTTCTGCTCAACAACAAATGCTAGCAAAAATATGCTAATGAATCGCTCAATTCCAGGGCAGAGTATGCAGCCATGCCTCCTCCTCCTTCTTCTCCCCCTCTCTTCCACGTCTTGTTTCTCTCTTGCGACAAAGGTTTATTGAACTTTTCCGGCGAGCCACGCGCGTGTGCTCAAAGGGTGTGGGAAAGGGGGAAGGGGGCGAAAAACACATATATCAAGTTTTTCTTTTTAGCTTTGAGAACTTTTACTTTTGAGCACATAAATTATGCAAAAAATGTGTATATGATTATTTGAGGTGCTTTTCCGGACACGTTGCAGAGAAGATTTTGTTTAAGGTAAATTATTTTAGGCGCATTACTTGACCCATTAAAAGATTCTTAATGAAAAGTCCCCAATTTAGAGACTTATAAAATAATTAATTATAAATAAAGATTATAAAATATTATATATATTATATATATAAAAAGATAAGACTCAAGATGAAAGATAATCATTATTAATTATCAATTTTTAGTAGATTTCAAATTTTTGCCGCAGATTTTTTATGAAAATATATACAGTTGCCCATATTTTCAGTCAAACGGGCATTAAAAAGCGAAATACTAAACTGTTTCATTAACTTTTAAGACTAGCTGGAAAGTCCTGGCTTTAAGGATGTGAAAAACGAGCTTTCCCAGCCGAGCTTCAAGGCAGAAAGCTGGTTTAAACCCTCAGCCCTTATCAAACAAAACATGTTTATACATTTTGCAACATCAAACGCATGTTTTTTCGCTCAATTTGGAAATTAATGTTATACGTATACGACACGTGGTCCAGTTAAATCTAAAGCTGAACAAACAATTGAATTAAGCTGTGCATCGTGATTATGAACACAATTACGATATTTATACATTTGTTGTATGCAAATTTGATGCTTTTAAACGCAACTCGCGGCTCCTGCTGCAATTGAGGTCAGCAGGGGGGGCATCTGGGCAGGGAAGGAAGGGGCTGGGGTGTCATTTTATGAGCCATTTTGATTTGGTCATAAAAGCACAGAGGAGGCAAAAAAAAAACAAACCTAAGCAAACACATTCGCCATCAACAACAATACAAAAGCAGTGCAATGAGCTGAGCTGAACGGTCAACGTGACATAAATGGATACACAATGGGTATATATAGAAATGCCAAAGAGGGCGAGAGATTGGGGCAAGGTGTACGAGGGGGCAGGGCAGGCGGGGGGACAGAATAACAAAAGGCTTTTAATGAACGTTTGCTTGCACCGAAACGCTAAAATTATGCAAAAAGAGTAGAGAACAGAAAGAAAAAAAAAAAACAAGAACTATTCACAGCACATTACGGCTAAAAAGGAAAATGCTGGTCAAGGCAGTGAAAGTGGGCGGGGGCAAGTGGGCAAGTTTGAGTGACCTTCTTCAAGGAAAACAACGCGAAGGCTTCTGCGAGTGCGTGCTTCGTGCGTAAGTGTGTGTGTGTGCGTCCGTGTGTTGTCAGTGTGAATGTGGCGACATTTGGTCGTCTTGGGGCAGACACGAAGCTGGCGTTGAAGGCAGACAGCAGCAACAACAAATTTAAGGAACAGCAACAAAGTAAAGCAGCAGCTGCCACATGATGAGCAACAACAACAACGAAAAATACGCGTGGGCAACATTTAAGTACAGTTACAAAATATTTTGCGTAACAGGCAGCTCAACAGTGCTGCCAATTGTCATTAAGGTAACTGAAGACAATATTAAATTACAGCTATAAATAGTTGAATTAGCAGGACTTGGACACAAACAGTGTTGTCAGACTTTTTACATGTCTACCGTCTCCGTCCTAAAAAAGCTAAATTTCCTGGCAAACAGTTCGCAGCTAAAAATCAGCTGAAACCCATATTAAATAATAGCTAAAGGTTGCTGAGTTAGCACGAATTTCCCATAGCCAGACTTTTTACGAAATCAAAGCACTATCTCCCACTGTCCATCTCTAAAAATAGTTAAATTTGAAAATAGCCGAATGCCTCGAAGCAAAAAACAATAAATAGCTGAGTTAGCTTGCTAAGCACGAATTTTCCCTTAACAGTGCAGCCAGACTTTTCACGACGACAAATCAGTTTAAATTGTCTACTGAACATCTCCAAAAAATAGCTAGATTTAACTATAAAATAGCCAACAACTCAACGCTGCAGCTGAAAGCAAACGCAGCAACAATAAAACCGACAACATGTGGAAGCATTTCAAGTTTATTATTTTCCAAATAGTTTTCAGCTCAGTTTCACTTGAACTCACTTATTTTGCGCACATTTTCATTGACTTACACACACACACACACACACACACATGCACACACACAGCGAGACTTTGTTACATTTGCAACATATTTGAAAATTGTATTGTCGAAACCTTTCATTGAACGTATTCGAATTGTTTATTTGCTTTGGCGCCGCGTCTCGTCGAATTTTACACCGTGTACAAAGCGAAACCAAGCGCGAAAATTAACCAAACAGACGCGAGAAAAACATAAAATAACAAATGAAAAAATTTCAACTAAATTTTCGTTGTGTATATTTTGGTGACGACGACGATAATCACGTTGATGATAATAACAAAAATGTGGTAGAACGTTTCCGTGCGTGTTGTGCGCTTTTCCACATGCTGTGTCGTACTCAGCTGGAAAAGCGTCGCATTCATTTTTCTCGCTCGCCGCGTCTGGGCCATTTGTACGTACGTACACACATACTTATTCTATATGCCGTTGCTTTTTTTCCTTCTTCCACTCTTCTATGCAATTTTCGCATGCGAACAAAAAAAGCTTTTGAAGCTTTTCATGTTTGGTATAATTATTTCCACTAGGCAATTTGCAGGGTTCGAAAAACGAACGTGTACAAAATAAGAGAAAAGTTAAAAAATGTATATAAAATTTGTTATATCTGAGCATTTCAGCTTTGATCAAACGCAGCTGCTTAATCAAGTTTATTTAATTCGACAATTTCCCGGCTTCTAGGGACTTTCACTGACGCACACACACACACACACGAACAACCACACACGCACACAGACAAATTCGAACTCCCACACATAAAAGCACAGCTTCGATTATTTCACTTTCGTCTCTTTCGCGCATTTGCTCCATAAACCTGCTTTCTCGTTTGCATTAAATTTCCCATAATAATTCCCATTTCATGTTTACCTCCATCAAATTTCCCATAATTATTCCCATTCCGTGTTTACTTTTCCCGTTCGCAATTTGTTTGTTTGCACATTCGGAGTTGTTGTTGTTGTTGTTGTTGCGGCAGCTTCTGTTGCATGTTGCTTGTGGGTGCACATTTCGTGCACGCGCACCCGCCGCATGCGGAGTGAGAGAGAGAGAGAGAGAGAGAGAGAAAGAGAGAGAGAGAGAGTATAGAGCTTTCGCCGGAGAGCAAAAAGCTCTGCTCGTTTTCATTTCGCTTTCTTTGCGGATTCTGCGCGCTGTTCGCTCGTTTTATGAATGAAAGCTTTGCACCGCACAAAATGCACCAAAAAAGGAAACATTTTCGGTTACTTTTCAATGAGTTCGGTCAAGCACAAGTGTGAATGATCTCGAGGGTAGACTGGACTAAGAGACACCCTGTGTCTAGGTTTAAAGAATTACCCTAACATAAGATACATTTTACAAAGCCAAACAAGCTTTCTGTGTAGTTGCAAGCTTTTTTGCAACCAATTAATTCTAACTGCTTGTGCAGCGAAATTCAAACACTTAGATTAGTTTTCAAATGGATTTATTTGCCGCGCAGGGCACTTATTAGAATTTATAAGTTTTAAATTGTTGCTTGGCAGCCAACTCGAATTAGTTGTGCCTAGGTTGCGATCAAAACGAAAGACTGACTGGTTATGACAATATGTAAAGCGAATCGAAACGAAACTCCAATAAGACGCTCGCCGGTTAGAGCGAAGGGCAGCAATGCAAGCAAAGCAATTCAGAAGGAGAGTGGACAGCAGCTTACAAAGAGCGCGCAAAAAAACTATTTGCTCTTAGGCTGTAATTATGATTGTTATTTTCTGCTGTTGGATGATGTCCGCAGCCGTCGGTGTTATCTCTGCTGTTACTTGACCAAACATTCTCCCCCCGTTGGAAGGCAAGGGCTTTCAACATCATCCTGTTTGGGCAGCAAACACAGCTTTCGTACAGCTCTACGTATGACTCCAGTCGCAGTTTGAAGCACAGCAACTCTGGATACCCCATCAGATCCAGAGATCAGCTCTTGCACTCTGGCGAGTGGCCACTTCAGCGGCGGTAGATTCTCATCCTTTACAAGGACAACATCGTTAATGGAGAGTCCAGGCTGAGGAGTGCGCCATTTGGAGCGCTGTTGAAGAAGCGTCAAATACTCTTCGCGCCAACGGGCCCAGAATACTTGTTGGAGATATGTGACGCGCTGAAAATAATTAAGCCGATTGAAGTTAAGCTGCCTTAGATCGGGCTCAATGTATGATGAAGATGGCGCTGTACCCAGGAAGTGTGCGGGTGTCAAGACGTCAAGATCACCTGGATGCTCTGAAAGTGGAAGTAATGGTCGAGAATTAATAATTGCCGTGATGTGGCAGACGAGCGTACGCAGCGAATCGAAATCCAAAATGGAAGAGCAAACAGATCGATAAAAGTGGTGCTTAGCAGTCTTCACAGCGGCTTCCCATAGTCCACCAAAGTGCGGAGAGCGAGGAGGGATGAACAACCATTCAATTGATTCGGTTAGGCAAAACTCGTTAACGGCCTTGACATGCTCGTCTCTCAGGAACAGGCGGTTCAGATCTGCTAGTTCGTTCTTGGCACCTACGAAGTTTGTCGCATTGTCAGACCAGATCCTTGAAGGTCGAGAGCGAGTCAGGATGAAACGTTTTAGGGCGTTTAGAAACGATGTTGTGGACAAGTCCTTTACAAGCTCTAAGTGCACCGCCTTTGTAGCGAAGCATATGAACAGACTGATATAGCATTTCACTGGTGGCCTGTTGCGCACTTCGTTCTTGTAGTAAAATGGTCCACAGTAATCAACGCCAGTGACCATAAAGGGATACGATGTATTAAGACGATCAGCTGGTAGGTCTGCCATTATATGCTCGGCCAATCGTGGCTTGGCACGAAAACAGATTATGCATTTGGCAACAATACTGGAGACTGTTTTTCGACCGCCAATGGGCCAGTACTGGAGCCGAATCGAAGACAATAAAGCGCGAGGTCCAGCGTGTAAGTTTCGTTTATGAAAGTAAACTATGATTGCTCGCGTCACAGGATGCTGACGGGGCAATATAATCGGATGTCGCGCTGAGAAGTCCAACGACGAGTTTTTCAGCCGTCCACCGATGCGAAGTAGGCCGAAGTCGTCAAGGAATGGTGCAAGAGAGGCCATTGAGCTAGACGGTTTGACATGCCTTCCTTCCTTCAATGCCTTGTAGTCATCGCTGAGAGTAGCCATTTGCACTGACCGCAGCAACCAATGTGTGCCATGATGCAAGTGGTCAACGGTTAGTTCAGCTCCTCGGATTCGATTTACAAATTTGTAAACATAAGCAAAGACCCGCTGCAGCTTGGAAAACGAATTGATGAACTTGCAACCAATCGAGAGATCCGGTTGCGCTGCAGTTCCGAGGAGTACCTTGTGTCGAAGTTCTGGTAAGGATTCGACAGGTACACAGGAGGCAGGCCACTCTTCCTTTCCCTTACTGAGAAAACTCGGACCATGGGCCCATAATGGAGACCGGAAGAGCTCACTAGGCAGCGCTCCTCGTGAAATTATATCCGCCGGGTTTAATTCGGTGGGAATATGATGCCATTCCATTCCAGTGGTGAGCTCTTGGATGGCTGCGACTCGGTTGGCAACGAAAACATTGAATTTCGAAGCATCATTGCGAATCCAAGCCAAAGTCACGGCAGAGTCTGACCAACAGTAATACCGACAGTCGAACACTTTCATTTGGCATATTTCGCTGAGAAGTTGAGCCAGTAATGCAGCTCCGCAGAGTTCCAGCTTTGGTACCGTGATGGTTTTCACAGGCGCGACACGCGATTTGGAGCATAAGAGACGCACGCTGGTGTTGCCATTGCACTTTGAGACTGTATAGACGCATGCTCCATAAGCGCTTAGGCTGGCATCACAAAATCCGTGAATCTCCACTGTACTGTCTGATGAGAGTGCTCGACGGGGATACTGGAATTGCTGAGTATACTCAAAATCAGCGCAGAAGTTGACCCAGGCTGTGCTTAAGTGTACGGGCAGGCTCTCATCCCAGTCCAGCTTTTCTCTCCAGAGATCCTGCATAAAAATTTTCGATTTTGTTATTACGGGACCAACAAGACCAAGGGGGTCGTAAAAGCGAGCAATTGCGGAGAGTATTGACCGTTTTGTCAGTCTGGAGGGCAACCTCAGTGGAGAGAAGGAGAAAAGGAAACAGTCTGAAGCGGGATCCCAAACGAGGCCTAACGTTTTCGTGATGTCACTGCCATCGTCAAACTTAAGCAGCGTTTCTCTATCCTCTTCCGGTATGTTTTGGAGTACAGATGTGTCGCTAGAACACCATTTGCGCAGCCTAAAGTTCCCCTTGGCGAGTAGTCCAGATGTTTGTTTCAATATCTCAATTGCTTCTTGAACACAGCTACCACCAGAAATGAGGTCATCCACGTAGAAATCTCTTTTAACAATGTCAGAGCCAATAGGGAAAGTTTTCTGCTCATCCATGGCCAGTTGGTGCATAGCTCGCACTGAGAGAAACGATGCTGGTTTTGTGCCGTAGGTGACGGTGTCTAATTTGTAAATCTGTATCTTCTGATGCTGAGACTCACGCCACAAGATACATTGAAAATAACTGTCTGCGGGTTCGACTCGTACGCATCGATACATTTTGCATATATCGCCTGTCAGGGCGACTGCAAATGTACGAAACCGCATCAGTATCGAAAACAGCTTCGGTTGGATGGTAGGACCTGCCATCAGTGCATCATTCAGCGAGTGTCCAGAGGTAGTAACTGCTGAGCCATCAAACACGACCCTTAGCTTGGTTGTAGTGCTATCCTCCTTCAGCACGCAGTGATGTGGCAGGTAGTACTTGCATTGGCCCAGTGCAGCTGAGGTAACAAGTGACATGTGACCCAAGTCAAGATACTCCTTGATAAATGCTGCATACTGGGGTTTCAATAGTGGATTACGGTCTAGTTTTCTTTCTAAGTTCAGGAATCGACGAACCGCCTGTTGATAGGAGTCACCCAGCGGATACATGCCTAGACGTAGCGGTAAACGAACTGAATAGTCGCCAGTCGACAGACGTTTAAAATTGGCCTGAAAGTGTGCCTCACAGTCGCGTTCCTCCTTGTTTGGTAAGGACTCAGGGTCGGTGCAGCATTCCAATTCCCAAAAACGACGGATTAATTCATCAATCTGTGTATTAGGCTGCAGATGCGAGTCAACCAGCAGATCTGGATTCTCCATTGATCTCATGGCCATGAATGATGATTTTCCAGCATGTGAGGCACCTCCCGTAGCCACCCAACCAAGGCGAGTCTTTTGCAATATCGGCAGTCCAGCAGCTAGTTTAATCTGGCCGACGCATAGCAGATCGAAGAACAGACTGGCTCCAATCAACATGTCGATTTGCTGAGATTTAAAGAATTCAGGATCAGCTAGTTGTATATTTGATGGAATGTTCCATGATGCAGGGTCAAGAGTGAAGCCAGGCTGATTATCGGTGATGGATGGTGCAATCAAGGCCGGGATGCATGTGGAGTACTCCGACACTCGAGATTTGACATTGATGTTGACCGAAAACCCATCGGACGCAAATGCTGCATCACCAATGCCAGAGACGATTGCTGTTGACTTGAATTTGCGCAGCTGGAGCTGATGAGCAAGACGAGAGGTGATGATGTGCAACTGCGACCCAGAGTCGAGCAACGCACGGCAAGGCACCAAGGAGCCAGCGCGATTTTTCACGTTGATGACGGCAGTGGCAAGCAGGACCACATCGTGCTTGAGATGCTGGGCGGTAGTGAGAGGCGAAGATAAAAGTGCCGCCAAGGTGTTTTGGGATGACGAATAAGTTTCGGTATCTTGAGCATTGTTTGGGCTAGAAGCAGCGATGTGACTGCTTGTGTTGCCAAGATGCAACAAGCTATGATGTTTGCTTCCACAAACTCTGCAAGCGCTGGAGCCGCAGACTCTCAGCTGATGTCCCCTTTGCAGGCAGTTTAGGCACAGCGCAAGCCGCTTGGCTTCGTGAAGGCGCAGCAAGGGCGATAAATTTGCGAATTGCAAACATTTATAAATAGAGTGGCCTGCGACTTCACAAAACACACAAGCACTCGTTCCATTCCTAGTCACTACAAACGTTCTTCTACTACTGTTGTTCTGGCCCACCTGGGAGCTAGGCGTGTACATTGCCGTAGCGTGATCCGCATTTTCCAGCCTTTGGCAACGCCTCTCTATGAAGGTTGTAAACCGCTCGCATGATGGTATGACGTCCAACGGCGCATCATCCTCCCAGCTAGCCTGCGTAACGCTATCTAGTTTTTGCAGCAACGTATGTACTATGACGCAACCGGCGATCTGTTCCACACTGCCCATCGATTTTAAAGCACGTAGATGAGAGTTGAGCTTATCTGAAAATTCGCGCAGCTGTGCAGTCGCGCCCTTGTCCACCTTTCTCAAACCCAAAATTTCAGAGATGTGTGCCTGAAAAATAAGACGCTTGTTATTAAAACGCTTATCAAGCAGTTCTAAAGCGGCAGCATAATTTGCGTTTGAAATTTCCAATGAGCGAATTGTATCCAGCGCTGTTCCTTTAAGGCATGACCGTAGATGCTGGAGTTTTTCAATGTTGGTCAAATACGGATCCTTGTCAATGACCGTGGTGAACAGGTTCGAGAAATCGGCCCATTCTGTGTAGCCTCCACTAAACTCCGGCAATTTAAGTTGAGGCAATCGAGAGTGGTTTGGAACAACAAAGGTAGAACGCGAGTCATCGGCTGCGGCTGAATTGAAGGTGGAACAATGCGGAATCTGCTGAACCTTGCTTCGATTTCCGCGCTCGCGTTGAAGGGACAGCCGTAGCTGCCTAATAGTTGACTCAAAACTTGTCTGAAGATCCTCATCAACGCTGGCATGATCCACCTCCAACAAACCATCACAGACTATCTCAAATTTCGCCTGCAAGTCAGATGCCATGCTTATGTAATCTTGCAGCTCGTAGTCATCAACATCGCGAAGTCGAGCGGGATCAAGTTCCGAGGACAATCTATTGAGTCGATCAGTTAAATTCTTGATCTTTATTTTAAAAACAGCAGCCTGGGTTCCAACCGCCACTTGACTAGCTGATGTCGCCTCATCATTTCCATTTGCACTTGCACCTTCATCAAACATTATGAATGTAGCGCACAACAAGGTTCACACAGCCGAACTACAATACAAGTCTGATCGCGCAAGTGTTCGTTCGAGCGAGATAGCGTATAGCGGGTTATAGCGCGCAACGATTAGCGGGGATTTGCTACGGCGTTTATGTATAACAACCAACTGTATGCAGATGCGCAAGCAAACGGCTCACCACACAGCTTTGCCCGAACTGATAACTGTCCGTTGACACGACAAGAACGAAGTACAAGAAAAAATAGAAAAAATGAAAGAAAGAAAAATCACGTCGGGGTCACCAAAATGTGTAGTTGCAAGCTTTTTTGCAACCAATTAATTCTAACTGCTTGTGCAGCGAAATTCAAACACTTAGATTAGTTTTCAAATGGATTTATTTGCCGCGCAGGGCACTTATTAGAATTTATAAGTTTTAAATTGTTGCTTGGCAGCCAACTCGAATTAGTTGTGCCTAGGTTGCGATCAAAACGAAAGACTGACTGGTTATGACAATATGTAAAGCGAATCGAAACGAAACTCCAATAAGACGCTCGCCGGTTAGAGCGAAGGGCAGCAATGCAAGCAAAGCAATTCAGAAGGAGAGTGGACAGCAGCTTACAAAGAGCGCGCAAAAAAACTATTTGCTCTTAGGCTGTAATTATGATTGTTATTTTCTGCTGTTGGATGATGTCCGCAGCCGTCGGTGTTATCTCTGCTGTTACTTGACCAAACACTTTCATTAAGGACATTTTCACTTCTGGCTTTTCCTTGGAATTGATTATAGTACATTTGTTGCTTTTCTATAATTTTGCTAATATTTCCAGAGCAATATTAATTTTGAGGTGAGGCACAAAAAATCGAATTCCTATAATTAAGTTCAAGGTTAATGTTTTTATACAGAACTCAAAGCCATCAATTTAATTG
Source organism: Drosophila virilis (assembly GCF_030788295.1). Lineage (NCBI taxonomy): Eukaryota > Metazoa > Arthropoda > Insecta > Diptera > Drosophilidae > Drosophila > Drosophila virilis. Next base: position 1,869,423 of record NC_091545.1, read on the forward strand.
GCTGAGCGCAAATATTATACACATTAGTGGCTTACTGGGCGTATGCGTAATATACGTATTACACTGTGCTGCAAAATTTACATGTATGTATATTTACTTGCACCAGTTTACATATATACATATACATGCATATGCTTGTGTTGCATTGGTCAGAGTTGCAAATTGGTTTATCATATTTTGATTTTTGCTGTGAAATAAATCTGCAAGCTCAGCTGTTTTGTTGCACAGTGTTTATATGAATATGGCGACAGGCTGGCTGCCTTTTAGCTGACAGCGCAGTTAACGGAAAATTATCTGGAAGTCAGACGAAGGCTTGCAACAAGCGTCGCAGTCGCCGTCGACGCAGCAGCATTAAAAATGCATAGTCAAGGGGATAAAGACAGAGAGAGGGGGGGAGGCAGAGTTAAATTGAAGTTTGTCGTCCCGGCGGGTGTTATTCCACATTTGATGTGTATGTAATTACACGCCAAGCAGGAGGACAGCAGCAAATAGTGATTAATGTAATATTTACACGCGCACGCTCCACAACTGAAAGTAAGAACGAGTGCACGACTAAAATATACCCTGTACCTACCCAAAACATCCTTTAAGCCCTTCTTCCTATTCGTCCAGGCTGTGCTTTCTTGAATAGCCTCGGTGCTTGTAGTCCGATCTTTGGGTTATTTTGGATTTGTGTTTACTATACGAATTCTACACACTAAATCTTGCGCTTTTAGCTCTTACGATAACGATGTTTATCGATATCATATCGATAAAATTAAAATATATTTGATAGCAGGATGCTGAGCAAGAATAAATGTATATACTTTATGGAATCGAATATGCCGCCTGCCTGTTAAATACACTTTCATTATACCCTTAGTTACTTTTTGGGTATAATTATGTATATACATTTGTACATAAATACTCTATATATGAACCGATTTGTCAGCTTTGCCTCATTAGACGCACTTTTGTGGCAAGTTGTCAAAGCAAAGCAGGGAAATGAGTTCAATGCACTCCCAAAAACCCAGTTGGACTTGTAGTGTTTCCCCATCTTAATGAGCTAATATGTGGCATAATAAGTCACACGAAAACTGAAACAAAAACAAATACACAAAGAATTAAAACAGAAGCAGAAACAGAGCCAGACAAAAGACTCGCCGAACAGCTTTTCGAACGAAAGCGAAAGCCGAAAGAACGACAGTTGCCGTGTTCCAGCCCATTAAACAAGTGGTTGTTGGAGAGGTCAACGTTGAATTGATTATGAAATTTGACACACAAATGCTCGAGATCTGTCGCTCTCTGCCTTACCCTCTGCCTGCCTTTCTCTCTCTTTCCCAAGCACAAGCAACATATGATTACTTAAACAATATTCTCGGCTCCGTTAACTACATTTTCTCATATACAGTGGTCGCTCGAGAGTAAATACAGTTCGGTTTAAGAGCTAATTTAATTTGAGAAGAATTTTAATATGTGGTAGGCCTATTGTATGCAGTGTTGTCGATTCAGCTATTTTTTGATACTCAATAACAATGACAGCCCTGTGTTTTTCCCGATTATTTAGCAGTTTTTAACACTGGATTTAGCTAATATTTTTAAACGGCAGCTTGCAACACTGTTTTGTAGATAATCTGATTTAGCGACAGTTTGAAATTTGTTGAAAATATAATGATATATTTTCTATTAGTATTATGCTGTTAACCCGCTCGTAAATAGTCTTTGAATATTTTATTTTTAATTTCTGTTAGTTCCATTAGCTATGCAACCATTGTATCGAGTGCACACTGTGCTACAATTAAAGCAACGCCCGAGGCACGCAACTTTTGCTGATGTCAGCGAGTCGAGTTTATGACTAATGAAAAAGCCCAAGGAAAAATTCCTTATCATTGAATATTTACTATTCTAAAGCGTGTCAAAAATTCGTTTCTATTTTTAAGTTATATGCATTAAAAATATATACAATTATTTGTTTATTCAAATAAAAGTTATTGATTACACACATGTCAGTAAATGTTATGAAATGTTGTTGTTTTCTTCTTCTTTTTTTTGGCAACATTGATTTAAGATATCGCTGTCTGATAAGCAATCGTCTATTGGAAAATCCAACAGGTTTCATAAGCCAAATGGCACGCAAGTTCGTGCTTATTAGCCACACATTTATGCCTTTCATTTGCCGCAATCACAATTATTGAAATGAGCAATTGGCGGTTTTGATAGGCGCCTTTAAGTCGTTTTATAATTTAGTATAATACGAACAGGCATTGGGCGCACGAGGCGTGATTCATGTTGATAAAGCGTGAGGGCCCGCACCTGATAATAATTGCCTCAAATTAAGTACAGTAGACACTCACAGATGGGGGTTTTTCTAGGTCTTACCCAAATGGTGTTTGTAAAATACGTTATCTTAACTTGAGTTTTATAGACCAATTTTGGGCAATAAGCAAGTATTGTGTTAGAGTTTAGATACAAAAAACGATTCTAGAACCTTTGTGGGACATTTTAAGCAAAATCTCTAACTTAAAAACATAAAGAAAAACTAGTTTAAACGAAAACCAAACTCATTTTGGTTTATCGATAACCGATAACTTACAAAATGTCAACAAACTAGCTGGATAAGTTTTGCCAATCGCCGTTTAAAACACGTAAGCGTATCCAATGTAAAAATCCCATTAAATATGTTCTCATTGTCATTCAAATGCCAGAAAATAGCTACATCTAGCTTTTTTCGGCTGATGAACTCTTCCAATGGCCATATTCAGCTTGAAAAAAAAACGCTGAGATGGCAACACTGGCAAACAGCTGCCCAACCCAATAGCTTAACTAACGGATCCTACGGTGCACTGTAGCTGCTGTCAGCTGCACAGGTGTTTATAGGGGGCGCTCAATGTACTTACGCTTAAGCTTATATATACATATATATGTATTTATGTAGATATGTATATGTATGTGTGTTTATTGGCACTCACCGTGAATATGCTGCTCTTGTGCTTGCGGTTGCGTATGACCAGGCCCGCCAAGGGCTTTTTTACGTAGATTTTGGGCATCTCGTTGTGTTTGTAATATACGTGGCCGAGCGGCGTTTGTCCCTTGACTCGACAGCAAATAACTATTGTTCTATATGCGTATTTGTAAATGTGTTTTGGTTTTCTCTAATAATGCACGACGTGGGCTAATCGCAGCCGCAGGGCTAGCCGAGGCGTTGTATGGCGGCCGCGACGGCGACGGCGGCGGCGGCGGCAGCGGCGGTGGGAATGCGTTGGGGCTGCGTTGTTTTTATTGGGTGTCACAGCAACAAATTGCATACATTACACTTGTGGCGTTTACTTATTATTTGTAGAATACTTTAATTAAGCGAAAAACGATTTGATCATAATTCTAATGCTCATTTATTAAGCAACAACAACGCGGCGCGCACGATGTCGATGATGCCTGCTGCGCTTGTTGGCAATTTAATTGGCGGCTGCATCATCATCCCTCTGGATGAGATGTGAGTCAATTTTGGGCTGACAGACAGCTGACAACACTTGGGCAATTCACTGACACGGCACTGGTTATTCAAATTGTTAAAATTGATTCGATTTTTACAGAAAATTTAATGCGTTCGTTGCAAACACGGGCCGAAATGCGAACACAGCGCTTTCTTTTGCGCCAAAAAATACCGAAACGCGTCGGATGGCTCCGTATGAATGCCAGTGTTGCCATGCAACGACTAGAATTATCGAAATTATTCAAATTTATCGATAACTGTTACAAATTCTTAGGTCTGCTGGCTGCTAATCAAAATATAAAGTTTAGCTTATTTTGGTTTTTAATTTTTTTTCGTATAGAATGCGCCTTGCATAACCTTTAGGTAGGTGAATCATCTGCCTGTTGTATAGATTAAATGTGTATGCTCTTCCCACAGCTGGACACAAAATGGTGCGCGTTTTGTTTCTGCATCCCGATCTGGGCATAGGCGGCGCCGAGCGTCTGGTCGTGGATGCCGCCCTCGCGCTGAAGGAGCGTGGTCATGAGGTCAGCTTTCTGACCAACCATCATGACAGCACGCACTGCTTCAAGGAGACGGCCGATGGCACTTTTCCCGTACAAATTGTGGGCGACTGGCTGCCACGCCAGCTGTTTGGCCGTTTCTATGCGTTCTGTGCCTATGTCCGCATGTTGTATGCCGCCTTCTATGCCAGTTTCTTTATGCCCCGGCGCCAGCTGGTGGATGTTGTTGTCTGTGATCTGATTTCCGTGTGTGTGCCTGTGCTGCGCCTGGCCCGACATCGTCCACGTGTTCTATTTTATTGCCACTTTCCCGATCAGCTGCTCAGCGCCCAGGCGGGTCTGCTGAAGCGTCTGTATCGGGCGCCCATCAATTGGCTGGAGGAGCACACCATTGGCCAGGCCGACAAGGTGTTGGTCAACTCGAAGTTTACGTTGCGCGTTTTTCAGGACACATTCCGGCGGCTGAGCACCGTGCCCGATGTGCTGTATCCCTCGCTGCACACCCAATACTTTGACCAGATGGAGCACAAGCTGGAACAGCGCTCTGTCCTGCTCGAGGAGCCGATACATGCGCGTGTGCCGCGCAATTCCTTCATCTATCTGGACATCAATCGATACGAACGCAAAAAGAACCACGCCCTGGCACTGCACTCTCTGCGGCTCCTGGGCAACATGCTGCCCACACTGGACTTCAAGCGCTGCCGCCTGATCATTGCCGGCGGCTACGATACGCGCTGTACGGAGAATGTCGAGCATTTCGCTGAGCTGGAGCAGCTGACGGCCAAACTCGAACTGCAGGATCATGTGGTGCTGCTGCGCTCACCCACGGACGAGGAGAAATGCCGACTATTGTATTTCGCACACTGCCTGCTCTACACGCCCGAGAACGAACACTTTGGCATTGTGCCCCTGGAGGGCATGTACTTCTGCAAGCCGGTGGTGGCCCTCAACAGCGGAGGACCCACCGAAACGGTGGTGCACACCTCGACGGGCTTTCTGTGCGAGAACCAGGAGAAGAGTTTCGGCGGCGCCATGTACCAGCTGTTCCGCGACGAGGCGCTGCGCCTCAAGATGGGTGAACAGGGCCACAAGCGTGTCCAGCAAAAGTTCTCCTTCGAGGCGTTTGCGGATCGCCTCAATCAGATTGTCGAGGAGCTGTTGGCCGAAGGCAGCGACAAAAAATTCCAATAAATGTGCAGAGCAACAAAATGTGAAATTATGCTTTGTGTTCTTTTATAGAAAACTTGAGATTTAAATATGAAAATTAACTGGGAAAGGTTTAATATAGTTGGAAATACTTTAAAGAAAGTTCTATTAACAGGAATTAAAAGTAAACCTTTTAATAAGCTCATAAGCTTAGCAATAGTTGAAGGATAATGAATTTGGCAAATTTTAAGATCAGAGTATGTATAGAAAGCGAATTTATAAAAGGCAAAAGCCTGGAAATACTTTCCCCAAAGATTACTTGAGATAAGTTAAAGGAATTTGGAATAGATTTAGAAATACTTTCGCAAAAATTGGAACTGAATATCGTTAATAAGTTTATAGTTCAAAAGAATAATGCCCTTTCATGAAGATATGCCATAATAATAATATATATATATAGATATATGTAATTCCTGAAAGGGATCTAATGTAATTCTTCAGATTCCTCAGACAGAAAATACTGATATACATTATTCATATAATATATGATTATCTGGCCTGATTTTTTCATATTAAAGATTACTTAAAAAGGAAGTACTGATAGACATATATAAAGTATTTCCTTTCCAAGTGATTATATATATCTGTGTATATTGATATATTCTCTTCATGAAAGGGCGTGCGCGTAGGAATTCGCATCGGGATTCGCTTTCTAAATCGCTTTCGCTTTATTTTTTCCTTTCATTTATTTTATGTGTATAGATCAACGTCTACTCGTCGCGCATATACAAGTAAAGATAGCCCAGATCTTTGGGCGGATTCTGTGACTTGGCCACCTTGGTGTCGTTGTAGATGACCCACTCGCCCTGTTTACGTATGTGGCAGACATAGTGGCCCACCTGGGCGGAGGTGCCCATGTGCGAGATGAACGCGACCAGCTTGTATTTGCCGGTGCCGTCGCGATAATTGCTCGTGGATGCGGCAGCGGCGGCCGTGGTGCATGCGGGCGCAGCGATTGGCACATCATCGATGCCGCCTTCGGCATGGGAGAATATCCAGTCGGTGGCACGTTCCACGTTGCCATCTGTGGCTTTTAGAGCGGCGACCGCCTGGCGCTCGTCAAAGCCCATGCTCATGAGCATGGCCAGGCTTTCGGGATTGGCAGCAAAATGGGCGGCGGCGGCGGCGGCGCCGTCGCCAATGCGTGTGTTGGGCACCTCAAACGGATCCGATATATCCGGATCGGCAATGTGCTCCATAAGCCAATTGGAAGCAGCCTCCAATCCGCTATTTTTGGTATGGAAACAGGCGCGTTTGCAGGCCTCCTGCGGAAAGCCCATGTTCAACAGCTCGGACATGACATGCTCGTCGAATACGAATTTGGGCGTCTCGGCAGCTGGCTCCGGCAGCAGCTCCTCGCCGGCTTGCGGCCCGCCTCTGGAACGCCAAACGCCTAGATCCAGTTCATCGGGCATGTCCACCGACACGTCCAGTTTCTTGGGCACCCAATCGTCGCCCAGCGTAAATTTGCCCAAATGGATCATCAGAAAGTCGGGCATGCTGGCCATGCGTGTGGTCTTCTTGGCCGTGGTCTTGCCATTGATGGCCGTCGAATAGAACTGTTCGATGAGCTCGGTGCCAAAGAAGCGTTCCAGGCAAGCCTGCAGCGGCACCTTGTGCCGCACGAGATCACGATCCAACAGACGCTGGCCACTGGCCTGTGCCGCCTGCTGTCGCTCCTGATACTCGCGCACCTCGTCCAAATTGGTCGCCTGATCCAGCGGTATGGGCAGCCGGAAGCTGTACTCCTCGCGCATCTTGTACTTGACCTTGCGACTGGCCATGCATTCGACACGATCCTCCAGCTGGAACTTGAGCGCATCGGCGGGATTGAATTGATTGCGCGAATTCCGATCGAGCAGGGTGAGCAAATGCAAATAGAAATCGTTGGCATCCTGTTGCTGCTTGGTGCTAAATTCCGGATGATTCTTGCCCACAATATTCTTGAACATGGCCGGCGATATGCCCGTCATATGCTCCATATCCAGTGTATTCGCCGCAATACTGCTGTACTTGCCCGACTGCAGCCCATTGCCCAGCTTGGCCATTTGTATGTTGAAATCGTTGGCCGGATCGCTGGGATACGCCTTAAAATAGTGCTCGGCACCGCTGCCAACGAAGCGCTGCTGGAAATCGGGAATAACAAAGAGCACCTGCATCACGCTGTTGATATAGCACGAATTGCCCAGATTGCGCATGCCCGTAAAACCGGGTCCGGCCACCGGCTGCAGTTCGCTCTCGCTCTCCGTCAGCGCGGACCACTCGCCGATGCGCTGATTTATCTCCAGCTCCAGCTCGACCATGGACTTTTCGCACTTTTGCATGGCGGCCATGTTGATGCCAAAGTGTGACAGATGCTTGCTCAAATGCGGATCCAATACCATATCGTCCTCCGGATAGGAGAAGACATCCGATTTACCGTCCGCCGTAATGGTGCCCAGCTTGACGGCCAGCGGATAGCCCGTCTGGCGATAATGCTCGACGGCGTGATCATTGCCGCCGCTCCCGTCAAAGAACTTCCGACCGCACAGTATGGAGCCATCCGTTAGATTTAGCCACAAATTGTTGGTCAGATCACATTTCTCGCATTGCCAGCCCGCTGGCGGTATCTTCTTGCCGTTGTCCAGCTGCTGCAGATTCTCGGCATACTTCGATGCCTGACGTACCTCGCCATCCCACGTGCCTGCATCGAGTCGGCATTAGCTAAAGATCTAGCTTATGGATTAAGGTTCTGCATCGGATTCAGAGTATCCGCCAGGCGGTTCACTTGACGCAGGATAGACTGACATGCACTTACCTGTGAGCGTGGCCTTCTCCAACTTGGCAATGGCCGAGTCCGCCTCCAGTATGGCCTGCACGCATTGTGTGACGCGCAGCGGCAGGTCCGCATCCGGGTAGGGCAGCTTTTTGTCCAGATGCGGTGCCACGACAATGCTGTACGTGTCCTTGATCTCGTACTTCTTAGCCAAGTCAGTCTCATTGTATCCGCCCTCGACGCCAATCGCCAGGCGTGTGATTTTGCGCTCCGGCCCGGCCTCGGCCTCCTCCGAGGCGGCCTTCAGTTTCTCGTCATGCGACTCGCCCGCCTTCAGTTTGCGCTCCCGCTTAATGTGTAAAAACACCACATTGCCGGTTTTGGCGGCATATTCCTGTACGTACGCCTCCCCAAAGCCCAGAAAACTTTGCAGACACACGTAGAGTCCGGTCGGCGTTTCCGGATTATCGTAGGAGAAGACGCATTCGTCTTTGTAGATCGGTGGATTGCCGCAGGGCACGTTTACCTTGGATAAATGCTTGCGTAGCTCCTCCATAACACTTTTATTATTCACAATATATATATATATATATATGTATATATTTCACAAATTTTAATGAAAATTTATTGAATTTCCTTGCAGCTGCTGCTGCGACGCTTTTGCATTACTCGGCAGAATTCGAAGAGATGCCAACTTGTTGTGAATTGCATGTGGCTAAATTTTCCCATAAGCAAACATTTTGCTTGCGCTGCACAGCATACTGTGCGTGCATGCGCTGAAAAGCTGACTGCTATGCAATTCGGGCGCAATATTTGAAATGTCCGTTGTGAATTTGAATCATGTTAATTTCATCTACATTTTGCATTTATTACTCTTTTTGAAAATTTTAAATTCAGATTACATGGATTTGTTGTTGTTGTTGTTGTTGGGTACATACATTTTGTTGTTCGATATATATGTATATACTTTATATATATATGTTTGCTTTTGCAAATTTTTGATGTCGGGGCGCAATCGCTTTTTGCATTTGATTTGCTTACTTGGCTAAAACACAGATTAACACGTTTACTTGATGCACTTACATCACTCGAATGTATTCATATTCATTATACATACATACAATACGCACACACAATTATCTAGAATTTCCATTTGCCCCCCGATTCGACGTGCTTTGGTATTTGCTCGTAACAATTTTCAAGTACAACAATAAGTTTAATTAATAGAGTACGTTGCATAATTCATATATCATAATTACATAGATTTTTTGTTTTTGGGTTATTCATTCTTTTTTTTTTTTTTTGTTAGTGTATTTTGTGTGCGGTGCAGAAAATGTAGAAAAGGTGAACTTTAAATTTGTCCCATGTGCGTTTTTTTATTTTTTATTTAATAATTTTCTTAGCGTTCTCGTCTTTAAGATTTAATCATCATCAATAATGCCGGAGGTTCATTTCACATATACGTATGTAAAAAAATACATTTTACGCTTCTCTCTCTCTCTCTCTCTCTCTCTTCACTTCTGCTTCTCTCAATATTTAGCTATGCTAAATTATTATTGTTTAAATTTTATGCTGATTTATAAATATGTTCAAGATAGTTACCGGTGTGTGTGTGTGTGTGTGTGTTAAAAGAAATGGAAAATAAGTAAATGAAGTGTGTAAACAACCGTTTAGTAACTTTCTCAAGTGCTTTATACATTTAATCAAATCCTGGTCCATTTTATTAATTATTTTACTTTATAGAGAGTATTTTACTTGACCGACATCTTGGTGTATGCGTATATATATAGGGTATATATATTTAACTGTCAAACCAACTGACTTAAACCGACTTATCGCATACACTATTATACTGTACACGCCCCTAGATTCGACTCTTATCTAACTAACAATAACGCACACCAAAGGGAAATATTATTTATATATATATATACTTATGCTTAAATATGTTAAATATGCTTTGTTTGTGTGTGTGTGTGTGTGTGTGTGTGTTCAACAAAAAGAAATATTCCATAAAAAGCAGTGTATACAAAATAAAACAAATTAAATTTGATATCTGAGTAGGCATTATACTTATTGTTTTTTTTTTTATTATTATTATTATTATTTAATTAAATTAATAACTGAAAAAATGTCTAAGCTTACGCAAATCTTTTGATTAAGTTTTAAAGCTTAAATATTTTATATTTTAAAATATATATATATATACGTATACATATATAAAATACATACATATATATATATATATATATATATATATATATATATGTGTGTGTGTGTGTGTCTGTAAATATAAATTAAAGCCAAACTTAAATTAATTTCAAAAAGTTAATTACAGAAATCACCGCTGCGATAAAACTGAAAAGCTGAGTTCAGTTCAATTTAAGTTAATAACTAAATGTTGCAAAAGAACTAAAACTAAACGTACTCATTAAATACATTAATTATTAACTTTATATTTATGGTGTTTGGTTGGTTTTTTAATGTTCCACTTTTAAGTATTTCGCGTATTGCTTTTGTTTTTCGGAGTACACTCTTGAGTTGTTGGAGAATATATTAAAAAAAATATAAAAGTATTTTCAAAACAGGCAGAAAATTAATTTACGAAATGCACATAATGTATATATATATATATATAATAAACATATATATATTAATATATATGTATTCTTGAGCATATAATACTTTTCACGGGCAACAGAGAGAGAAAATACAGACGGCACAATATGACAAAAATTACATAAATCTATGCAAGTTATTATAAGATGAACAAAAAAATAAATAAATTACAAGCTACATACAAATTAGGACTTGAGTATGTGTCCGTGTGTGTGTGGTGTGTGTGTGTGTGTGACGCTCAGCTAGAGTTTGTATTTTTTTGGGCAGGACCCCCAAAAACAGTTTGTTTTATTTTTGTGGCATTTCTATGGAACTACTCTCAGCGTAATTGTAGTTTCTGTATATAAATATATATTATATATCATTTTGGAATTCAACACTGCGTGTGTGTGTGTTTCTTTGTTTGTTCATTTGTTGAGTGGATTGACGAGCCGGGTTATTAAATCGCTCTGCTGCTCGAGTATCACGTTCAGCATGCCCAGCCACTCGTCGTAGCACTTCTCGGAGCTCGCCTGGCACTCGATGCTAACAGTTGGCTTATTTGGATCCGTTGATTTGACTCTAAAAATATAATCGCCCTCCTTCACTGGCTCCAGCTGCATGTGATTGAGCTGGAATAGAATTTGTTATTAGAATATTGCCAAGTGTTATGCCATATGTGATTTAGCTAACCTGTATATGCGTGCGATACTTGTAGATGGGGCTGGTGTACTGTGTCTTCGCCTTTTGTATATCCGCAAAGATCATGATCTGCTGGAAGAGAAAGACCTGCAGCTCGCGCTGCTTTTGGCCCGCATCGATGGCACAGGTGAGCGTGCCCTGTAGCAGCAGATTGCCCTGAGCCGTGATCTCGCCATCAAAGTCCTGGAGGCCACGCAACACGTCCATCATGTCGTCGACCTTCTTAACGACATCCTTCATTTGATCCCACGCCTTCATCAAAGCGGGCACCTCGTTGTGCAGACCCGCACGTTTCGTTTCCCGTAGTATCTGTTCGATCAGCAGACCGTATTTGGTAATGCGCTGCACAGGCGTTATGATCAGCGTGCTCAACTGCAAGCAGGAGATCAATTAATGAATATATATATCTATATATATGGGATCTGTAAAACTGCAAGCCCTACAGAAGTTTTCTAGGAAAAGTCGACCTCTAAATCAGTTGGTCACAATTTGTATAAAGAATTTTTACAACAAAGCACAAACGTGATGTTACGAACCTTGAGCTTGAGCTTCGAACTAATAAACTATAGGTTGCTGGTTCAAATCAAACACCAAAGTTCACCTTTGCATCTTTTTGATACTTGGAAGCGAAATTTTCCACAGAAAATAACTTGGCTGATGTAAGGAAATTGGAAAATGTTTCCCGCAAGGCTTTCTTTTTTTTTTTTAGAGACTCAATTCACGTTTCTGGGTGAAAAAAGAGGGACCTGGATTGGAGGAACTTTGGTTCTGCGGAAAATTGACCTTGCTTTGGTTTCATATGAATGCCAATTAAAATTCTAGGCGATTGGAAACAAATTCTATGATGTAAACGTTCTAAATAGACGTCAGAAAGTCCGAGCCAAGATTGGGTAAGATAAGATAAACTCCTTATAGCATATAGTTAATGTGGTCAATTGTGCTTACATCCATGCGATGTCCCAGTTTCTGGCGTATCTGATCGAAATACTGATAATGCGCATTGACTATAAACTCGGACAGCGGCTTGTTGCTGCAGAAATAGTAGTACATGGGGAACTTCTTGGTTGAGCTATCGATGAGCGGACCCAGATCCGCCGGCGACTTCTGGCAATGGCGCAAGGATCTCAGAAATTTACTGAAAGCAAAAATCTCTTTAGTTGTTTGTGTGTGGGTTTAAGCACATGATGGTGACTCACTCTCTGTGCCACTCGTAGATCTCTTTGATGTTGTTGAATACCAAATCCATTTTGCCGCCCTGCAGATCCGCTGGTCTCGGTATCTCTTTGTTGTGTATCTCTTTCATATAGCTGCAATTAGTTAAATTGTTTTCGATTTATGTGAAAATTGAGCTTAAATTGCGAGGCTTACCCGTAGACTATCTTTTGCAGATCCTGCACATACGATTCCTCGGTCGCGACGAGCTCATTTAACACCAATTGGCGTCTGCTTAAAGCGCCCGCTTCGCTATCGCTGGTTTCGGGTTTGTTCTGAGGTTATTTAATTTAAGTTGATGCTGCTTTTCTGGCTAATAATGACTTTGGCACTTACCTTGTCATTGTTGTCCTGCACAAAGCCCAGTTCGGCGCGTCCATTGGTCGCCGCATTGTCTGCGCCCGGGCCCTCGCCGCCGGCCTCACCTGCCACGCTGCCATCCACGCGGCTGTTGGACTCGTGTTGTTCCTGTTGCAGCAAAAGTTTGGTTAGCAATTTTAATAGAGAGACTGCGAGAGAGATGTACTTACCCGGCTCATTCTGACAATTTGTTCAATTTCCGATAGCGGATTGCCCTCTATTTTGCCGGTGCTGGCCTGCAATTAGGACAAAGAAGTTACAAGAGATTAGTTCAAGCGCTTTTAGCTGATGTCGCTGCCCAACTCAAATGTAACTTGATTTTTGAACAAGTTTTGTTTTTTTCCCAGACAAATTGAAACTGCGTTCGCTTAAGGAATTCGCATATTTGCATGAAGGTTGCCTGCGCGAATAATTCCGACTACGGCTACGACTACACGTTGCGGCACAGGTTGGCTGGCTGGCAGCGCTATAAACAAATAGCAACAATAAATAGCCAAGCAGCAGGTGTTTATATTAGGGCTGACGCAAAAATATATATACCCCAAATTCAAATTGACTGCGGCCAGAAATTGATATAAATATTATCCCATTAACGGAGTATTAAAGGAGACTTGCAGTTCTGATTGACAGACGATCAAGGCACAGATCAGACTGCCGGACAGCTGGCAGAAGGGAGAGCACGAGCTTGGGGCCAACTGAGCATGAAGCTTAGGGATCGAGCTCCCATTAAGAATATATATTTACATTTATTTTAGGTATTATTAGGAAAAATATGCATATACGCCTTTTGCTTTTGCCTAAGGCTAGCGCAAACAATTTCGGTTCCTTTTTGCTTTTCAGATATTTTTTATTATTTTGAATTAATTTATTTTAATGAATTTTTTAGCCAGCCCTGATTTGCGGCCAAATTTGCAAAATGTGCATGTGAATACAGTGAACACTCGTAAATGGGAACAAAAACAATTTTTATACAATTTCATTTGCAACAAACTAAATGTTTAGGATTGTCATATTTTATAGTTCTTCTATGTATTCAAGAGATTTATTACGAAAAGAATCTAAAAATATTCTTAACGTCTATAATATGATTTTCTTATGCCTTTTAGAGTGTATTATAATTTTGTCATGACATGAGTAAAGCATAAAAGTAGACACATCTGAGCTTATAAAGTATATATATTCCAAAACAGCATCGAGCAGTCGAGTTGTTAATCTGGAAATTTTAGATAGGTGCCCCTTTTCGGTTGCAGAAACTATAATGTCGATGACAAGGGTTTACTAAGCGGATGCGATCTTTTACTATTTGCGCATTTAAGCGATTAACTATTTCCAGATGATTCACATTGAGTTTCGAATCGGCGTAGGTTTAACCACAATTAACACATAATAAGTATTAATCTATTAAGGTTCATATAAAAATATTATACTAAAAATAAAAGAAATATGGCAATCGATAGTGGGATTTGAACCGGCAACCTCTCGCCTGTTAGTTTGCAAATGATAAAATGCGACGCAGTTCTCATAACTGAGTGCTCACTGTACTTTACGGTATATACCTTTGTGTATAGTCAAATTTTTGTGCGCTTTGGCAAATCCGTCAAAATGAAGTTTTTCAATTTGATGGTAATTTATTTACTTGGCTAAACATTAGAATTTCGCACGCCGCGTGAGACTGGCAATTGAATGAAACGCATTTTTTTTGGATAAAAATATAGAAAAAAGAAAGAAAAGAATTCGCAACGTTCTAATTAAAAGCACTTTTTTTGCTTGGCAAATAAACTGAAAGGTGTTTATGAGCGAAAATCAGATAGAAAAAAAAAAAGAATAGTTGACTTTTGACAGTTGGCAAACTGCAGATGGAATTGTGTAATACAATAAATATAATAATGGATATATATATATTATAAATATATATATACATATATATTTATGTACATATTTGGTTACTGTTACGTTTGAACAAAACAAAGTATTTTGTTGACTTTGTGCGATAAGATTTGCGTTTGACCAAGCGACGAGTCATTCGCGACGGAGAATTGCCTTTTTTATACCTTTGGTTTTAGCTTTACAAGAGGCTCCTACTATTAAGGCCTAAAAGCAGACTTATTGAAAGAGTCGGCGATATATGTTCTTGATCAGCAGTAAGAGTCGAGTCTATATAGTTATGTCTCTTTGGGAGCTTGTCTCTCATTTTTAAGTCTAATCTTGGTTTCGATTTTTATTCTACCTTTTTCTTTGCTAGAAGAATCCGAAAACTCTATACTATATAGTCATGGGAACCCTAGCGACGATCGGTCGTCCATAAAGTTCTTTTAATGTTTTCAAGATAGCTTGACGCTGTGCTAATATATATATAAGCCATATCTTATCACACATCGGTCTACCATACCATATGGCTTTATGCGAAATATTGATTGAGAAATTGTGTTTTTCAGCCCAACATTTGCTTTTACTCAAGAAATTTTCTATAAATTCAGCAGTGAGGCTACACAGTTGCTCGCACATAACTTCGATTTTGTAAGCCTCACATTTCTTTTTTTTTTTTAATTTGGACAGAGACAAAATATCTCATCAGCATCGGACTACTATATCATATAGCAATTAGAAAAGGAAGTATTTTATATGAAAACTTTGCTAACATGTGGCTTCTATATAATACAGCTTTATATGATATATCATGTTGCATCATATTTTGATAACTTCAAAAAGCAAATTTAGATAATAGATTTAGTTGAGGATCACTTTAAAAGAACAAGGCACAAAAAGGTTCAATGCACATATTTTTGTTAATCACAGTTTGAAAGTCACAGCACAGCCAAAGCTACAATATAGGCAGAGAAATATATAAGAAGAAACCGAAAGTTTTTATCCATATAATAAACTGGTATCTATGGAAACACTTCGAATGTAAGCGCATTTAGCACTCGATTTGACTTTATAAAATTAAACAAATTTTTGCTAATTTTAATTAAAACACAAGAAGACACAAAGTCAAACGCATTTTTGGAATTTGTTGCACTTACAAATAAACGCAGAAAGCAACTCATGGCACGTGCTGTTTTTTTTTTTTATTAATTATTTCTTTAGAATGTTTTTATTTATTTGATAATTTGCACTCAGAAAATGTTTTTATTTATTTGATTTTTTTTTGCACTCTGAAAATGTTTTTATTTATTTATTTTGCTATCTGAAAATGTATTTATTTAATTATTATTTATTGAATATTTTATTTTTTGCACTCTGAATTCTTAAAAATTTGTTCGCTCTCTGAAAATGTATTTATTTATTTGATTTTTTTTTTGCTTATCACGCGCCGCTTTCGCTTAATTGTCTATAATAAAATTTTAATTTTTCAATCTTGCACTCTGTATAAGGATCGCTGGAGCTATGTCACGCCGACGTCGACGGCGACGCAATCCGGCAAGACGCGAAATTCATGACACGGAGAGCCGACAGCGCGTCCGAACGGCAACTAACTATAAGAATGACTGACTCTCTGGCTGGTCGACGGGCTGTGTGACCTATCAGGGCTTCGCATACTTTAAATATGCGTAGATGGTACCCCATACAAAACACAACACACACACACACACACATACGCACACACGCACACTCAGACACACCCGCACCGCAATCAAAGATACTCTCAATCAACGCGTCGCCACTTGTGGGACAAGCGTTAAAATAATTGTATTGAACATACAATTGAGCGACGCAGCGACTGCCAGAGACACAGGGAGAGAAACAGAGAGAGAGAGAAAGAAAACCACAACTTAGTAAGTGAAACAAACAGTTGATTGACTAGCAAATACCCTGTAAGGCTATAAAGTCCGCCAGTATATGGCATGCAGACATGCGCCATTCTATAAGACAAAATACATATAAAAAAGAAGAAAGCTATTATTTGTGACAATCACGAAACGGCTCGAATATTAAATACCCTATAAAACACTTACTACTACTACTTTTGATGACTAAAATAAACAGTTTCAATCTCCAATGTGCCTAAATCTTATAACACAATAGGTTTTGTGTGTGCTGCTCAACTCTATCACAAATAGAAAACTGATCGACTATCAAATATCCTACAAAACAATGGTTTTCTCCTGCGAAAGCAGCCTATAAGATTGTTTTTAAAGGCTGATCGACTATCCACATACCCTACAATACCCTTGATTTATGGCTGCAAGGCAGCATCTAGAATTTTGTTATTATTTATAAACTGTTCCCCGCTAACAAATACCCTATAAAATATATATTATACTCGTTATTTTAAAACAGCCATAATAATTTAAACAAACTGTTTTCTAACCTATTTTGAACACTTATTGAAAAGCTTCTTATGCATATTCTAGATTTCTTGAAATAAAATGAAATGAAATTCAAGTGAAATTGCGCACTTGAAGGTCGCACATTTAATTCAAGTATTTGCCTAATTGAATAATTTGATTCTGATAACAGCGGGCATTGAATTAAACTTGGCTAATCAAGTTGGCTGGCAAATGTGTTTCCACTGACTTTCAATTAGGTTAGGGGAGAGGACGAGGGTTGAGTGAGGGGGGGTTGGTGTCGACTCAAGGCAACTTGCATTGGCTGATGTCAGCGCAGCAAAAAAAATAAAAATAAAAACAGCAACAAAGGACGCGAAATGCGACAGAACTATTAAAAATTAATGGCTATGCAAATATATATAAAAAAAGTAACAAAAAAATATGTAAAAAAAAAAGGGCGACTAAACAAAGGTGAGTACTGAGCGTACGACCCGAAAACCCAATTGCCAATTGTGCCAAAAAGTTAACAGCCAACAACAATGGGCCGCATATAATAATACTATGCATACAAATATGCGTACAACTAACTGGGTTAACACAAAAGTTCACACCCTGCCCCAAAGCCAGATAAACAAACAGATGGCAAAAACAGGAAAACATTAACAACAAAAAAAAAAAAATCAGCAAGAGGCGCTAGTCGGGATGCCCGACTCTACCCGGCTCTACCGAGCAGTAGTTATAAAATGTGAGATACTTATCTGTATACATAGATCTGTATTCTAGAAGCTACATGTTAAATGTGAAGACTGTAGCTCTTAAGTCCGGAGACATTTTTGCTCAAAAAAAACAAGATTGCAAACTGGGCAAGTTATAGATAAGCAGAGCGGGCATTGGAGGACCTCAGTTCAAGTCTCTAGCTCTTTTAGGACCTGAGATCGACGCGTTTGGCCAAATCGATACGGCCATTTGTGCTGATCAAGAATATATATACTTTAAGGGGTCGCAGATGCTGCCTTCTGCCTGTAACATACATTTGTACGAAAATATACCCTTTTTAACCATTTACAATGAGAAGTGCCTATGACTAGCAGTTGCTTGATCAACTTATATTTCAGAATATAATCCATCTTTATAAATGTATCAGAGCTTATGTGGGGCAAAAATGTGGTACAATAGTGTGTAGAAACATATAAAAAAGTATTTTTTTTTTCCACTTTAGGAATGGACCCAATAAATATAATAATTTTTTAGATAGATTTTCTATACTAAGGCCTACATATCAAGTTTGTCGTAGCTATTGCTTATAATTTCCGAGCTAAGCCTTAAAAAACCATATCCCAAAATCGTTATTTATCGATATTATAAGAATGTCAAGTCTTTAGCTTGAAATGCACAAAACTAATATACTCTCTGAACACATTGCGAAGGAGTATAGAAATTTAAAATTGTACAAAAATAGCAACAGCAAAAAAAAAAAGAGCGGGGAAAAGCAAAAACTTTTACAAGGCAACGCAAATTTACATTAAATTCAACTAATAAGCCATAAAATAGAAGGCGAAAAAAAAGAAAGAAAACTGAGAGAGGAAAATGAAAAGAAAAACATTCTAGAGACAGACGCAGACGACATTAAATTTATTGATGAAAATGAAGGCAACGGGCGTCCAAGTGGCGACAGAAGTCGCATTGGCGTCACACACACACACACACACACACACACACGCACACACACACACACAGGCACACCCACACAGCGAGAGACAGCAGTCATTGGCTTGTTGTTAATGACATCCAAAGACAATATGGGGCGCTATTTAGCGTATCCCCCTAGAGAATTATCTCGTAATCGTAATGGATATGACATTGATTCAATGGAAAACTCAACGAGCCGAACTTTAATACTCTCATCTAAAAATAGACGCAAAACTAACGATTGTTGTTGCACATTTACCTTGGGAACTTTCGTGGGAGTTAAGGGTGGGTGGGAATATAGTTGCAGCAGTGGGAAAAGTTGCAGAGAAAATCTGGAAAAGTTCTCATATGACAAGCAAAAAAATAAAGTATAAAAAATTAAATGAATAAAAATGACCTTAAGTTGAGAGTGTCCAATTAGTAGATACCCTCAATCTGACGTCAAACTGTCCTAACAAGCATTAAAGATATATTCTATAAAAATATTCATTGTTTATGTTCACGTAATAAAGTTCGGTATCTAGAGTCCGATCTTTATGCATTTTTAAGGGCTAAAATATGCAAAAATGTGTTAATACCAAGGCTGAACCCTTGTGGAGTGTATTATAATTAAGTCATTTAATGTGTAACGCACAAAAGGAGACATCTTATATAAGTATTCCAGATCAGCATCAACAGCCGAGCTCATATAGTTCATATATATCCGTATATCTACTTTTGTGCAAATAAAGCTCTCATCTTGAAACTTAGTCCGACTTTCTTTTGCAACAGGCCGGATTGAACCTCCTTCTTGTATGAAAAGCCAAGCTCGAAATGTTCATTTTAGGGAAAGTGTCTGCAAGGCTATTAAATTTTCAGCGTGTCGCAAATATCTTTACTTTTTCATTATTTTATTTTATGTTTTTTTTTTGGGAATTGTGTAACTTATTCTAAGATCAACTATTTTGAACATAAAAAAATAAACACAAAAGTCTTCGAGTTAAGGATTTATCGAAAAAAGCAAGTAAACTCAATTTTATTATAATAGAGGAGCATATATATTTAACATATATAAATATCTAGCTTTTTAAGTGTCAAGTATATACATATAGATACACATGCATATGTATATTCCCATATATATTATATTTCTAAATATTCTAAAAGATCAAAGATGTTGTCTTCGGTTTATTACATACTTAAAGCAACCGAATGACTAATAAAAACGCACTTTACAAATATTTAACTATTTCACCGCTTATTTACACTTGAGCTCCAACTGCTCCAAAAGTCTAGAGACGACTAAAGTTACAGCTTAGAGTTTCTACTCGACTCAATTGCCTCCTGTTCAGATCGCTTCCTATGCAAAACTAATACACCCTCTCTAACTAATTTTAACGAGCTTAGTTCAAACATTAAATATAGATTTGATTTGCTCTAACAAGTGCGTATGCCTGGCCCACAGCTCAACAGTATTGAGTTATATTTCCTAGTAATTGCTTTAGGGTATATCACAAATAACTGAGTATCAAATGAATGTCTAACTATTTTTGTACTTTTGAAATTAATTCCCGCGAAATTTTCCAGCTTATATCAATTCAAGTGCTGCAAAAATGACTTTCAACTTTTTTTTTTCGCCTGCCAAATGACAAATGTTGCATTCAACATTTCCGGTTAATAAAGCAGCCAGCGATTTATTAGCATCTCAGCCGGAGAGTCAAGTACGCCAGCCACCATTTAAAGCAGGCAAACACCCAAACCACCCACCCACCCAACCACCCACTTATTCGCCCACTCTCCCACCACATTCAAACTAAATCTGAAGCTGAAATTTGCCCAAAGTGTTTTTTTTTTTGCCAGCTAATTTGAATGCGCACAATTTATGCGTCGCGTGTTACGTGAGGATGTGCGCGGGTGCGGGTGTGTGTGTGTGTGTTTGTGTCTTAGTTGATTGTTGTTGTTTCCCATTGTTGGAGGCGTCAAGCATCTTAGCATCTTGCCCTAGAGGCTTGTGTGTCCAAGTTCTGACCCGCCGCCTCCCCTTCCCACCCCACCCCACCACTGCCTCACGCTCTCTTGATGAGCGTGTAAACAAAATAAAGTGGCGCATTTATGGGAAAAGGTGGCTGCCCCACACCCACACCCACCGCCCACCGCCCACCACCTGCTGCGATCTGTTTTATTTGCTATGCTTTCTAATTGAGCAAAGCGAGCAACTCGTGCTCGGATTGCCCAAGCACAATTTCCATGACGTGTCTTTTGTGCAATTGTTTTTGTTTTTGCTTTTGCTTTTGTTTTGATTTGTATTGGGAAATACACAAGTCAACAAACAGACACACGCTGCCAGAGACCAAAACAAACAAATTGCAAGCACAAAGGCCAAAAATAAAAATATTCTGAACAAACTCAACAATTTACCAAATATATTCTGTGTGGAAGCAAAGAAGAGCTGCTCTTAGTGCAAGTCAATTGGTTAGCTATCTTTTATCTATCGGTTTATCTAATTATCATTCTGTATATCGGTATATCTGATTATCTATGCATCTATCAATCTATCTATATATGTACATATGTATGTGTCCATGCATCTATCTACCTAGATCTATGTTTATCTATATTTTTATCTATCTATCTGTATATCTATCTATATCTTTCTCTTTTTCTATCCATCTATCTATTTATCTATCTATCATCTATCCTTATCATATTGTCAAAGGCGCTTGCTCCTATATATTAAATAATCTATATATAAGATTATTTCTCTTGAATAACTGGCGAACAACTCAAAGATCAATTCGTAAGAGCTAGGTAGCTGAAATATTAAAAAAAAGGTTCTTTTTGGTTCAAAAGTAGGCACTGGGAAGTTCGAGCTCCCAAAGGGGCGAATTCTCAATGAATGTTTTTAAGAAAAACATCAACAACGGACTTAGAAAAAGTTCACTTTGCAAATGTGACGCCAGAAGTGTTTGGACGTCGAACCAGCAAACGGAAAGTCGCCGATTCAAGTCCAACAGAACTTGCTTAATTTTGTATTTTTATAACCATCAAGAGGGTGACATAATGTTGTCATTAAATGTGTTAAGCATTAAAGTAAACATTTCCGAACATATAGTATATATATTCCAGATCAGCATCAACAGCCGATAAGGCACAATAATATAAGAAGGAGAACATAAATGAATGATGGGAACTGAAATGAGTTGCTTTGTGAGCATTATGCGGAGAATCTATACACGCGGATACTTCTCAGTACTATTTGCAATTTGCCAAATAAACATTATTTATTTTGGCCGAACAACGCCGGGCATTGCTTCTATTATATTTATGATTAGTTTAAACAGAATAAGTGCCTAACATTTGGAATATTTGCATTTATATCAATAATATGCATGCAATTGCAATTAGATAAAAGGTAAACAAATATCTGAGAGAGCCTGCTGGACTCTATATAGATATAAATATACATATATGTATATAAATATATATATAGATAGATATAAATCTGAGTATTTCGCACACTCACCAAATTGGCTGAGCTCTCCTTGAGATCCTTGGGAAAGGCGGGCGGTCCATTGGCCATCAAATGTGGCTCCTGTATGGGCTTCATGGGCGGCGGCAGCTCCAGGCCGGCCTCCTCCTCGGGCTCAAAGTCCGGCTGGTGCTGTACGCTCACATTGGGGAATTGCGGTGGCATTTGGCCAACCCCGCCGCTGGCGCCGCTGCCCGTCTGCTCGGCGAGCTCCTCGGTGTGCTTCTGTGTTAGCTGCAAAGCAGACGCGTTAAAAATATTATATATTTATGTATATGCATGATATTATTGCGTTATAAATAAGAACTCACTCTCAGATTCTTCTCCGAGGGCTTCTTCAAAAGCGCCTTCTCATTGGGTGACTTCTCCACTTTGGTCTGCGACAGTTTACGCAGCGGCTGCGGCAGCCATTTGCGCCTGCAAAACGTAAATAAAAGAATGCCAAAAATTATAAAGAGTTGAATTAGATTAAGGATCTGGTTGTGTGAACTACAGGAACATGCGTATTGATGTGGCGCTATGCACGAGCTCGTCCATGGCGCTTGTGTGTGTTTTCCTCGCGCGCAGCACGTCGTATACGCAATTAAAAATGTCAAACAAATAAAAGAAAAACAAGCATCCGACCCGTGGCCAATTGGGCTGTCCAGCTGCGTGGCCGACATGAGACTGTCGCCAGAGGCACAGCAGCATATCGCCGCACAGTGGGGCCAAGTTCATGGCACACAAAGAGAGAGAGAGTGAGAGAGGGCGAAAAAGAGAGACGCGGAGAGAGAAAGAGAGAGGGAGAGAGCGTGTGACGAGAGCGCATTCATTGCCAGCCAAATTTATTGCGTTTCCCCCTGAACATTTTCATACACATTTATTTGTTGCCTATTAAAATGCCATTTTTTCCGCCACAAAAAAAAAAATTATTTCGTTGAGTTCGTTTTTGTTTTTATGATTTCTGCTTTCATTTTCATTCAGTTTTTTTTTTTATGTTGAAAGTTTTCATTTTTTAACAGCCAACTGGCCGTAAAAAACAATGTTGATTAATTTTGGGCAGCAAAGTTAAGGCAACAAAAAGTTAAGGCAAAAAATTTAAATCAAACAGGGAATAAGGACCAGAGCATGGCTGAGTATGCCAAAGAAACAGGTGACTGTTGAGCACTGCGAAGAAAAGTAGCGAACCTTTAGATTATTAAATAACAAAAGGAAATTACCCGACGTTGCACGGCTCAAATGATAACAGCTGAAAATGCGAGAGGTTTCCAAATTTGTTGTGGAAATCAACACAATTTTAGCCAGATAAAAAGCCGCTAGATTAAAATCCCTTTTAATCAACATCTCGGATTGAAATATAAATTACTCTTGGCATTTGATAATTAGAAATTCAACTGTTTTATGGGTTTATGGAGCTAGAAATCTAGATGCGCGACTGCAAGGCCTCAGGTTCAAACTAGATCCACGAATCGAACTTTAACCCATGGAACTTGGTTCGAACCAGTCCTCAATTTTGGCACACCCACGCTTTAATTTCAATTAACTTTCTCGTTAAAGTACTTGCTTTTTCTAATCCTTCAACAGGAGTCTGCACATAATAATACACAAAGAGAAATTCCCTTATGCGGTTTTCAATTTGTTGCGAATATTATTATGTAAATAAATGTGTTTATAATTAAGTTCAACCACATTAGCCCCATTTTATAGATACCCATTCGGTACGAGGGCTGCGGTCAACTTGTATGCCAAAAACAGACGGCGAGCACACGCACGCACACACACACATGCTTTGCGTTAGGTAATTTAAAAAAAAAAATAAAAAGAAAGAAAAGAAACCGCATTAACCGCATGGGTTCAAGAGTCATTAACCTGACCCAGGCTGGCGGGGCGGCGCTGTGCGTGAGTCGGCCTCCAGGGTGCCTGATAAATTTATTACAATATTTTAGCTCAATTTCACTTTGAATCGAAAACATTGAAAATGTCGAGGAAAAATACGCGTTGCATACAACGCGGCGCTTGCAGCTCATCAGCTGAGTGAATTTGCAGCCAGGTTGGAGGAAGGGCAAGGGCAAAGGGGGCCTGTCCGGCGACACCTGCACTGAAGACAACCCTCAAGCATGGTAACATAATTCAAAGTAAAAATAAACATTGACACGGACAACAAAATGGCGTGGAGAGGGGGGTGGGGGGGAGTATGTAGGGAGCTGTTCCTGGAAATAGTATTTAATTTATTACGTGCTCGTTCACGTTCAAAATTCATTTGGCTGATGTAATGTTTTAGGCAAATAAGCAACGTTTAATACACACTCACACACACATATACACACATGCGTACATATGCACATGTGTGTGTGTGTGTGTGGCCAGAGGCGGGGCTGCGTATTAATGAGGTCGCCCCAAAGTATGCAACAAAGGCTGCGCGGCTTTTGCCGTCTTCATGTATGTGTGTGTGCGTGTGTGTGTGTGTGTGTGTGTTAGCACACTTGCAAATGTGTCCATTTAGTTCATTGGACTTGGCAGCACGCGCTGCTCGCCCACCCTCCTCCGCCCGGGGGCACAAATAAACGCGCTTATTGACAGAGCGCTTGAGACAAAGCGCCTAAAGGAGAGCTGAGCTGCGCATTGCCACAGGAAAAACGCCACGCCGTGTCTGACAATAATCTATATTCATGTTCAGCAGTTGACTCAATAACAACAAGAACAACAACAAGAACAAGAACAATGAAAAGAAATTGCTTTGCTCAATGCTCACTCGGCCGAGCAAAATGCCCAATTAGTGTGCAAATATTGAAAGTATTTTGTAATTTATGTCCAAACTAAATCAACTAACTTACTGAAACCGTACAATTTGGCTTTTATATGATTAATATTTATAGAGTAGCAAGACGGAGGCTACTCTATAAACAAATACATAAATAAGTTGGCCAAATGCATTTAGTTAATCTAAACAATAATTATAACAAGAGAGATTAGGAAAATAAATCATGCATGCAAAACGATAATTATCGACGTTAATAAAAAGGTATCGAAATAAATAATAAATTCGTGTTGCTGGTATAGTAGAGTCTAGAATTAAATAGTTATAGTATTTAGCTTGGATAGAACATTTATCGAGTAGATACAACATCTAAATGCGACAAATTGGCTAGATAAAAACATGTATTCAAATCGATATTTATCGATATTATGTAAACAGAAACAGATATCGAAATAAATCATAATAAATCGTGCTGCGCTTGATATGCTGCAGCATATAGCTCATTGTCTCAAGCGTTGAAAGTTTTCCACATTGACACATTTATCGAGTTGATTCAACATCTAAAATCGGTAAATCGGAGCTCGATATATATCGATATTGTAAAAAACTGAGCAAATATAAAAAATATGATTAGTTCGTGCTGGAGTGGAGTATATAATTCGTACTTCAAGTCTCTAGCTATTACAGTTTTCCACATTGACGCACTTATCAACTTGTTAAAACATATAAAACCTATAAATTGGAGCTAAGTCGTGAATTGGTACGAAACTAGATCAGAGCTAGGCTGAGGCAATTCGCTTTAAAGAACCTGTAGAAACAGCGCGCAGTATTTGTAATCGTTGGTCAACATGAAAAGCTGATAATAATGATAAGATTGTCAGGAGTTGATACTTTATCGCCCAAAAGTCAATTGAATTTCAAGCGAAAAGGTAATTACAAACACGGCACTCGATGTCCGCTAAAAATTTGTAATTACACATAGATTATGCGGACATGCGGAGTACATACATATAACAAATATCTGTCGAAACTGGAAGAACCCAACAGCTAGAGCTAGCAAAATGTCCTTTATCGCAATACAGCTGTATATTAGTTATATTTTTTATAAACTATCAAGTTGTGAAAAAAATTTAGAGCTATTTCTTTTGTGGGAAAGCAAAGCACTTAAACTACAAATAGAAAATAGCAAAAAAATAAACAAACGATTTGACCGCATTGAGGGTGATTAATATATAAAAACCTTCTATAGGAAGTTGCAACTTCTTCAATTGCCGCTTATCAGAAATGACGAAGTCGCCGCCAGCTGCCGCCTTAAGCTGCGGCAGCGCTGACTAATTCGTCAAGGCTGTGCAATGTTTACACGGAGTCTACCCTCCCCGCCTCCGCCGTATTCTGTTTGTTTTGATTTCAAAGAAAAAAAAGGGAAAAAACAAGAGCTATATAAAAATTAAATAATATTAGAGGAACAAATGTAAAGGCAATTCCATACGATAAATGCTGCAATGCTGGAAAACAGGTTTCGCTTCGAGCAATTAGCGCAAACATCTGTGTGAAACATTAAGCCGGTTTGCGACTAGGCTAGGCTGTTAACTTGGCCAACAGCCAGCTGAGGGACTTAAACAGCGGAGCACGCGAATCGCTCTGGAAGTTCCCATAATTATAAACAAAACAAAAAATTATATATATATATTTCTATATATATTAACGCAAATCGATTGTAACGCTTCGCATTGCACTGAAAATATTCCCCATTACATATTTATTTATATTTATAACGTCTGTGCATGTTTAGAATTACGCTCGAGCTGATCTAAAAGTAATTATTCTTATGTAGAGCACAAATCTGTTTAAAGGTCTGCGTATCTCAGAGATTTTTTCAGTTGAAGTTAGGAATATTTTAATGCGGCTTCTCTGAAACCTAATCCAACTTATTTTGATGGAAGCCTTTAATAACTTTTATATTTCTCGAGATTTTTACAAAAGTCAAATTATACATTTCGAAATATCCAAAAATTTTTGTTTTCTTTTCTTAAATGCAGAAAAAGCTGAATAAATTAAGAACAAAACGTGCTCAACCCAAAACTGCAGCAGTCTCTAATCAGACACATGTATTTATCTATAAGCTATACGTAAACAGATATATGACTGGGTTCTGCGGCAGACGCTGCTGACAATAAATCAAATATATCATATACATATATATATCGCAACACGAGTCCACCAAGATTTTAATGCTTAGTCACTTTTTGGATATCATTGCACAACAACAATAAAACAAAACAACCAAAAAAATAATGAAGAAAAACAAAATAAATTCAAAGCTGATATCGGGCCGATGTAAGGGAAAGGAAGGGGGGAGGGGGGTTGGGCGACTGCATATGAGCAACATTTTGTTGCTCTTCCAAATCGACTTCTATGAGTTTGGGCATCTGATTGAACGTGAGGGCAAACGCAGAGATTGGATTAGCGCAAAGCAAACAAAGGCTATGCATTGTGCTGAAATGTACAATGAACGGGCACTGGCTTTTTCACGGGGGCCTAATCGAACACTACTAGAAAAAAAAACAAGTAAAAGGTGGTCTAATAGGGTGTGCCCGACTAGAAGATAGCCTAAAGCTTCTTGGAATTGGCACTACTTAAAAAATGAAAAAACTTCATCTTTATATAATATTCTGGAAGTAGAGGAAAGTTATCGATTATCGAAAGCAAACTCGTACTGCGCGGGCACTGGGAGGACCTATATTTAAATTGTCAAGTCTTTAGTTCTTAAAGATTGTGAGATCGACGCGTTTATACATTCCGTACAGACAAAAGGCAATGTCTATATCGACACGGCGGTCGGAGTCGAAGATGCTTTCTGCTGCCTGTTACATAAATTTGCACAAAACCCCTTTTTCCCAAAGCACCCAACGGCCTTTTCAGGTGGTCCAAGGGGACTAAAAATGTGAGCTGCATTTACCAAGTTTTGCGGTGCTCATCAATGCATGGCATCGGCGTCGGCGTCGCCGGCTCCTCCTGATCACAACAGAAACAGGCAAAGCCCGGCTGCTTCTGGTTATGCACATGGACTGAATGCTGGTGATAGGGTCGTCCATTCCCATTGATGTTCAGCGATATGGACTTGAAGAGTTGCGGTTGCGGTTGTTTGGGCCGCTCTTGAATCGCCGAGTAGCGTTTCATTTGCTTGGCTTGGTTCACAAAATTGTTATTATCATTATCTGTGTTTGGGGTGGCACTGCCGTTGCCGAAATGCACACCATTTTTTATTTGCTTATCTGAGCAGCTATTGTTGTTGTTACACATGACTGATAAGGCTTACGAAATATCTCACAACAATCTAAGACAATTTCGAACGCGTTTTGCATTCCACGCTGCGTATACGTAACGTTTCGTTCCGGCGTTTCGCAAACAACTGAGGCCACAAGCTCAACCAAAAACATGGGCAAGCTCTACAGCTCGCCAGGCTTTCGCTTTCTGGAGAAATCACCCACCAACCCCCGTCCAGCCCCTTGAGTCGTTGTTTTTGTTGCTTTATGGGCTGCTTCAAAGAGTGTGCACAACACAAAGAGTAACTAAAGAATAAATAAAAGCCAACTGTGAGCAACAGTTAAGCGAATTCGCGCTCTCAAAATGAAAAAAAAAATACATATTAACTGTGAGTAGTCGACTAGCAGATACCCTGGAAAGTTCGTCTTTAGCTAGCTGCTCTCAATTCTAAAGCTTTGTTCAATATGGTCACAAATAAATTACACAGATTTACGTAGAGAGGATGGCTGAAATATTTAGTATGTAGCTTTCTTTTGGTATTTGTTCTAAGCAGTTATTAAATTTAGCTAAGCTTTCTTGAATTTAGTTTAATGTGACATTGAACCAAGCTCAGTATTTAAACTTAATTGAAGTTTTTTTTATGTATATAGTTTAAGCACACAACAGCAGCATTTGCTCTCTGTTACATAGATGTCTACATCTCTTGCATACCCAGTTTCCATATTTTTATGCACACAGGGTATGTATAAATAAAGTTCTTTCTACGTTTTCGGTTTTACGAGTATTTGTATAGTTATTGTTGTTGCCTTTGAGCTGAGTGTAATAGGTTTATATCTTTATGGCTCGCACCCGAGACGCGCGACACGCGATTTTAGACCAAGCGCAAAATGTTAGTCAAGGCACGACGTGACAATTAAATACTGGGAAATTATTGAAAAAATAAAATTTGTATTCAAGGCAAAGGCTTTAAGAGATTAAATGTTGTGTGCTGGGAAATATAAAAAGTATTTGTGGTTTTCATAAGAAATAAAAATATTAAACTGGCAATTTTTTATCTTGTAAGATGACAACATAATTGAGGAGCTTATTTTCAATTTAATTTCCTTGTAATATTCGCATAATTAAAACAAGTTCAAGTGCCAGCTCATTTAAAATTTAATGCAAAAGTTAATTTCTGGAACTTCGCATAATCCCACATTTCATGTGTCCAACTAGCCCCCAATGACGCATAAGCACAAGCTGACAAAGAAATATGCAGTAGCCGCCAAATGCACGATAAATCCCCGACGCCAGACTTGCTCTGATATAAAATTATAATACATAGCACACATATTTATATACACCCTATATTACAGAGAAGTTTATACTATGCGCGAATTACGTAAATGCGGCAATTACTTATCTGTCCGGAGAGCTCTATGGGCCGCATTGAGCGCAGAAAAAACGGGTAAGAGGCCTGATAAATTTTATGACATGCTTTTTCAATTGGTTTTTTGATTCCCTGACCAGCAGAGACAACCAACGTTGTTTGATAGCGATTATGTTTACCTGCACGCACACAAACACCTGATAAACTTGGCCAAAATAAAGTCTGTAGCTCTTATGAAACTAACAGGGGAGCTTGGGCAGCTATGATAATAGAATTGCACAAAGAATTTTAGCAGATTTTATTAAATAGTGTGGCGGCTCACTATATACTTCTTGAAAATCAGTTGATTTTTGGCCGAGTTATGGGGGTGGGAAATTTCGACCCATGTCTACCTACGAATCCTTAGGGCAAGATTTGGACATGAATTTCGACCAAAAATTATGTGTTCAGATTTGAATGCCAGATTGTTTGAGAGGGAAAACCATGAACAAAATGCTAAGCCTCATGAAAATCGGTTGATTTTTGGCCGAGTTATCGGGGTGGGAAATTTCGACCCATCTATATATACGAATCCTAGAGGTAAGGTTTCGACATGAACTTCGGCCAAAAAATATGTTTTCAGATTTAAATGCCAGATTGTTTGAGAGGGAAAACAATGAACAAAATGCCAAGTTTCATGAAAATCGGTTGATTTTTGGCCAAGTTATGGGAGTGGGAAATTTCGTCCCATGTCTATCCATGAATCCTAGGGGTAAGATTTTGACATGAATTTCGACCCAAAAATATGTGTTCAGATTTAAATGCCAGATTTTTTAAGAGGTAAAACCATGAACAAAATGCTAAGCCTCATGAAAATCGGTTGATTTTTGGCCGACTTATGGGGGTGGGAAATCTGGACACATGTTTAAATGTCAGATTTTTTTAGAGGGAAAACCATGAACTAATAACCAAACCTTATTAAAACCTCTTGACTAGGTTAATTGAGTGTTAAACTAACAATCGTGAGGTCGCTAGTTCAAATCTAGCAGCAATTTTGAATTATTAATATATAAATTGGAAAATCTGATTACTACTACAGAAAACCTGAATTTCCTTAAAGAACAGCAGGTAAACGTGTCGAGCTTACCTTATTTCTTAGCCGCAATCTCTAACCTACATTTTTGACATTTTAATCTACTTTAAGGGACGTGGGCGACACTTGTTAATTATTTAAATCAAGGCTGTTTCGTGATAGCAGCAAAGTCCTTGAATTAAAGTCAACTAGCTATTTATGGCCAAGCAGATAAATTATGCAACAGTCACTTAAGAGTGTCAGCAGCGAGCGCAGTTCAGTTGAGGTTCAGGTTCAGATTGTGACGTGGCCCAAAGGCCATTGTGAAAGAATGCCAGAGCCAAGTTAAGTTGGCCAAGTTGTGACTTGACTTTTGACACACACACACACACACACACACACACACACACACACACACACACATCTGTTTGCGCATATTAAAAGACTTGAAAAGAAGTGAGAAACTTACCCACTGAAGCCGCGTCGCTTGGTTGACGAGGACAATGCATCCGCCTTGCCGCGATTCCCTGAAGTGGAACAAGCAGTAGTTCATGCAGATTATTCTATTACGTTCTTTTCCATTTCTTTTTTAAAATTTGAACTCACCTTGATCCTGCATGCTATTGTCGTTGTTGGACTTCTGTGCGGCACCTACTGCTGCAGCTGCTGTTGCTGCTGCTCCCGACGAACCTTGCTTGTGAGCGCCTGGCGGCGGTTTGAGCACGGCAACGGGCACGAGTCCCTCTTGTACGGCCGAATCGTCATGCTGTGGATTAAGGCGGACCAAACAAAAGTCCGGCTCACTGGCTGTGGGCGGCTCAATAATCTCAACCTGCTGGCCCTTGCTGACGCTCAGCTCATTGCTGCCCGAACTGGCGATATAATCGGCCACAACCCAGGTGGCCTCCTGATTGCCCAGCTGCAACGACACGAAATAGCGAGAGACAAACCCGATTTGAGAATCGATGAAAATATGTAAAAAACAAAAATAGTTGTCCTCGACTAGCCGAAAATTATATACACTTGGAGGCATGCAAAAATTTAAATTACACGAGAATGTGCTCCCATAGATATATATTTATATATATCTAATACATATTATAATATATATAGTTTTCTGAATTAAACTTAATTTAAGACTTAAATAATGCAAAGAGCATAGTAAAGCTCTGATATGTTGAAAAGCATTCAAGTATTTTCTACAAACATTTAATTTTAGACTGAACTTTCATATGAGAGCTATAAGATATAGTAGTCAAATTCGGTCGAGTCTTATTTATATATTACCTAGAGCAAGGAAAGGTAACTGAACCAAATTTCGGGTACACAGCTTTTAAGAAAGACGAGTTCACATAGATTAGATACATCGAAAAGAGTCTGTCTAAAGCTCTTATAAATAAAATACTTAAAAGGTTCATTGAAAATGCTTTATAAATTAAATAAAATCTTTATTAAAGAATTGAGTTCATAGTTTATTAGAGCTTGGTTGAGTGAAGTCTATTAAAAAGGGTGAACTATGTCAAGCTTTATGAAGACAGCATTAAAATTGAAATTAATTAAAATATATATTTTTATGGAGATAAGTCAACATCTATGTGTTATACATTTTGTCAGCATAGTGTAATGCCCATTGAAAGGGTATAAAGATGATGCTGGTGATGGGCAGCCATTTGCCTTTGCCACAAGCACATACACAGACACTCACATAAACACACAGTCACACACACACACACACAGAAACAGACACACGTGCCCGGAGAGAAGTGCATCCAATGGAGCAAGTGGACAGCCGGACATAAATGTGGTCCAGCGACCATGCCAAGTGTCGAAGGGCAAGGGCAAGGGCGGTTTATTGATTTAATTTGTGCGGTTTTAGTCAGCTGCAGGCGACAAAACACACACAGGACATGCAAGGGGCCACAACAAGGACTCATACACTCGAAATAAAAGAGGCGACCTCCAAAGCAGCCCAAGGATCATTTGCCAAGAAACGCACTAATTAGAAAAACCTATTCAAGCAGACATGCCCCATTGTCTCTCTCCCGGCAGAGAGGCTGCCAAGACGATGTCAGCTTCGATTAGCTGCCTGACTGCCACATGTGGCATGTGGCAAGCCAAGCCCAAGCTCACGTTATGTTTATTAATAATTTATAACTTTATTAATTTATATGCTTGTGGGATGTTGCCGGCCACAAAAATGTTGTGTGCACAAGTTTTTAAGCCAGCCAATTGCCGATTATAATCGATAAGTGGCTAATTAAAAGCTATTTTTATAAAAGATTAATCGATAAATAAATGAAGCTCTTGAATTTTCACATTCCTCTGGCTGAGAGCTGGCAAGAAATGTATAAGACAATATAAAATAATGAAAATAAACGGAATACATGTTAAAAACCATTGTTGTTTATTTTTCAATTGTTATTATTTTTCTATTATTATTTCCTGTTCTTTGTCAATCAAAATAGTTTAAGTGAACATATGTAGATATCATATATATATTTGACCCAGCGAGCTCTCTCCTGCTAGTTCGACGCTCAAATATCTAGCCCTCAACAAGCGCAAATCGCATATGCCCGCAATTTAGTTGATGTTTTCTACATACATTTGCTCAAACGCCCTTGACCCTCTTTTGGAGTCCGAACCCTCAAAAATGCCATCCTATCGCTCACTTTCGACCCAAAAGCTCGTTAGCTTTGATCAGCCAAACAGTCAATTAGTCAGAACATACTCTCTCATATAGAAGATATAGAGTGGTAACTGTATCGAGTGCTGCTGCCACAAATGAAAGGAAGTTCCATCAGCAGTGCAGCTCATTAGGGCCGCCTTCTGATTGCCTCGCTTCAGCTTGCTAGCTGTTTATATAGCTGGAGCTCTGGCCAATAACAATAACAATTAGGGGCACACTGCTGATGGGGGTACGACTGGCAGATACCCAGTAGCTTCCCTTAACATCGGCCTATAATTTTGCTTGGCATCATTCTGGTTTTCTGTCGGTCTCTGAGATCGACAAATATTTGACATCATTTTCTGCCTTTAAATTGACGCACAAGTTAGGCATATCCATTATTTTCGCCTTCTTTTAATGGGCTTAGGGTATGAACAGAACAAGTGAACAGGAAGCTGAGCAATGAGCTCAAGTTGCCGGCAGCCTCAAGGAGCAGCGTGTTAGCTGCCTGTCGTTCCTGCTGTTAATTAAGCTCAACTCACACGCAGTCTGTATGTGTGTGTATCTATGTGCGTGTATGTGTGCGCGTATCTGTGTGTGCGCACATATACACATTCATAAATATTGCACGTTTCCGCTTGTAATGCAATTAGTCGAAAAGTTTTCAACGCGCTGAGCATTAAAAGTTTTCAACAACAATTTGTGCAGGCCAAGTTAAGAGAAAAATTTTACGTGGGCGTGTGGCAGAGCGTCGAGCTATGCAGAAAATGGGCGCAAAAATTATATATTTCATCTCTCCTGACATCTCGCGAAACGAGCGCTTTTAAAAGTTGTATCAAGTTGCGCGAGACAGCTACTAAATCAGGGGAAAATGTAAATAATTGCAAAAAATGATAAGCACAGCAATAGTTGGGGCACTACTTAAATGTTTGAGAATCGCAAAGAAGGGCGGTACGTAAAAGAGAGTGTGAGAGATAGGTTAAGTAAAAGAACGAGCTAGTAATAGAAACGTTGCGAGTCTGTATAGAGAAAGAGAACAAGGGTGCTGACTAGAGAGGTCGCATTAGAAGAGTGAAAAGCCGAAGCATTTTTATTGATTTCCCTAATTTCCATGAACATACACATGCATATAAGCCATGTGTGTTCTGACATGCCCAGCGTATGGCACGTGCTGCCATCATCATAAACATGATTATAACTTCTGTTGGCAGCTACTTAACGCGCTCTGCAGTTTGCTGCAGCAAGAACCAGCACACAAGCAGACATACACACACTCCCACTCACACAAACCTCACTCATGCATGCTTGCCATGGGGTTGTGGTTGGGCCACAAGGCGTATGCGCACTTCCTCAGTGCATTCTCCTGCCTAGATAATTGCTGGAGTGCATCGAAATTGCCTGACGACGAGCCCAAACAAAAGGCAGCCGCAGCACCAGGTCCACAACTGTTTGTGGTTTCATTTCAGGGCATTATGCTGTAAGCATTTAAGCTGCGTTTATCTGCACAAACAAAAGCATTTGGTCCGAACGATAATCACATGCTTAATAGCTCTTGGCATAAAGCTAACGAATTATGTTCAGTTGGTTTAGATTCAAGAAAATGTGGTTCATTATCATGAAGAGATTGGTTAAGGTGTTGACGGGTTGAACTAGCAAATGCAAAAACGCTGGTTCAAGTACAACTGCAATTTAAAATGTGTCCTTCTCAGAACCTAAAGGAGCTAGAGACCTGAAATTTGGAAATAGTTTCCAAGAAATCGATTAAAATCGATAACAAGCTTAAACTCTCTGAGCAAATCGCGTAAGTCATAAGCGCTAGAGTGGCCAAATTTGACATGTAGCATGTAGCCAGAATAGCGTATACAAATCGCATATCTTTCACTAATAGCTAAAATAATATTACATTTCTTTCGTGGACATAATTATAATTTATTTATTATACATTCTTCTTTCTTTATATTTTTCATCAATTATCTTCTTCATGTCTCAAAGAAAATACTGTATTTTACTAAGAACTGCTTAAATTCGATTGGGCAATGCATTTGCACGAGAAACTGTCTGTCTACAATTTTCTCTGCACAACCACATTGATTTGTTTGTGTGTGTAAGTAAGCATGTGCCCCACAAATTAAATTCATCTCCATCGAGTGGCATTTTGTTGTTGGTGTTGCACATTTTGTGAGCGCCTTGGCTGCTCTTTAATTAAATTAATGAAAGGATATTTTCGAGCTGCCAGCTAACGCTACGTATACATGATATTTTTTTAACTTTCAGCTTCGCTTCCTTTTCATACGGTCTACGGGTTTCATATTTTAAGGCTAGCAATTTCTGCTGCAAAATGCAATCAGCGCTGCCTTGTTAAGCTTTTGCCCCGCTCTCCTCCCCACTCAGCTGTCAATATCGTTCCCTACCCTTTGCGCTGCATAAAATAATTAACATGTCTTACAGTTGCCTTTTGCTCATTTGCATAGTTAATCAAAAAAGCACAGAAAGAGAAAGTATAAGCGAGAGAAAGGGAGGAGGAAAGAGAATAACATTTACCATAAGATGCACTCCAAATACTGTGGAATTTCAAGTCAAAACAATTGAAGTCACATATATGCCCCATTACTTCGTTTTGCAGGGTATGCCACTGCGTAGTCGCAGTTTTCTGTCTACTGCGCAATAAACGCACAACATTTAATTATTTCATGTTCGATTCCATAAAGTTTGCGGATAAAGATATGCGAGAAAAAAAAAAAGAAAATGGGGAGCACCATTTGAAATTCAATTGGAAAATCAAACTTGAAATGTGGATTTGAGTTCTACGCATAAAATCAATTGAAAAGTTTTTCCCAAGAAATCACAAGCGTATTTGCATATTTCAATGGAGCAAAAGTGGGCCAAGAAGCAGCTGACCAGGCCGAGAATTCACGGTCAGGATAGCTAAGGGATATATTACCAACAAGTTGTAGCTGGTGTGGAACTTCGCTTGTGTACTGATTACAAGGCTGATAAGAAAATGACAGCAAAGCAAGGGAAGTCAAAGAAGAACAAAAAAGTGTGCGCTAGGTGGAAGTTGCCGACTAGAAGATACCCTGTACCCAACGTCAAGCTGATGTGTAAAACCATTCTAACATTCTTCTATTTATACCTATGCAAAAAGGTAACTTATTTTTCCTCTCTTCGCCCTTAAGACTTTGGCAAAAACATTCTTGATTAACATCGGTCTCTTAGGTCCGATCTTTTTTGCATTTGAACATTGATTAAAAATTGCATACGTATGTGTATGTATATCAGAGCGCAGGAAAATATATATTTAAAGTTCTCTAGGTTTTTGTCCAAGATCATGGCAACAAGCCAGTATATATATACATGTACTCTAATCGGTCACAAATGACGCCTTCCGTCCATCATACCCTCTTTTGCCAATACTAATTCGTTTAGGGTATAAGCAGCAGGAAAGTCAGATAAAAGTAGACTACGAAGCCAGCGTAATTCGAGACACATAGAGAAAAGTCAGGAAAGCAAGGTTCGGGCAGGTCGCCTTTGACGAGCCGGAAAATGTGCTTTGGCCAAAATAAAAAGGAAAGCAAAAATTTCTAAAGCGATTTGGCAAATGCTTACGTTATTATTGACGACCAAAATGTGGGGGCTGGAGGCGTGGCGGCTGTGTGCGTGTGTGTACCCACAACAAGATTGAAAGCCAAAGATGAGGGGAAACTCCATGACTTTGCCTTGTCTTTTATGGGCCATAAAAAAGACACAATTGCAGCACACTTAAAACTCATCAATCGAGGGGCTCATAAAAAGAGGGAGCGAGGACGAGAGGAGGGAGAGCTGCGCTCAGGGTTGTCAATTCGAATTAACCAAACAGCATTTAACTGATTGAAAATTGAGATGAAAGCCGAAGTTTAAAGTGCACCTAAATATATTTAGGTCCATTTTATATTTTCAATTGATTTATAAAAGCAAACAAGATTATATGAAGAACAAAAAAATATATAATTAGGCAAAGAGAGCCTTTAAAGAAGCGCAAGATAATTGAATGCCAGTCGAGATAAAGCTTAGACAGACGACA
This sequence comes from Drosophila virilis, assembly GCF_030788295.1. NCBI lineage: Eukaryota > Metazoa > Arthropoda > Insecta > Diptera > Drosophilidae > Drosophila > Drosophila virilis. The sequence goes on from NC_091545.1 coordinate 1,906,845, forward strand.
GAAAATTGTCCAATTACTTAAGCTTGTTTTTGACCCAGACACACCTTTACAGGGTATATTTTAGATTTTAAGTAAGCACAGTATTTTAATAAGTTTCCTTCCTTTACCTAGGAAGTTCTTGCATATAAATAGGCTACAATTGAGACACCTGATTGCCTTCCAAACCAACATTTTACAGGGTATACAACATGCCTTTATTAAGATACCTGCTGTCTTTAACTTGTTAAAAATCTACTCAACATTTTGCAGGGTAAACTATTTAATATATCAGATCTTAAGCAAGGCCACAACATCAATTCAGCTATCTGCTTGCTTTAGCCTGATACATTTGTATATTTCAGACTTTTAGGAAGAGTTCAATATTTAAATTGATTTTAACATATTTAAATATGTTTGACATATCTGCTTCAGCCTGTTATTAACCCATTCACACTTTTACAGGGTATCATTTGCATATTTCGGATTTTAAGCTAAAGCTTATTCTTATAATCAATTAATAACGTCTTTAACGTGTATCTTTATTTCACATTAAACAATTGACAAATGCCACCCAAGGGGCACATTAGTAAATCACAAATAATAACAGAAGCGCGCACACACACACACACGCACACACACATATATGTATAAACAATAACTGTATGCATGTGTATATGTTGTAAGTACATAAAACATAAACGTTGTCTATTATTCAATTAACCCGGGCTAGCAGTGGGCGTGGCACGCGAAGGTTCGCTTCAACAACAATTACGCTGTTACATTGTTAACAACAAACAAAGGCCCTTCCCCTCCCCTAAAAACGAGTAGAGAGAGGGGATAGAAGGGCTGTGTGTGTATGGAATAAAACACATTCCAGTGCCATATACCCAACCATGCTGTAGTCTCTGATAATTGTGCGACAACATGTTAACAGCGACTACTTCGACCGCAGTTGTGGGCTCTCTTGTTGTTGTTTTTGTGTGTGGTCTGCATGTGTGTGTGTGTGTGGTGTGTGTGGTCTGCATGTATGTGTATGTACATGGTGTGTGTGTGTGTGTGTGTTCAATGAAAGTCATTTACAACGCAAATCGAATAATATTCTCAATAAATTACGTGCAAACATGACATGTTAGATAAAGCCGGGCCCTTTTTATGGCCCACCTAGCCCTGGGGGCGGGGTTAATGTCCTCGGAGACAAAGCCTGTGTACAACAATTAGAGGAGCATTTTAGATAAAACTTATATATTGATAGATTATTATAAATATATGGCATTATATAATAACGAAAAAGGTTATTCAAAAATGAACAGTTGGGATATATTTGACTAAAAGTTCTTGTTTCTAGGCATAGAGTAGTATTGGAGGAAACTTCACATTATGATAATCCACATGAGTTAGTGTTGTAAAAAGAATAATTCACATAAATTAGTGTTTAAGTATAAGTATAGAAAATGGCAGTGTTGCTAAGGCAACACATGACGAAAATCAAATAAGTTAGTGTTGTAAACACGATTTGTATTATTAGTACAGAAAATAGCAGTGCTGGAAGTGCACCATATGAATGTTCTTTGGCAATTTTGCTAGTGTTGTAAAATAACTAAAATATTTATATTAAAATATCTATAACAATAATGTCTTTACCCCATTGCAAACAATCACTTATGCCTGCTCAATTATCAATAACTTTAAGTTAATCGTCTTATATGAAACGAATTGCAACACTTTTCAATTTCTTCGGCCTTAAGCGTTTGAAATTCCAAGTATTTAATCTGTCCGGCAGTCATTTTGTAGAGGTTCATTTCGAAACATGTGCTGCCAGCGGCATTTAAGAGTGAAGCAAACAGGCTTCGAGGATAAACAAAGCGAGCGGCTGTGCCTGCGGCGGAACAGCCCAAATGCTGTTGGCCTGGCCAAGTGTTGGGCAGTGCCCCGAAATAGAGACCGAAACGATGGGCATTCAGAACAAATTACAAAGCGTAAGAGGGGCAGCAGTGGCCAGAGGCTGCACGAGTCTATTGATGCCCAAGATGAAAAAGCACACGCACACACACACACACATACGAGCAGTCACACACTCTTTGGCGAGTTTAAGTTTGGGCCGTCGACGAGGGAGCAATTGAAAATTGCTTTGCCCCAAACTGTGGCAGCGCATTGTGTTCGACATGTGGCCTTGCCACGACTTGCAACCCATCAATGCTATCATTTTTATAGCCAAGCTGTGCCCCCTCCTCCCCTCCTACCCCACAGAGCCACCATCATCATCCTCTTCACCACGACTATCATAAAAGCTTAAGCTGGCTTTGGCACAGATATGTGTACAAGTATTTACAACGCAATTGTAGCTGCAGGCATAAGTGTTATACTATCTATAGCTGTATCTGTATCTCTAGCTGTGGCTGTATCTGTATCTCTAGCTGTGCCTGTATCTGTGGCTCTGCATCTTTTTCTGTGATTTCTCTGGCTGTGTATCTGCAAGTTTCAAGTTGAGTTTTTGCTTCGTTGCATAGTTTTGTGCGCAGCGACTGGCGACAATTCACTTACAAATTGTTGCTATTTACTTTTGGCCTTCTTTCCTGCGTTTTATACCCTGTACATATGTAACGCAGGGTATACTATTGCTAAGACAAGCTTTGCGACAGGCAGTTATATAACTTAGTAGAGAAAAAAGCAGATGAAGTCACAATCGTTGATCCCGTCTACAGGATATCAGCTCGTCGAGCACTCTTTGTGTTGGCATTTTTAGTTGTTATGCACCCATGAGTTCTTGGGCTTTGCTTTTGACATTCAGCGACTACTTTTTGCACAATTTGCATATAATTTGCACGAGTGAGGGGGAGAGCAGCAGCCTGCCGTCTGCTACAGTCATAAAATCCAGCTAACAACAAAATAAACTACGCAAAAAAATGAAAGCAAGATACATAACTATTACAATGGGGCAGCTGCACGTCATTGGCCAAGTTTCTGCCGCTATTTAAAGTGCTCTACAAGACGAAGGGTGCTTTGTATGGGACACTAGGCTGGTGCATGAGCCATAAAATTGGTTTAATTACCAGCAATTACTTGAATTACTTCATCTATAAATAGTTTAGTAATTGTAATGGTAATTGAAATGTGAAGTATAAAGAATCTTAAATATATATTTCATTCATTCTATAGACAAACTGTTTATAAATACTTAAACACAATAAATACTTAAGTAAATGTAATAAGGTAATTAAATATAGTATATATTTAATTCATTTTGTGGGCAATCTGAATGCCTTATCGCAAGTTATATTTTCTATTCTATAAACTTTCTAGGCCTTAGAGTTAATAATTAACTAACGATTACTTGTATATGTTTTTTAACTTCTAAAGTAATTAACCAACTGGATAATTCCAAGCTATATTCTCTAGCAGAAATAAACATTTCCCTATCATCTTTTTAATATGCTTTAGGTTAGGGTATTTGTAATTTGACATTTCTCTCATTTCGACAGCAATTTTTGTGTGCTTCTGTGTGTTATGCAACATTGTGTTATTTTTATGTTAACGGCTGCTGCGTCGTCAGTTTGTGTTCTTCTTCTTGTTGTTGTAGCTGTTATCTGCCTTGCCGCCTCGTTTTTTTCTGGTTTGTATGTTTTTTGCTGTTGGCGCTGGGCACGTGAGGCGCTTAACCCAGCTCAGCTGCAGCTGACAAGGGCTGGGCATTTTTTTAAAGGTTGTGCGTAAAGCAAATTTACGTTTTCAACGACACGTTTTTCAAGTGTTTGTGTGTGTGCTGCACACGCAAAAGTATGCTATAATGGAATGCATAGAGCATACGCCCCGTGAGCCGCAGCTCAGCGATGCAAGAAAGAAAGAAAGCGTACCAAGAGGCTGGCTGCAACTTCTTTTGAAACTCAGCAACCTTCGAGCATTAAATTTCTAAAGAATTTCATATTTAAGGCGAAGCATATAAATTGATTAAAAGCCTCGCAAATTGTCAAGGAGCTGCCAGCTGCTGCACAGACACAGGAAGCAGCCACTAGACAAGCTGGCGGGGACGACGAGCGGAAATTGTCATCACTCAGCACCAAATTGACAAAACATGTTAGCTGGGGCAGGGGGCAGGGGGCAGGCGACCAAGGGGAGAAGGGAAGTGGCAGGCAAGGTCAACAGCAGAGTGCAATGCAAGAACGACACAAAGATGTTGATAAGCTCTTACATGACTTGATGAAGTGATAAATACATTATGTGTGCCACTTGCCAGTTGAAGTGAGTGGAAAGAGGGGGGACGGCAGGGAGAACAGCGGGTGTGCTGATTGGCTGCGCTTCATAAATTACATAAATGGAACGAGAGCAAGCGAGAGACAGAAAGAGAGAGAGGGGAATATCGGGAGCCAGCGGGACGGCTACTGACAATAATTGAAGCGACTTGAAGCAAATAAATTAGCGCACAACGCTGCGTATGATTAATGTGCTTATCGAAATGACAATGCGATTGAAGTGAGCGCGAGTACGTGTGTGTGTGTGTGTATGGGGTGGCCTGTTTGTGGGCGTGACAAGCAGTAGCAGCGGGTCAACAACACTCGACAGTCAACTGGGGAGCAACAAAAGGCTATAAAATAAACTAGCCTCAAGCAACCAAAAGCAGTCATGAGCAGAAAAGTGGCACTAGAAAAGATAAAAGTGATGCGAAAACTAAATGAAGGGGGGGCAGACAAAAGAGGAGGGGGATAGAGGGGATGCTGGAACTGCTTTACAGTTTAATCCATCCATCTAGATCAGATATAGATATCTATGGGATTTTAATAGTTTTTCTTACAAATTTTTAACTTTCAAGCGATTGTTCCAAGGGGGATGTTGTTCAAATGTTGCATAGAAACACAAGTATTTATTTGTTTTTATACATAAAATCCATAAAAATACAGAAGGTTTTATTGAAGAAGGTTATATTATATTGTACTGCTTTGATTTGTCTGAGATATCTCGAGATACAAATAAGTTTTTCATACAAAAACTTAAATGAAATTCTATAAATTCTATACTAAAACATGTTTAAGATATCGAGTTAATGATAGGAACAAAATAAATTAGCTAAATGCTGAGTCTCGTTAAGATATCTTGTAAAATAGGGAATTTTTCAGTTAATTCCTATGACAGCTTTAAGATATATTTTGTTCCGATCCGGCTGAATCGAAGTATATGCTATATCTTAAGCAATAAAAAGATGCTATATCAAATTAAAGGAGCATTGATTTAGGTACTCGATCCGACTGAATCGATATATATGCTATGCCTAGAGCTACAAAAAGCTTCGGCATAATCACATAGAACATTTATATAGATGCATGTAAATTGAATATATTATATGCATAACAAATTTCTGCAGCAACATTAAAATAACCCAATTAGTTATAGGAAACATGTCAAAAGCAGCCCAAATCTCTGAGGCTGACATCGAGTTGGATATTTATTTAAATCCCATGACGCCTGTCACGGCGAATAGCACGATTGGTAAATTGGCTGTTACCTTGAAGCCGCTGTTGCTGGGCTGTCGAAAGAAACGAAAGGAGCTGGGCGTATCGATGGTATGCTGGCGCGAGAGCGTCCCGTGGTTGCTGACACTCGACTGACGGAACCAGGGCAGCGAGATCTTGCGGCGACTCTTGCGCTGCTGCGGCGTGCCAGTTGCCGGCGGCACAGTGGGAAATGTGAAGGGCGAACGGGAGAGCGGCTCAGCCGAGGCGGCGGTGGCGGTAGCTCCATTATTGGTCTGCTTGGGCGATGTGCTGTCATCCTCCTCCAAGGTGCACAGCGGCGTATTCTGTGCCGAGTCCGCCAGCGAGGGCGATGGCGACGGATCCCCAATGGCGATGGGTGCACTTAGCGGCGGCAAAGCCAGCGGCGTATTCGGCAGCGAGGCAGCCGTTCCTGGCGCCTGATCCTGGCTGCCGCCGCCGGCTGATCCTGGCGCCTGATCCTGGCTATCGCTGGCGCACTTGAGCCGCTCGAGCGTCGTCTTCTTTTGGCTGGCCACATCGGCGGCATCGACGCTGTTGATGCGTTCATTTAGGAATTTCTTAACGCTTTTCATGGCTTCAAAACTGCTCTGCTTTTTTCTTTTTTTTTTTTTTTTTAATTACACATCCTCTTTTATTTTTTTTTGGTAGAGTTTATTTTTATGTGAATTTTTGTTGTTGTTTTTATCAATAAATCTGCGCACAAATCGATTTGTTGTCAACGTGTTTTATTTTTAAACCTTAGCCAAGTGCCACGTGCCAAAGCCAAAGCCACAGCCGCAGCCCAAAATCCAAATTGAAGGGGGGGGGGGGCGCCCAGGCAGGTGTGTATACGTGTGTGTGTGTGTGTGTGTGTGTGTTGCTGGATACATAAGCAGCACGTCGTTTGGCTGTCATGCAGGCAGAACAGAACAGTTCTTCTGCTGGGCATTCGCCTGTCAAATCTGACATTCCAATTTGTATCTATTACGAATTGAGTTTTATCGACAATATTCCTGTGGCTCTTGCACGAATTTCAAATGTCATTCAATTAGCACTACGCGGCGTATGAACAATTTTTGACTGCGCTCTTTTTCTGAACGTGATATCAAACTAGTTTGACTATGAAAACATATATTATTTAATACATATTATTTTATATGCAGTATATTATTTATATTATTTTATTCATATTATTTAACATATATTATTTTATTTATATTATATTTATTTTATTTTATTGGTATATTCAATAAACTATTAATTATTTTTATAATTTATTTAGCAGCCACTTTCTTACTGTTCTTTTATATATATACATAAATATATATATAAATATAAATATATTCAAAATTGTATTTTTCCATCGTTTAATTTTGTTTCTCCATTAGACTAATTTAATTTTTATCAATTTAATTGAATCAATTGTTCTTAGTAGAAAAACGTGTTGCATTTTATAAATGAACTAATCAATCACACTCTTATTAATTGAATTGATTTTATGGTAGTGTTTTTTCATTTTTCTCAACAATGGCTGAAATTTATATTTTATATTTTTGCTCATTTTTTTCCCATTTTGTTCTTTTTGGCAGATAAAAAGCTGCCGCCGCTTCGCTTGAAAATTTATCTTGAAAATTCATGGGCAGCCGCACGTTTTGTTTATAAGTATATGTAAAAATGTTTGTTATTTTTACACTTTTGCGCTGGCTCTGCCACTGCCGCTGCCGCTGCCGCAGTCGACGTCAACGTCAGCGTCGCGGCAGGTGCGCCATAACGGCCGCCACTTGGCTGAACCGATTGTGCCCGACTGCAATTATGATTCAATAATTTACGGCCGGCGAAGCGGACTACAACAAATAGCAACAAGAAAAGAAAAACCCACTCAACGCTAGGGAAAATAGTTTAATGCCAAATTGCTTGCGCAAAAATAAAGTACAAACAATATATGAAAATAAATTTGCGCAAAAAGCAAGAGAAAATTGATACCCTTATAGATGGGAAAAAATGGAAAAGAAAAACTTGATTAAGAGGCATAAAAATCAAATCAATTAAATGCTGAAATATTATAAAAGAACATATTAATTGCTGTTTTGCTAAAAATGTAAACATTTCTGCTGAATTTGAACCAGCGACCACTATTTTCTTGGTCCGACGCTCACTAATCTAAGCCACGAAAGCTTATAAGGGACAAAATTCTGATTTTATATTCAAATACAAAATTTAGTAGAAGAGCATCAAATTGATTTCTGCTAAAGTAGAAAAATTCTTTGAAAGACAAGACTTCTATCCAAATCTAACTCTTCCTCATGATAAACACCTAAAAGATTAGGCTCTAAATAGTTCCATAGATCAATTTGACTAGACTAAATAAAACAATTTGTTTGCTAATCACAAACCCAATGAATCAAACCAAATTGTTTACATACATGAAAAAAGCACAAACGAACATCTGTACTTCAGACATATTAGTTCAGGGATTCATCAGATAAATTTACAGCCAGATAACAATTTAGCAAACCAAAAGCTAAAAACTAAGCGGAAATCAACAAGAAGCTGTCCATCAGAAACTAGCGCAAACAATATGCTCAGTTTTGAGTAGGGTATTTAAAATTTAAATAAAATGAAAGGTTAAATAGACGCCCGTTAACTTTAGCGTACGCGTGAAAATTGGCATATGTTGGTGGAAATTCGCAGAGGCCATTTTTTAAAAAAATACAAAAAAAAAAAAAAAGAAGCAAATTGAATACTGTGAAAATGTGCGGGGAAAATGTGGAAAATGCGTAGCGAACAGCTGTGCGCTACGGGGCATCGGCACGAAGCGGGAAAATCGTTGGGATCTACGCAAAGAGCTTCAAAATTTTGTAGCCAACGGCATTAAAAACTTTGCCACTTTATAACACACACGCGCCGAGAAGGAGTCTCAACGAGAGTGCTTTGGTCGGGAGTATACGACTAGAAAATACACTAAGCACAGGCGAAAATCTTTTTGGTCCGATCTCACAGCTAAAATATGGCGTAAAGTGTGAACATGCCAAGATAAGGGATTAACCCTTACAATCTTGATATACAGAACGATAACCTACACAAAATCGATAAATATCGAGTTTGCAAATGGAAGATATCGAGAAAAATAATGTTGGGCTCGTTCTATGCATTGTTTTCTAAGACGCAAGGATTAGCCTTTACAATCTTGATATACTGCATGATAACCTACAAAAAATCGATAATTATCGATAATCAGAATATGGAAAATATTGAGAATAATTCATATGTCCGTTCGTGCGTTCAGTGCATGTTATACAGGAAGATATCTATTAATTGTCACGTCTCCAAGTCTCTCGACAAAAAATATCTTACTTATTTTGTTGGAAATGCACACAATCATTATGCTTAGCCAGCACTCAATAAGTTCTGGATAATAGCGACAAGAAGAAGCACAACAACGGGGACATCTCTTGACAGATTCTGTCGTTGGATCTGACAAACAGCACAGCTGAGCTGCTAATACTTTCATAACATTCACTCCAAAGCCAAGTTAATTCAATTTGTGCAAATGAATGCGCACATCAGCGCCACGCAAAGGGTAAGGGCGGAGGGCTGCGACAAAGCGGATGCTGGTTCGCATTTGAAATCAAGTTCATAATGTCCAAGCGGAAGTTGCGAAAAGGGAAATCAAATAAAAACAATTATTAAAATTAAATTAAATTTGCAGCTTTTTGAAAGTTCGAAACAAAAATAAATCAACTTGAACTTAAACAGAACGTTTTACGCTTTTTCTAGCATGCAAATTCTGGCAATAAATCTCTTGCGCTTAAACCAAGACTGCAAATTATTCGCATCTTGTAAGGCTTCGTCTATAAAACATATCTTTTGCATTATTTTTTGCTCGACAGCAGCTGCAAAATGCATACACGAAATATTTATATATATCTATAGTATTTAGTTTGTAAATTGTTGTACTTTGAATAGAAATTGACCGAGCCCATTTGACACGAAATTAAATTGCAACAACCAGCAACAATCATAATAATTATAACGGCCAAAACAATGTCGTGTCATGGCAACAACAATTGTACAACATTTCCGATGCCGCACTGTTTTAAAATGCATTAAGCTTGGCGTGCAATTAATTGTATAGGGAATTTGAAAAAAGGTATAAAAATAAGAGTGCATTAGTTGGCAGTAGACGAATAAGAAATGCCCTGAACTAAGCCCATTTGCGATTTACAATATTCCAACTTATCTTTACACACAAAACAGCTTATTCTTTCGATTGCCTCACACTATGTTTGAGAATAACGCTCTTGAATAACTTCGGGCTCTATAGTCCGATCTGTTTTAAATTTTCAAAGTGTGTGTATACAAAAGCGTTAGGCTCTAGCTTTTGGGCAAAGAGAATTAAAAAAATATAATTGATACGACTAGGTAATGCCCTGAAACCAGCCCAATTCTAAATATATATTCTAAATTAGTTCTCCATAGTCCGATCTGTTTTAAACTTTACAATGCCTAATTGTGGCAAGGCTCTACCTTTGAAAAAAGTTTTCCTCTTCCAATCTTTGGGGGTGAGATACTTTTGACAGCCTCTATATGATAACTCCCACCCCAAATTGGCTGCATCTATCAGCCATAATTCTTTACTTATGCCCCAAAAAGCATGTCTCAACATTTATCAATATTATGAAGCATATTTATCAATATTATGAATATGCGTGGAGTGCAGCTCAGTTGCCAGCGGCACTTTGCGAGGACCCAAAACCAAAGAGTCTCAAGTCTGTGGCCCAAGTGTGGGAGGGAGAGAGAGAAGGGAAGAGAAACGGGGAGTATGAAAGCGAAAACACGTATCGCCAAATAAAACTGCTACTCAAGTAGCTAAAGGCGTGAAAAAGGTCAAAGGCAGCGCAAATTGTGCATGGAATTGGGGGCGTGGCTTGCCACCAAGCCCCCACCGCCCAGGAGCTTAGCTGCAGACATTTTTATAAGCAGCATCCATAATGCCTTCAAATACATTTCTATACTACTTTTCTATACACTGACAGAGGGTATATTCATTTTGTCATGAAGTATATATTCTTGATCAACATCGAAAATACTAGTCTCTCAGTTTTAGAGCTTTCTAAGCACTTTTTAGACCTTGAAGACAACTTCATTACATTTTTTTGATCCAAATCCTAACTTCGGACTACTATCTACTATCGAAACATGATTTTTTTAATAAGAAAAAATCTTCTGCTCTTCAAGATATCTTCAGCAAAGTGTATTTCATATTCGGCATTTTTCTAGTTAAATATGTTTTGATGGTTTTAAGAGGTTTTTGCATTTAGTTTGAGTGGCAGCTATTTATGAAAAATACTTGTGTGTATTTATTTATTTTCGGCCAGGCGTGTTTTAAATTCTGTTTGTTGACATCGGCTGCACATTAATTTATTTATATTTATTTACGCTAAAATATTGTTTATAACAATTTAGTCTTTCTTTTTTTTTGCTGGCATATTCCTGTGGGATTTTGGGCTTGGGCTTTGGCTTTGTGCTAGAAATTTGATTTGAAATTCTTGAATTTATCGTTTGATTTGTTTATTGACTTTTACAAATATTTATTTATATAATTTTTTTTTTTTTATAGATATAACACTTGGCATACTCAGAAACAGTTTATCTTATCAGCTGATTAAAAGCAATTTGTTGGCCACTTAAGAAGAGTTTTTTTTTGTTGTTTCTTTTGATATTTATTTGTTTTTATTTTTTGTTGGATTTCCTGCGCTGTTTCCGCTCGAAATTTGAGAGGAAAATGGGAAATTTCGTTTGAAGTGGAAAACTTAGCCGCAGCGCAGCGCAGCGATTTTCAGCGACAGTTTCAGTTAAGACTGGCCACTTGACGGACCGAGGGGTAGGGGGGGCTGCTGCAACAGAGACGCCAAGAAGCGTCGTTCGCGGGCGTTTGACCGGGCGCGCATCTGCAGGCAGCTGCGAAGCTTTAGGAAGAGACAGCGACGGCGACAGCGACAGCGACGGCAACGACACAAACAGCGAACCTATTGGCTTTAACTCTGCGAATCAACTGGAGAAGCAGCCAGCGGCGGCTACGCAACGAAGCCGACAACAACGTAAACAGCAAAAACAACAACAGGCGCGAGCTGCCACAACAACAAACAGCGTGCGAACCGCCAAAAAAGAAGAAAAGCTCTCAAAACGAGAGAGCGGCAGTACGAACGAGCGCGAGCGAGAGAGAGAGAGAGAGCAAGACTAACTGCCAATTAGCGCTAGCAGCTGCCAAACGTTGCGTATACGTAACGTACGTCAGGCAAAAGCTCTCTTCGACTCCCTTCCTCTCGCTCTCTCTCGCGCACACACATACACTGTTATCTATGCGCGGCAAAAAAGCTATTCAAAAATCACGCAAAAGCTTTGCCGAAACAGTTAGCACAGGACCTTAACAGCAGTTGTGCACAAAATATTGCTTGCCTTCAATTTCTTTAATAATTTTGCAATTAAAAGAGAGAACAAGTCTCAGCAGTAAAAATATATAAAAAAAAAAACATTGAGTAAACCTCAATCATGTATACAATTTGGCAGGCGCACACACATACGCAGCCACGCACAGCGTGAGAAATCTCATTAAATCCGGCTACGAATTTTAAACATATTGCCGACGAGCCGAAAAACTAGTTCAGTGACAGCCAATGGTAAGTCAGCAGCAGCAGCATCCTTAAAAGCCGAATGATGAGCTGAGAGCAAGCGAGGTGAGAGTGAGAACATGAGAGAGGCAGAGCGAGTGGAATGGCATACGCGCGTTTCTTTTGAGGTAGGACCATAAAAGCAAAAGAGCTTCACATGACAAAACCAAGCATAGAGCTTTTAGCTCTTTAACAGCGCTAGAGACTGTTAAGCTGTACAATTTTTTCCAAGGGGCTCTAGTAAGAAAATAACACAGACAAACCAACTGATAGGCTGCTGCTAAGTCAAAAATTAACAGTGGCTATTAGGTTGCTGCTTAAACTAAAATTAACTATTAATTCATCAACAGTAAACTTTGCTGTTATAATATAGACTGTAAAGGAGAAGCTGTTAAGACAACAGACGAATCAACTGTTAAGGTGCTGGTGATAGATAAATTAACAGACATGGCTACTGTTCGAATGCAGCTAAGCTGTAAGCTTCCCGATGGACACTGTAAGGCTAAACGAACAGGGGGCAGTGTTGTCAACGGACATTTAAAAAAATTTGCTGAATCTTATGTTATAACATATACAGACAAAATGTAAAAGATTGAGCCACAGCCGTTAACAGTAAACTCAACTGTTACGCTTTAGACTGTAAAGCAGAAGCTGTTAAGACAACAGCTGTTAAGCAAATTGACTGTTAAATGTGTAAAATCAACTAATGTTAGCCATTTGAAAAAGTGGGAATAAATAAAATTAAAAACTCACCTTATTATCACTATCTGTGGTATTGCCCGAGCCAAAGCTAGCGAGGGAGCAGCGATCGTGATCATTCTCCGTGAGTGGCTCGTCCAGATCACGCGAGGATCGCTGCGAGGAGCCCGAATTCTTGGCCGGTGACTTTGGCAACGTCAGCGAGGTGCCCGAGAAACAAGTTTCCTGCATGACCTCACGCAGTTTCTTAACCCAAATCTGGAAAATATAAAAAAATATATGAGTAAACGAATAAAAAGGGAGGAGAATAAGTTATTTACTTGTTTCGTTTCCAGACTGTTCGCCTTGAGAACAATGCGACAGTCGGAGAGCATGGGCGAACGACCGGTCCAGACCGCAAACTTGGTCTCATCGCCCTCGATGTGCTCCGTGATGCCCATGTCTGTGGTCATGAGTTTGCTCTTGAACTGATACTTGACCACATTCGACTCCTTCACCTCCTTGGCGAACAGCAGATAGAGCTCGAAAAGGAACACGCGACGCTCGCGTCCTTTGCGTATGATTTGCTTTGTGTCCCAGGCCTGGAAGGCGTCCTGGAGCACCACCTCGCCGAGCTTATCCACGGACACATCACAGTTCTCGAGCAGCGACAGATGCATGGCATCATTCGCCTTCTTGGGCACATTTAACATAACCTCGAGGCCCTCCTTGATCTCACCGTGGCTGCCCTCACAGCAGGAGAGCAAATCCTTGAGCAGCAGCTGGTACTTGGTAATGCGCTGCACGGGCTTAATCAGATAAGCCGGCAGAGGATGCTCCACTTCAAGACGTCGCTGCAACTCCTCGAAATAGTTGCCCGCGTGCTGCACAAGCAGATTGTTGGATGTCGGCTTATTTTTGCAATAATGCACATACATGTCGAACTTGACGGCCCAGGTGACAAAACAATGGCCCACATCCTCGGGCATGGTCTCGTACTTTTCCAATTCCCGCAAAAAGATTTTCTGATGGAAATGATGTAGTTCACGGATATTGCCAAAGATGATGTCCTCCTGGCCGAGCAGAGCGGCAGGCACATTCCGGCCACTGCGAAACTCCTCGAGGAAACACTTGATGCAGGTGGCCAAATCGTTGACATAGGCGCGCTCCGTCTGCATTAGCTCGGCCATGATGAACTCTTTTCGTCGCGCCGATTTGCGTTTCTCCTCGTTGATCTCCTTGCTGGCCGCCGAACTAGCCGACGTGGTCAGCTTCGCCTCCAGCGTCGGATCCGAATGACGATCCGTGCTGCTGCTCGCGCCCGAGGTGCTGCTTATCGAGCTATTTGCATCCCCATCCGGCTGCAGGAGCAACTGCTGCTGGGCGGACATGCCCAGCGATTTCTCCAGCTGCTCACAGTAGCTGTCCATGCGATTGCTGAAATCCTTGTAGCGCTGATCCACGGAGGCAACCCACTGTTTAATGGAGCTGGCATGCGCATGACCTTTCTCCACAAGACTGTCGGCCAGCTGAATGAGCAGCTTGACCCGTTCGCGTGTCTCCTTCGCGGTGCTTCGAAATTCGTTGTGCTCCTTAAGCAGACCTTCCGTCTCCTCCCGGGTTATGCCCACCAGATTGGTGCGCGACGAGAGATAACCCTCGCCAGTATTGTGTATCCATTCGATGGCCTGCTTGGCGCTGCGCTCGAACAGCACAAATTGCTGGCACTGATCCAGAGATTTTTTGCGCAACGTCCAGAAGTCGAGCACCTGATTCTCCTGGGTGAGCAGCTTGTCCAGTTTGCTCTTTACGTGCGCCTCGCAATTGCCCTGCGGATATTGATAATATTGCTGCGATCGATTCGCGTACTTCAGGAATGTCTCCGCGGTGCGACGCGCCAGCGTGCAGGCCTTCAGGAATGCCTCCTTTTGCTCCTGATGCTTCGATATTAGCTGGACAATCGTTTGCGCCTTGTCGCTGCTGCCGCCGCCGCCGCACCAATCGTCCTCCCGCCGATATTCACGCTCCAGGCTGTCCAGCACGGAGCACACCTGCTCGGCGGTCTTGTAGAAATTTATGGAGGCCGTCACCAGCTTGTGCCGCTCCTCGGCATAGGTGACCAGTTGCTGCCACTTTTTGGTAACATCGTCGCTGATTTCACGTATCGACTTCGGATCGTAGTGATTCGCATTTATCAGCGCATCGGCTCGGTATTTCACCTGAACAGCCGACGTGTGCGTCTTCTCAATGGCAATCTGCGAGGGAGAGAGAAAACGGATAAGTGTTGGTCAATACTCAACTGTAACACTAAGCAGAACCTCCAAAAGGCAACTTTCTTATACACATGTTAACAATGTTAATATTTTATGTTAATTGTGCTGTTATGCTAGTGTTAACATTAACAGCGTCACTTTAACATACATCGCTAGATTATAAATTTATAATTTAACATTAACATTAACAGCGTTACGTTAATACAAACGAAACACATGCTTTGACTAGACATTATTTAGATATATTTAATGTTAGCATTAACATTAAGAACGTCACATTAACATATGCTAAGCTGGAGTTAACTGAAACTCACCTGAAACTGTTCGTGCTCCTTGCGCAACTGCTCGGCCTCATGCAGGCTATTGGGCGTCAGAAAATTGGCCACCAGCATCGCCTCGCCGTTGCGTATCCAGGAGATAACCTGATTGGCATCATTTTGGAATTGGCACAGTTGCACGGCCTGCTCCAGTTTGGCGCGCTTCGCCTCGGACAGTTCCTCTAGATCGATTTCGCGTTCGCGCAAAAAGTCCAACAGATATTCGATGCGCGCTTGCGCCGTATGCGTGGCATCTGCCATCGATATGAAGCCGGCATTCTCGAAGAGCTGCAACAGATCCTGGCCCTGCTGCAGCACCTCGTACGTGGTGTTCTGTATGTCCGTGACGGACTCGTTGTGCATGCGTATCAGCTGCTCGGCCTTCTGATAGTCGCGCGACAGATCCGCATGCTGCAGCTCCTCGGACCACATCTCCAGCTGCGAGGACAGCTCCATGGCGTCGCGCTCAAAGTAGCGCAAACGCAGGATGAGATCGGCGCGAAATTTGCGTGCCGACCACAGCTCCTCGACCTCGATTTTCTGCTTGCTCAGCTTCTCCAGCGTGGCCTCGAGCGCGGCCAGCGAGCCCGTATTGTCCACATATTCGAGCGCGCGCATCTCCTGCAGCAGCGCCTCGCCCTGGGCAATCAGAGTCATGCACGTATTCACCGTGCTCTCCTGCTGATCCCGATACTGTTGCAGCAAACGCTCAATGCCCTCGAGGTTCTCCTGCGACAACCGCGTCTCATCCGTGCTGACATCCGTACGCAGCGATTCAATCCAGGCGCTGACCTCCTTCTCGTGCGTATAGAAAATTACAGCCATTTCGAGTCGCCGTCGGCGTTGTTCGACGCGCTCCGCAAAGCTGGCCACCTGCAGCTCCAGTTCGTGGGCCACCGAATAGATCTCATTGGGATCGGCTTCGCCGCTGCGCGCCAATTCCTCTGCCGCGGAGAGCAGCTTCTCCGCATTGCTATACGTATTCTGGGCCACATTCTCGAAGTGCTCGTGCGATTTTTGGTAGACTCGCGCCTTCTGCAGATTCCGGCCAATGCCTGTGTTCTTGCGCAAGAAGACCTCGCCATGATTCTTTAACCAGTCGAGCACCTGCTTGACATCCTCCTGGAACAGACGCAGCGCCAGTGTCTGATGCAGCCGTATCTTCTCCTGATGCCACTTGGCCTCCAGCGTGCGATGATGGCCCAATATTTGGTGTATAACCGCAAGGACATGGCTGGCACCTTCGCTATAGTCCGCCGCCGGATCCTGGCGTTCGTATTTATTGTAGCCGCTGTTACCGCTATTCTTGCGATGATCGGGCACGCCCGGCGGCGGCGGCTGATTGCACACATGCACCAAATGATCCAGCTGATAGAGCAGTTTCTTGCTGGTCGAATGGACCTCGGTGTACGCCTGGCACATGGCCTCGTACAGGGATTGATGTGTGCGTATCGCCGTCTCCAGGCTCTGGATATCCGAGGGCAGCGGCTGCGAGGCCTGGCAGGCGGCCGCCCAGCTGGCCACGCTATTGCAATACTGTTCCGCCTTGTGATGGAACAGCACGCTCAGCTGGAGAACGGCGGTGCGTTCGTCCAGTCCGGCGCCGAAGTCCTTCCACGTGCGATCCAAGCGCTGCGCCAACGTCTTGATATGCTGCGCCGCATAATGTTGACTCTCGATGAGACGCGCTGCCACGGCCAGAATCCGATCAATATTCACATTGACATTCATCGAGGCGACGGCAAATTTCTGATGCTCATCCTGCAACAGCTTGGCTCCCGAATAGTTGTGCCCGATCTCCACGTAGCTCATTTGGAATACATCACGATTGTGCAGGATCCAGTCGAACATCTTCTCGCAGTCCTGCTCGAAGAGCCGCCACTGAAAGCATTGATCTAGCTTCACCTTCTTGTGCTGCCAGAGCATCAGCAGGCGCTCCTGGCCCGAATGGATGAGGTCAATCTGACGCAGCGCCTTGTTAATCGCCGCCGACATGTCCGGATTGTTGTGACCAGCCGAGCGCGTACCCGGCTGTTGCTGTCCGGCGGAGGAGGTGCCCGAATCGGAGCAGTCCGAGGTGGCGGCGCCGCCAGCGCACTGCAAACAAAGAGGTTGGATTAGTATGTATGCATACGATGTATATATATATATAGATAGGGAGATCGAAGGTATACCTGTCCGGCTGTGCCAGCATTTGTTGCCGCTGCCATGTTGATCTTGGTGAGCAGCTTTTTGCCCTGCATATCGAGATCCTCGATGGGCAGCTTGGTGATCTTTTTGCGCATCTCGTTGTGATGATCGATGGCGTGCCGCGCCAGACTGACGTCCTCGGCGAAATCGTTACGATTGAGGTCCTCCTGCAGATCATCGATGCGATCGGCCATATCGCCGGCCTGCCAAAAGAAATCCTCAATCGCCAGCCGTGCGTCCGTCCACTGTTGATGATCGTACGGCTGCTGGCCATCAAAATCCGAGGTTAGCTGATGCGATTCGGCGATCTTGTTGAGCGCCTCAATCGATATCGTCTGCGTCTCGAATTTGTATTTATTCGAGCTGATCGAGGCGCGTTGCTTCTGCCAGAAATTGTCCGGCTTGATGATCACCACGTTATGAATATTGGCGCTAAAATGCTCCTGCAGCACCTTCAGTATTGTCTTCACGTTCGTCGAACAGTTGCCATTGCCGCGCATATCAATGATGACTGTGAAGCCGAGATTCTTGGCCGCATCGCTGCAAGTGAAAGGCGAACATTCAAATCAAACGGAGAGCCAAGCGTCAGTGAGAGTATTGTTGCTCTTATACCCTAGCAGTGGGCATATGCAATTTGTGTTATCAAGTTTTTATATTGTGCTGATTTATATCCCTTATATTCTTTAATTTTATATATATATATCTTTAGACTCTTATCGATTGCTTACAAATTGAATTTTACGCTAATCTATTGTCGCGTCCCTTTGCCTCACATTATGCTAAGTTATTTCATTCTTTGTTAAGATCGGTGTTTAGAGTCCGATCTTTTGGAAACTTTCATAGAAAAGCGTGTATGTATGGGATTTTTGTAGTAGTAGTAGTAGATTTCGCAAAAAAAGGAACGAAAGGACTAATCGAAGTTTTCCTAGCCTTTAGTCTTATAAAGAGAGCCAAATCGTAAGGGTATTCAATCTTCGTCTAAAACAAACAGTCAACAGTTCTTTTCGTGCATTTTAGTTCGATTTGTTTAGATTCTGCTTTTGGTTCGTTGCTCTGTTTACGTCTTTTGCATAAATTATGACTTTTCACTGGGACCGAGCACATTTTCTATTGCTTTGACACCAATTTCGGCTAATAATTTCCGACGCAACGTCTCCCTACGTTCCCCTCCTCCCTCAGCCGCTCCAGCTCACTCCTAAATCTAACTGTTGCTATTGTGACGTGCCGCTTGTGTCGTGTCTTGCGCTCTGATTTGCATTCTATTTGAATTTTAATCACACCATTAACTATAAATATTTTTATTTTATTGATATACCCCTTGCCCTCTCTCTCTTTCTTTCTTTCTTTCTTTCTTTCTGGCTGTCATGGCTTCTACACGCTTTTTAACAATGTCGTTTTAGCCGCTATTTCTTGGCCCCGTTGTTGCCGTTTCGCTGGGGATTCTTGTGCGGTTGGCGCGAGCGCATTTCTAGGGATTTGCCCTCGAAGACGCACTTAGAACCCGAAACCAGAACTACACTGCGCAAAAAGGTGTGCATAATATCTTTTTCTTAAAAGAGCTTTAAATTGGCTGATTGATTGACAGACTGATTGATTGAGTGCCGGATTTGATGACAGACTGATTGATTAACTGATCAATTAAATGACTGGGTCACTGATTTGAATTATTTGCAGATTGATTGAGTAAGTTATTAAAAGTCTGACTCCCGTATTGACTGACTGATTGAATGACCCACTGGTTAATTAACTGTTTAATTGTTTGACTGACTAGTTGATTGACTGACTGATTGCTTGATTCATTTAATGACTGAGTCCCTGAATGACTGAATGACAGACAAATTGACCAAGTTTATGATGGACTGATTGATTGATTTAATAACTGACTGACCGATTGATCGACAGAATGATTGATTGACCGAACCACTGGAAAGTTTCTGGTTGATTGACTGAGTGGCTTACGTACTTCTTTATTGACTGGATTACAAATTGATTGACTGGTTAATCAAATGATTGATTGACTAAGTTAGATATAGACTGCCTGCTTGATTGAGCGTTTGATTGAATGACTGATTGGCTTACTGATTCACAGACCAATTCAATGATAGACCGATTGATTCACTTACTAATTGACTGACTGACTGCCGTATGGACTGACTGACTCACTGACTGGTTAATTGATGGATTTATTGAATTACTAATTGATTAGACGATTGTCAGACTGATTTATTAACTTATGGACTGACTGACTAGTTAATTGATTGATAAGCAACACATATCACAAACCGTAAAAGCTAGAATTATATGATAAACTTTTGTAATCCACACCAAAAGGCGAAAAACAAGTGGAAACCCGAGCTGGAACCTAAAACTCGTGCAAAGCTGTGTATTACGAGCTATGTGTATAGAACATTTCTGTGTTCTCAATGCAGTC
This sequence comes from Drosophila virilis, assembly GCF_030788295.1. Taxonomy (NCBI): domain Eukaryota; kingdom Metazoa; phylum Arthropoda; class Insecta; order Diptera; family Drosophilidae; genus Drosophila; species Drosophila virilis. The sequence continues at coordinate 1,926,849 of NC_091545.1, forward strand.
AATCACACACATTGTGTGTGTTCCAGAATGACTAATACAAGAACTGGGTGCACGACACAATTATGGGGAGAGGCAAAAATTGTTTAAAGAATTTTATACAATGTTTATCAACAGCTGGCATCGGGGAAACGAACTGCCCGAATCGAATGTGACGCCATAAAAGTTCGTGTTGTTCTCGAAAGAAAGAAAAACGGAACGAAATATCTCAAATGTCGCCCGCAGTAAAGGAAAAGCCCGAAAAAAACCAAAAGCAAATTCGAACTAATCAAAAATCGTTTATTTAACCCATAAATCTGTTTGGAAATTAAACAAGCCACTCAGAAATGGAACCAAACGAAGCGCCAAAGGAAGTTGGCCTCGAACGTGTCTAAAATTTTGAGAACTTATTGTTTTTCGTCTCCTTTGTTATTGTTGTTGTTGTTGTTTCTGCTGTGGGTTAAACAACAAATTTGCATTGACGTGCGACTCAACTGCCCCTTTTGGCGCAAGAGACAAAGAGAAATCCAGCGGAGCGAAGAAATAAACAAAAATGCTTCACAGGAAAACCAAATAAATAAAAGAGACAAAAACAGAAACAAAACAAAGTCAAAAACACCGAGGAAAAAAATAATATCAAGATTGCTGCTGGTTGCGGGTGATCAACTGGGAGATACCCTGTAGTCAGGGCAAGCTTTCCAAAAGTGAAGTACACTGAATCTGCGCACCAAATTAATTGCTTCCAGCTCTATTAATGCTCAAAAAGCAGTTCGATATTTATCGATTTTTCGAAATTAGGCTCTTTAGCGGGAGGAATGAATTAGGAATAGTTAAAAACATGTTCTTCAATACATATACAGTTTGTAGCTTCTCTGATCTGTTAAGAAACGCTTAAATCAGTGAAAGCCTGTAAATCGATATTTATCGATTTGTACAAAAAGAGCGGATGAGCGGATAAGAAAGAGATAAACATGTTCTCCATATCTTAAACGACAAACTTTAATATATATAGACAAACTAAATAGTACATTATGATCTTTTAAGAATCATTGAAAACTGTAAAGCGATATTTATCGATTTTAAGAAAAAATCGATAACTGAATAATCATCAACTTGGGAATGTTATTGAAAGTAGCGTTACAAACATTTGCACAATTGCAATATACCCCTTAACTGGCACATCGCCAGCAAGTACAGGGTATAGAAAGAAGAAGCAGCACGATGCCGCGATAAAGTGCACACTGGGCAAGCTGCCAAGGCGGGGGCGGGCGGCAGAGCTAATGGGAGAGAGAGAGAAAGGGAGAGAGAGAGAGAGCCACAAACAGACAACGCAACGTTGAATGACAGCGCGGCGATAAGACGACGCGTCGTGTCGTCAGCAGACCTGCCCACCCCCCACTTTAAGCACCCCCCTCACCCCTCGCTAAGCACAACAAATGATTGCCTCGCTTATCAGTCAAAAGTTGAGGCGTCAGCATTTCAAGATTCCAGTTTAAATGCGTGCATATGGGCCAAAGAGATAGCGACTGCTAATAGGGGGCAAACCACCCCCCCCCCCCCTTCCGACCGACAGACCCCCCTTCGAATAGGTGCCCGACTGATAAGAAAGTGGGCTTGGGAAAGAACATGGGAAACTCGTGCCCCAAAACGAAAAGCTGACTGTGATTCACGTTCATTAGCTTGATTTTCGTTTTGGGCTTTCTGTTCGTCGAGTGTGTCCGATTGAAAAATCTTGTGAAAATAGCCACGAATTTCCCAATGAATAATCCGTAAAAAGAAAACATAAAAAACAAGAAAAGAAATAAAATGCTACCGTGTGTCGCAATTTTTGATTAGATACTCGTGATCGTGATTTTGATGGCATGTTTTTCGGGTTTTTATGGCAAGCGGAAGATCATTGCAGTTGAAGATGTTTAGCGGGAATTCTAAAAATATATAATAGCGAATAAAAGGCTACCCTACAAATTGGACAAGAAGTGGGAAGCTTCTTTACCGAACTGTATCTTAACATTACTTGGATCTGAGGAGAATTCTAAAAAAATACTTCAAAGCGAATAAAATGCTACTCTTTTCGCATAACGTTGGCTTACTCTGCTTTTATACCCTATATACAAATTGGCCAAGTAGAAGTAAGCATAGTTTTTGAATATATCTGGGATCCTACGAAGCTCTATTATGCTTGCCACATATTAGCCATATCTTATCAACATCGAACTACTATATGATCGTGCTCTATATAATAAGTTTTGATATGCCAGGGAATGTAATTTCTAGGGTATTTAAAGGTCGACTACCCGCACTTTGTTTTTCATTCTTGTTTTTAAGTTAAAGCTCTAATTACTTTATATCTCTGTGATCTAATCTTATGTATGATCTCTTTATTATTGACTTGCCGCCATATCTAATCGCGTATTCTAATTAATGCCAAACTTCGATTTTTATTTAATTTTGCCAAACTCTAATCAATTCCAGGTAAAAAGCTGAAGTTCATTTAAATAACATGGCGAGTGTATAAAATCAAAAAACAACAACGCATTCCACCTTTCATTTCTTTTGCTTTGCTTCTCGCTTTTTCTTAGCTCGTGTTTTTTTTTTTTTTTGGCACTTTGACTCGGCCGCTTTTTTCGCCAGAAACAACAACAGCAGCAACAACAACAACAGCAACAACAACATTAATTTAACAGAGCTTTCGGCTTGCCGCATTCTTTTGCTCTGAAGCCGGGCACCGTGCTGCCGGTTTATGCCATTTCCTTTTGTTATGTATTTTCTTATTGCTTTCTCTGTCGCACAGATTTATGCAATTTGTTGTTCTTCTTCTTGTTGGTGCTGCTGCTGCGCTGCTGCTGCTACCTTGGCTTCTGTTACTGCTATTGAATTTTTGCCAAGTGGCGAGCGAAGAAGCAGCACGTCTGCCTCTCTCCCTCTCTCCCATTCGCTCTTTGACACTAACACAAAGCTGCATTCAATGTCAGCCTAGGCTGCAACAACAATGTGCGTGCTGTTCGCCATTGTCGACGCAGCCGCTGCTGCTGCTGCTGTTGCGGCTGTTGGATGATTCATAAACATGCAAGAACTGGAAAATCAAGTGGAATGCATGCAGCTGCAGCTGCGCGGGTGAGGCGCGACAGCCCAAAACCGCAAACGAAGCGCAGCGCAGCGCAGTCGACGTCAGCTGACACAATGGCTGCTCATTGTGAATGCGCCATGGGGCCGGCTGCCGGGCTGTGCGTGCGAGCGAGCGAGAGAGCAAACGTCGTATAAATAAACATGTTCTGTTACTGCTGCTGCTGCTGCTGCTGTTGCAGCTGCTGCTTCTTGCCAAAATAAAAAGGAATCGATTATCGCAGATATGCAGTATCGATTGTTTACATAAATTACTTTGTACTCACCTCGGTATGCTAATCAAGTAGCTGAGCAGGCGACGCAAATCCTCCGGTTTAAGCCGATCCCTGCGCGGCGTTGCCGGAAAGCATAATAACGGTCCGCCGCGCCTGTCGCGTCCGCCAGTGAGAAATACGACGCGCTCCTGCAGAAGCGTCAGCAGATCGCGAGCACGTTGACCATCCATGTTGTTGTTGTTGTGTGCGAGGGTGGAGGAGGAGGTGGGGGCGGGTAGGGAGCAGCTGTTAAAGCTGAGGCCGAGTTGTTTTTAATAGTCTTTAACTATTGTGAGGGCAGCGCAGCATAACGGAATCGCCTTCAATTTCACTTAATTTGAAATATTTATTATTATTGTTGTTGTTGTTGTTGTTGTTGCTATTATTACTGTTACACTTTTGCTTGCTTTGAAGGCTTTCATTGATTTTCGCAAATTTCTCGCTGGCATTTTTCATGGTCAACGCAGCAGCAGCGGCGGCTCTCTGTGTGTATGTGTGTGTGTGTGTGTGTATGAGTAGGTGTTTGTTTATGTGTGCGTGTGGGTGGTTTGTTTGGAGAATGAAAAAGGCAGCACAAGACAAAAATTAGGCAAGTTTACAAACGGTCACACTCAACGTGCAGCATATTAATTACATTTGAAGCAAATTTTATCATATGGGCAACATTCGACCCCTACAACACAAACACACACAAACACACGCACACGCATGCACAGACAGACAGATAGGGCGACACACACATACACATGCGACAGGAGCCACCCCCTACCAAATAGCGGGTAAATGTTAAATGTCATAAATCAACTCGACGGCGCGTCACGCAACGGCCGCATAAAACATAAACGCGGATATATATATAAGTATACACACACACACACACGCACACATATGCGCTTATTCTTATTTTTAAAACACAAGCTGGTGGCAGAGGGGGCGACGACACAAACAAATCGGATTTTTTTTTTTTGGTTTTTTGCAGCTGCACAACCCGCGCAAAGTTTAATAATTTTTAATGCCTGTTCGCGTCGCTTTTAATTGCCATTTACAATATGTGTTTTTTGGTTTTATGTAGCAGCAAACGCAATGAACTCCATCAACATCACATCATCAGCGCCCAGCGGCCGCAGCAGCACATCTTTTCACAGAGTTTCGTTTCAATTCGTTTGAGATATTCTGCGTCTTGTCTGGTCGCCCTCTCTTTCCCACCTTCTACCACTTCTTCGCTTATGCTTCTTCGTCGTCGTCTTCTTCTTCTTCTTCTTCTTCACTCAACACAAACGCTTCTGGGATACAAATTGATTTTTTTCACTCGTTGACGAAGCGTTTGTTCTGAATGCACACACACATTACCATTGCACGCGCGTTTGCATTGTTTAAATGTCGGCGACACTGTGCACATTCACATAATTTTTGTTTACACTGGACGTTTTTGTTTAAACAATTTGCGGAGCAACAAAATTTTGCGAAATTTATGCGCCTTCCTTCGCTTTGTTGTTGCACTGTTAATGATGTTGGTTGCTCATGTTAAACTCGAAATGGCAATGTAACTGTGCAAACAGTGTGACCAGCGAGCAGTAGCGCTTAAATGGCTAGAGCATACATAAAATGTGATATTGGTATTTTTTCAGGCTAACAGCTGCTTGCAACAGCTGTTTTCGACAAGCTGGCAACACTGCAACCATAATAAATTTGCCATAAGCGTTTTATAATTTCTATATAATTTTTTGTTTTCTTCTTAAAACCACAATAAATTGCAAAAATTCTGCGCAAAATCAAAGCGGCACTCCAACGCAAAAAGCCCCGACGCAAAGAAAAGCCAGTACAGCAACAGGCACAGCCGGAGACGAAGCGCAGCTGTCACCAGGACGACGCCCGGAAAAAGGAGCCCGCCGCCGCCAACAGCTCCTGCTGCCAAATGGAAAGCCAACTGAATCGCATGATTAATCAGTCGCTGCGTCATCCGCTCAGCGGCCAGCTCAGCAAGTACACGAATGTGATGAAGGGTATGTCACTCTCACTCGGCTCTGGCCCTGGCCTCAGGTTCTTCCTTTTAACACCTGCTCCTGCATTTGCATTCACAAAAGTAACTGGTTCAACTCTCTTGCAGGCTGGCAGTACCGCTGGTTCACGGTGGACGCCAAGACGGGCTTTCTCAGCTACTATCTGTGCGATTCGTCGTCGGTGGGCGAGGATATTGCGCCGTCGCCGCATGTCCTGGCCAGCACGCCGCGCGGCCAGGTGCAGCTGGCCGGCGCTGTCGTCTATCCAAGTGATGAGGATTCACGGACATTCTCCATTGCCTGCGCCTCCGGCGATACGGTCAAGTTGCGTGCGAACGATGCACGGGCGCGCCAGGAATGGGTCGACGGGCTGCGCGCCGTGGTCGAGAGCCATACGCAGGCCATGGACATAAGCAATTCCTCGCCGCTGCCGCCGCGCGAGCTGCTGGCCGCCTCCGATGCGATGGTCTCGGCTCGCCAGGCGCTCTTCCTCACCGAGCAGTGGTGGGTCCAGTTCACACACACTTCCTTTGTTTGCTCCGTTTTAATTGTTTCTTCTGCAGCAATGCTTCGCTGGCGCGCGCCATTGAGAATATTGACTGTGCTTCCTTTTCGCCCACGGATCCGGATCTGTTGCTGCTCAAGGCCATCTCCACGGCCAGCACCCAGTGCCTGCATCAGTGTCTCAGTCTCCTCCAGCGCCATCAGGAGATCAATCAGCCCTCGGGCGAGATGACGCCCCCGAGCATGGGGCTGGCTCTTCAATAGCAGTTGCTACTTTAGCTCAGCTAAGCATTTCATGAAATCAAAGCAATAAATTCGCCTTGTTCTATGTGTCTGTGTGTGCGTGTATGTGTATGTGTGTGTATGCTAAGCAAATACTGTAAATACTGTTTTTGATTCCATTCAATTGCCTTGACAAAATATAAAAGCGCAAAATTAGCCGCTTCTTTTTCTCGTTTAAATTTTAACGGGTTTTAGAAAATACCCAAAAAATACTGAAAAAATACCAACTGCTAGCTTAATCACATCAAATTGGTTGTTTTTTCGAGCTTTAAAAATTTATTTAAATAATATTAAAATAATAATAATACCAAAAATACTTACTGTATTTTCTGTACTAAATAAAAGATTTCCCATTCAAGTCGAAACTTTTTGGAATTACATTTTTCTCTTGACACGGATTTCGCCAAAAAATGCATGACCAGATTTAAATGCCAGATTATTTAAGAGGGAAAACCATAAATAAAAAGCCAATCCTGGAGAAAATCGGTAGATTTTTGGCTGAGTTATGGAGCTGGGAAATTTCGACCCATGTCAATATACGAATCCTAGGGATCAAATTTACATGAATTTCGACAAAAAAATTATGTGTTCAGATTTAAATGCCAGATTATTTTAGTGGGAAAACCATGTACAAAAAGCCAAGCCGCATGAAAATCGGTTGATTTTTGGCCGAGTTATGGAGGTGGGAAATTTCGACCCATGTCGATACACGAATCCTAGGGGTAAGATTTTGACATGAATTTCGACCCAAAAATATGTGTTCAGATAAAAATGCCAGATTATTTTAGAGAGAAAACCATGCACAAAAAGCCAAGCCGCATGAAAATCGGTTGATTTTTGGGCGAGTTATGGAGCTGGGAAATTTCGACCCATGTCGATATACGAATCCTAGGGGTAAGATTTTGACATGAATTTCGACCCAAAAATATGTGTTCAGATAAAAATGCCAGATTGTTTTAGAGGGAAAACCATGCACAAAAAGCCAAGCCGCATGAAAATCGGTTGATTTTTGGCCGAGTTATGGAGCTGGGAAATTTCGACCCATGTCGATATACGAATCCTAGGGGTAAGATTTTGACATGAATTTCGACCCAAAAATATGTGTTCAGATAAAAATGCCAGATTGTTTTAGAGGGAAAACCATGCACAAAAAGCCAAGCCGCATGAAAATCGGTTGATTTTTGGCCGAGTTATGGAGGTGGGAAATTTCGACCCATGTCGATACACGAATCCTAGGGGTAAGATTTTGACATGAATTTCGACCCAAAAATATGTGTTCAGATAAAAATGCCAGATTATTTTAGAGGGAAAACCATAAACAAAAAGCCAATCCTGGTGAAAATCGGTTGATTTTTGGCCGAGTTATGGAGTTGGGAAATTTCGACCCATGTTAATATACGAATTCTAGGGGTTAGATTTTGACATGAATTTCGACCCAAAAATATGTGTTCAGATAAAAATGCCAGATTATTTTAGAGGGAAAACCATGCACAAAAAGCCAAGCCGCATGAAAATCGGTTGATTTTTGGCCGAGTTATGGAGCTGGGAAATTTCGACCCATGTCGATATACGAATCCTAGGGGTAAGATTTTGACATGAATTTCGACCCAAAAATATGTGTTCAGATAAAAATGCCAGATTGTTTTAGAGGGAAAACCATGCACAAAAAGCCAAGCCGCATGAAAATCGGTTGATTTTTGGCCGAGTTATGGAGGTGGGAAATTTCGACCCATGTCGATACACGAATCCTAGGGGTAAGATTTTGACATGAATTTCGACCCAAAAATATGTGTTCAGATAAAAATGCCAGATTATTTTAGAGGGAAAACCATGCACAAAAAGCCAAGCCGCATGAAAATCGGTTGATTTTTGGCCGAGTTATGGAGCTGGGAAATTTCGACCCATGTCGATATACGAATCCTAGGGGTAAGATTTTGACATGAATTTCGACCCAAAAATATGTGTTCAGATAAAAATGCCAGATTGTTTTAGAGGGAAAACCATGCACAAAAAGCCAAGCCGCATGAAAATCGGTTGATTTTTGGCCGAGTTATGGAGGTGGGAAATTTCGACCCATGTCGATACACGAATCCTAGGGGTAAGATTTTGACATGAATTTCGACCCAAAAATATGTGTTCAGATAAAAATGCCAGATTATTTTAGAGGGAAAACCATGCACAAAAAGCCAAGCCGCATGAAAATCGGTTGATTTTTGGTCGAGTTATGGAGGTGGGAAATTTCGACCCATGTCGATACACGAATCCTAGGGGTCAAATTTACATGAATTTCGACAAAAAAAAGCGTGATCAGATTTAAATGCCAGATTATTTAAGAGGGAAAACCATGCACAAAAAGCCAAGCCGCGTGAAAATCAGTTGATTTTTGGCTGAGTTATGGAGGTGGGAAATTTCGACCCATGTCAATATACGAATCCTAGGGGTCAAATTTACATGAATTTCGACAAAAAAATTATGTGTTCAGATTTAAATGCCAGATTATTTTAGAGGGAAAACCATGTACAAAAAGCCAAGCCGCATGAAAATCGGTTGATTTTTGGCCGAGTTATGGAGGTGGGAAATTTCGACCCATGTCGATATACGAATCCTAGGGGTAAGATTTTGACATGAATTTCGACCCAAAAATATGTGTTCAGATAAAAATGCCAGATTATTTTAGAGGGAAAACCATGCACAAAAAGCCAAGCCGCATGAAAATCGGTTGATTTTTGGCCGAGTTATGGAGGTGGGAAATTTCGACCCATGGCGATACACGAATCCTAGGGGTAAGATTTTGACATGAATTTCGACCCAAAAATATGTGTTCAGATAAAAATGCCAGATTTTTTTAGAGGGAAAACCATGCACAAAAAGCCAAGCCGCATGAAAATCGGTTGATTTTTGGCCGAGCTATGGAGCTGGGAAATTTCGACCCATGTCGATACACGAATCCTAGGGGTCAAATTTACATGAATATCGACAAAAAAAAGCGTGATCAGATTTAAATGCCAGATTATTTTAGAGGGAAAACCATGCACAAAAAGCCAAGCCGCGTGAAAATCAGTTGATTTTTGGCTGAGTTATGGAGGTGGGAAATTTCGATCGATGTATATATCGGATATTTGAGGGTATATTTCAGGCCTTGACTGTCCCACGTATTAAAGAAATTTTTTCGGGCAAAAAAGTTTTATAAAAATTCATTCCGCGTTTTTTCCACACATGCGGGTGGAATTATCCCCCAAAAATACTGCCTTATAAGGCACCGAGTGGTTCCACGAGTCCCGTAAAGAGAAACAAAACTCAAACTCTTTTTCAGTTCGTTTTTATAAAATATTTTATTTATTTTTTTTTTATTTTATTTTTATTTTTTTAATTTTTTTTTTGTTATTAGATTAATAAGAACATTCATTTCGACATTTAAAGTTAATTTGAACATAAAGTTTTGCACTAAAGTTGATAGAAAACTGAAAAACGTGACACGTGTCCGGTTCGCATAATAATAATGATATTTAATTCCTGGAGAATTCGGGTTAGCTTTAAAAATTATTTTTTTTTTATTTATTTTTTTTTTAGTTTTTTTAATACTCGTAATAGACCAAAGTTGGAAGGGTTTTGTTTTTGTGGAACATTGGAGTCTATTTGAGTGGGAGGGGGGGTTGGGGTTGGGGGCGTGGTTTATCATATGGGTATTACATACATACATACATACATATATATATGTGTCTGTCTATATGGCTATGGCTATTGCTGTATAAATACTTAAGTTTTTTTTTTTAGATTTGATTTTTATTTGCCGCTTGTTTTTTTTTATGGTAAAAAGTTTTTCTATTTTTTACGTTTACATTTCTTTTAAATCGTTTTATTTATTGTGTGCTTTAAATGAGGGCTGCTGCTGCTTCTTCTTCTTCTTGATTTTGTGTTTTTTTTTTTCTTTAAAAAATATATAAAAAATGTTGCCGAAAGTACGCCTAAAAGTTGTTTTCTTTTATTTTTTAACAGAAAAACAAATACTTTTATATTTATTCAAAAATATATTTTTTTTTAATATTCATGTATATGCCAGACTTTTGCTAAACAAGTTCACGAAAGTTGTTGTTTATATTAATTTAAACATTAAAAAATAAAAAAAATAATATTAAAAAAATATTAAAAGAAATAAAATAAAAATTTCAAATGCGCCTAAAATCAAATTAAGTCTAGAAAAGGCACTTTAGAAGATTAGAAAATTTAAGTGGAAAAGAATTTGTTAACTAAAAAAGGTCGGGCTTGACCGACTAGCCCTTATGCCCTTGTACAGGGTATTAAAATTTCACCACGAATTGTGTAACGCTTAAAATAAGACATCTTCGAGCTTAATTAAAATACATTTAAATTTATAGAAAAAAAAAAGCCCCAATTTTTTTGAGTGCACAACAACTTTCGTTTTGAGTAAATTTTGCTTCTAAATTTCATTTTCACAATTTTCGCTAAATTTTTTGTTTCATTTTTTTTGTATAAATACTTTAAAGTTGTTTGTTTTTTAAAAAATTCACTTTTAATTTACAAATTTTGTTTTTTTTTTTTTGGGTTTTTTAATCTAACAATTTCTCATTTTTGTTTGTCTCTGAATTGAATTCCGAAAGGCATTTTTTGTGAATTTCATTGTTTTTGTTTTTTTTTGTTTGTTTTTTTAAGACCTAAACATTAAATTTAGTTGCAATTTTCAGTTTTCTCCTTAGTTTTGTTTTTTCTTTTTTTTTGTTTTAATGCACATCCAAAAGTTTTAATTTTTTTTTTTTTTAATTTTTTGTACATATTTTTTTTATTAAAAACTAAATAAAACTGGGCACACAATTGTTAATATTTTAATACGATTTTCTTTTATTTTTAATATTAGTTTTTGATTTTGTTTTTAATGTTTATTTTTTAGTTTTAGGTTTTGAAAAACGGTTTTGTGTTGTGTTTGCAGTGGAATGTTCCGGGGTATTTTAGAGTTTTGCATGTACTATTAAAAATTAAAGAGATCGCTATTTAATTATTTAAGTTTAGGCGCTATATAACATAATAATACTTTTGATTTAGTTTTTAATACGTAGTTCATTTTAAATTAGAAACTTTGCAATAAAATTCATGTGGACCGACAAAAAACGAGGAACGCGCGTTCGAAATGCACATCAATAAATATACAAATTTATATATATATGCATTTCCTTTTAAATACTATTTAGTAAAAAGTTAAATCAAATATTTGAAAAATTCAATTCTCAAATCTCAATTGCTTGAAAGAAATGGGTAACACTTTTAATGCTGCTTGCGCTTGCTGCAAAGCTTTCGCACCAGAAATGGGCAGCACTTTTTCTGGCGCGCGTTTGATTGTTTAGTTTGAGTTGGGAGTTTTTTTTTGGTAGGTCCTTTACTCGCTGCTTGTCGTAATGGGCTCCACCTTGATGCCGCCGCCGCCGCTGCTGCTGCCGGAGCAGATGTCCGTGGTGGTCGCTCCGCTTACTCCGGCTGTGGGTTGACCGGTTGACGGCGTCGTTGCGCTGCTTGTCGAGGCGGGCGCCACGCCCACCAGCTCAGCCAGATCCTCGGCAAAGAGGCGCGTGGGCGAGAACTCGCGCTTGTAGCCCAGCTCCAGGCCCAGCTCGGCGAGCGGCGAGTGCAGGCGCGGCGTCTCGCTGCGCAGCGGACTACCCTTCGACTTGGACTTGTCCAGCTGCTGCTGCTGCTGGGCAACGGAGGAGCCAGCGCTGGCTGTGGGCATGGAACTGGCACCGAAACCGGATTTGTGTGGCTGCATGTGATGCGGATGCGCCGCAGCCGCCGCCGCCGCTGCAGCAGCTGCTGCTGCTGCCGCTGCCTGCGCCTGTTGCTGGTGTAAAGCGTGCTGCTGTTGTTGTTGTTGTTGCTGCTGTTGCTGGTGCTGCTGATGCAGCTGGAGCTGCTGGAGGTGATGCTGCTGCTGCTGGCTGAGCAGCGCGGCGGCGGCCGGATCACGATGCAGTGCAACGGCCATGCTGGGCGGCAGATTCGGCATGAGGCCGGCGGGACCGCAGGGCGAGGGCGCATGCCGCGGTCCCATTGAGGGATTTGAGCCGCTGCTCAATGCCGGCGATATACTGGCCCTGCCCGGCCCGCCGCCACCCGCCAGATGCGGCGGCAAATTGAACAGAGCCCCCGGCGGCGGCGGCGGCCCCGCCTCCCCGTGCTGATGCTGCGCTGCGGCGGCCATTTGCATCTGCTGACGTATATTGTGCGCAACGGCGGCCACCGCTGACATTTGCTCCTGGGACATTTGCTGATCCCCACCACCGCCGCCTGCCCCAACGGCAGCGCCTCCTCCACCGCCGCTGCCCATGCCATTCGGGCAGGCCAGAGCGCCGAGGCTGGCGGCGCCGCCGACCGGCATGCCGCCACTAGCGCCTGGATAGCTTAACGTCATGTCCTGCAAGGGAAACACGGGCTAACCCGATCAACAGTTTAGTGCATGTGTTGGCCATTTTAATAGAAACCATTAAAAAACAAAAACCTGCCACTTTCGAATTGGGAGCTTGTTAAGTTGGTTGCTAATAATCGATTTACGACAGCAAGTATCGATATTTTCTATTGAGCTTAACATTTCACTGTAAGCCATCGCTGTCTGTCAACTAATTCAACACAAGCGGATCCCTGCTTTAAAATTCTTCGAAGTATAAATAACTACTGTAAATCTTCACTCTCGAACACATGCCTGTGCCTTGATTGACGCTGTTAATCGATTTCGTGTTGATCTAAATTGTAAAGCTTAACAGGGCGCTTAAAGACAGCGCTGTTATCCACCTACATTAAAAGTTGCACTGATCTAACATTACTCGTAAAGCTTAACATGCCGCTTAGAGGAAGCGCTGTTATCTACCAGAAACAGGTGTTAATCGATACTGAATTGATCTAACATCGAATGTAAAGCTTAACAGGCCGCTTAAAGAGGACTCAGCTGTCACGTATTAATCGATACCGAATTAATCGGAAAAAAGGGGACGCGCTAATTAACTCGCGTGTGTGTAATATTTTTGTTTAAAGTGAAAGTGTTTGTGAATTGTTTTGTGTTTTTCCTGCTACATACCGAATGGCGGCCGTACGGTGGCAGATGCGCGCCCAAACTGTCGTCCTTCAAGTCCTTGGTATCGCGAAAAACGACCGTCTTAATGACGCCCTTGATGTGCTCATCCGGCCAGATGCCCAACAGTATGCGCTGCGGCCGCCCGCGCCCCTTCGGCCGCAAATCGGGCCCGCCATCGATCGACGGTCCCAGCATATTGTGCACCCGATTCGCATACAGCACAAACGTCGGATAGGGTATATCATATTTGCGCGCCGCCTGCGACAGCGACAGGCCCTCCTTCAGCACGCTGAATATGGCCTCGGCCATCGTCTCGGGCCGCCACGATTTGAGCGGGCCGCGCTCCCGAAAGCGCATATGATGCATCAGATTCTGATTGGTGTTCCAGCATTTTTGCCACATCGACTGCAGCTGATATTGATAGCTGTCTGCTGGAGGTGGCAAACAAAACATAACGGCGCATAAAGCTCGGGTAAGTGCAAGAAGCTTACAGTTTACTTTGCGTCGTACAAACCTGCTAGCGTGGAGCCGGTGGCGCCCATCCAAGCGTGCGAGTTCTCCATCATTTTTGCCTGCAGAGAAGAAAGATAAGAAGAAGAGCATGTTAGAGGGCGAAAGCGAGATAGATATATATAGTGGGCTTTGAATTGATTGCCGCGAAGAAAAGGAAGTAAAGGATGAGAATGTTAGCAAGCGAGCGCAAGCGAGAGAGATATATATGTGGGCATTGAGAAGAAAATGAAGAAGAAGACGACGAAAATGTCAGAAAGAGGATGAAAGCGAGATGGATAAGTGAGCATTGAATTGATTGCATAATTGCGCATTGAGGCTATGATCGATTTTCTGCGATGCCATAAAATATGTATAAATTGTGAGAGGCTGATTAAGTTGATTTGTGTCCGTCTCTACCAAATCGATTGTATGTATGTATGTCTGTACAATTCTTGCTGCAGTTCTCTGCATGTTCAACGATAATTACAGTCCGCCTTTTAACAGTTATATTTAACATAATCAATATTTTACATACATGGGACCTGTTGCCAGTGTGAGCGTCTTCTGTTAAGACCAGCCCTTGATAATGTGACGTCACTATATGTAATTCTACAGCCGAGTTAATATGGTTTTCTTAGTTGTCTGATGCTATGCAATCTACAGAAAATGAACTGGTTTTACTCGGCTTCAGCTGTTCTGTGATTAACTCTCTAGTTAGTTTTATTCGATCTGATTTGACTATATTTAATCCGAAATTCTTTTATTATAAAAATTGCGATAGATTAGTTAACAAAATTAGGTTAGTTTTCTAGAACAAAATAAGGCTAAGGGTCAATTTGTAGCGAACTCTGCGCCAGTTAACTTAATAACTGCAAATTGCAGGGCCATATTGGGTTGATATTGGGGCCAATTATTATAGGAAACTATCTAACTTTTGTGTTGACTAAGTTTCAAATTGTATAATATTTAATTTGGGCTAAATGCAGGGCATTATTTGTTCGTATAATTGTAGTTTTAATAGTTTCGAACCAGTTCGTAACCATATAATAGCTTCGATTCCGAATGCTAACGGTACATTTAACTGCAGTGCCTGCTCGAGTGGCTATGTCGTTGACGTTGACGTTACGGTTACCGTTACCGTTATTGTAACCGCTGCTTTTACCGTTGCTGACGCTGTCTGTTTGCCGAGTACCGTTTGCCGAGTGCCTCGTATTGAATTCACTAATTGCATAACAAAGTAACATTTGCATATTGTTCCACATATCCTTAAACGTGTCTAACTATGCCCACTAGACGTTGCTGTGCCCCATCTGTCAGATCGAAGGGGGAGGCTGTGGGGGGGCTTGTCAATAACTTCATTACAAAAATTTCGCATCATATAACATATCAAGTAGTTAGGCACCGACTCGTGAGGCCACTCGAAGGGCCACTTGTGCCCATTTAGGCTAAGTATTACTTGTAAGTTTGCCATGTGACTGCGTGGCTGAGTGGCAGTTAAGTTCCTACTGTTGTTGTTGTTGTTCTCGTTTTAGCCGCTTCCTCGTCTGCTGCCAGACAAAGCGCACTGCTCTTATGTTGGCCGAAAATTGTTGCATACTTTTATGGGCGCCAGACATGCAAATCACAAGTCTCAAGACTCGCCATTCGCTCTTGCACATAAATTATATATAATATTAAGTTGTTTTTGGTTATCTTTTGTAGCCCAAAAGTCAAATTACTTTATTTGGCTAAGATGTCTGAACATCCAGTAAAATGCTAGACAGAGTTATTCTGTAAAGTTTTGAGTTCTTTTGGTCAGAACTTTTAGTTTATTTTTAAATTTACATTTTCGTAAAAGCATTAGGCAATAAACATTCTGTAATGTAATTTAATATTTTATTGTATTACATCCACTTGGGGCCGTACGTCAGACCTAAGACGAGGTTTTGTTTTAACAACAACATAGTCATTGAACTGAGCCTTGCAAACGTCATGAGCCTGCGTAGCTTAGGTTCCTGAGAGAGTCAGACCAGCAACCGAGAGGTCAGTGGTTCAACTCCGGTCTTAATCTCAAAGGCACAAAATATATGTAAAGGATTGTTATCCACATAGCAATATGCATCTAAAAATTCTATTTATTTGTTGAACTACAGTTTTTAATGCTTTTACCAGTAAACAGTTTTTATTTGGCGCCCAACGCAAGCCTCTGAATTGTGCGTTAGTATAAAAAACAATGCCAAATACCCACAAATAAACACAGTTAATAAAATGAATTCCGCTTTAAACTTTTCATAGAATCTATTTTCGAATCAATTGCCATATTAATTGATCGCTTATTATTTGTGCGTGCATTTCTGGCAATTGCTTTATTCAATTGGTTGTTGAGACCACAGCTCGAATCGAGAGAAACCAAATAGGATATAGCTAAGCCGCATAATTATATGTGTATATGTGAATATATAGAATACATAAATGTAGATATGTATATACAGGTGTATATCTCTCTCTGTGTGTGTATGCGTGTGTGTTTGTGCAGCAAAGCGAAGAAACGTTGCAGCCATCAAAGCGGGCCAACTGCAACAGCAACAACAACAACAATTGCTGCACGTTGCACATCAACTACGCAGCCAACTAATGGTCCATTCGTGGCACTTGGTTATTGACGTTGGACTCGAATTGTATTAACAATGCATGGGGCCAGCCAGTTGCAGTTGCAGTTGCTGCTGCAGCTGAGCCGAGCCACTGGCCACTGAACTGCGAGAACTGGGCGTAAGAGCGTGGTGGTCAGTGCTGCCCATGCAGCTTTTTTCTAGCTAAATTTGACTTTCTTTAGAGAAGCTTGCAGTTGCCTGCAACTTTGGCTATTTTCTTTTCAGCTATTTGTAGCTTTTTTTATAGCGCTCAGTTTCACACAATGGTCTTTCCAGCCAAATTTGACTTTAGACTTTAAATATTTTTTCAAAATTTATTGAATTCAACATTAAAAATAGGCTGAATAATCCAGACTTTAAGTTCTGCATAAGAAAAGCTGCGACTGATTCTATAATACTTAGTTCATAGGCTTTTTGTAGCTGTCCAATACTTGGCCACGTTTGACAACACTGTTGGGTGTTTTGTTTGGGTGTATATTGATGGGTCAAGGTGTTCCGTGTAGGGGCGGGGCGGGGTGTGTGTGTGTGTCGAGTTAAGCAGCGGCTGCGAGACTGCGTTTGGCTTTGATGCAAAATCGAAACGTGGTCAACTTCATTTCGCTTAATTTCGCGTTGGCTCCGCACTCACACGCACGCACACACAGTTGTGCGCTAATCTGCAGCAGTGGCTGTTAGAGGGTTAGTGGTGCGGGTAGGGTTAGGAGTGGGGGTAGCGATGTTGCCGGGGGGTGGGGTGGGCGTGGCACTGCTGCCACTCAGGTATGACATTTTGGCAGCGTCGAGTGCACCAAGACTGTCAAATGAGTTGTAATGAAATCTCGTTCAGTGCGTGTGCTGCAAAAGCGCGCTCAATGTGTGTGCATGTATGTGTGTACAGGTGTGTGTGTGTGTGTGTGTGTGTGAGAGCGTGTAGTTGTGTGTGTGTGTGTGCTGTACTGCTTTGGTCAGTTGCACATATAATAAATAAATTATTTGGCATTTGGCGTACGTATTATTGAAGGCAGCTGGATAACAGGCACACACACGCACACACACGCACACACACACACACACACAGTTACACACACCTGCAGCGCCATCTGTCGTTCGTCTTTGCGACAAACTTGCGCATTAGCGTGATTAGTCTCAATAGTCGCTGGCATTTATGGCAATTTTGCAGCCACCGCAACAGCAACAACAACAACAACCTCTGCATTTGAGACCCTTCCGTTGACGACGCGCTTTAAATTAAATTATCCAAAATTTTTGGCATTTCCGCCATTTTGTTGCTGCAGACGTCTACGCCAAAAAATAAGCAAAAAAAAAACCTGCGTTAAATGTAATAAACAAAGTACGCCCCCAGTGTCAAGGAGCCAGGAAAAAGGCGTTGCAGTCAACGCAATTGAAACCTTTGAGACAGCGCTTTCTCCAGCCCCACCCTTCTTTCCACCTCTCTCTCTCCCCACTAGATCGCAGTTCGTAAGCATTGAGGCGTTAAGCCCACATCAATTGGGCGTAAAAAGTGGCAAACAGTCTGCCAGCCTCTTCGTCCTAACCTATCTCACACTTCAGCCCAAAACGAAACCCTCTCCTGCCAAAACCCAACCCCTCTCCATGCTCTTAACTTCCACTTTTGCGGCACTTGTGTGGCGTGGCTCCGCTCTAGTTTGGCCGCGGGGCGTCGCACGACTCGAGTGCGGTGGTTGTTGCCACAAATTTTGTGATTCGCTCAGCCCAAAGCAAACGCAATGCAATTTAAACAAATTCACAGCAGGAAATAGCGACATGTGGCCAAAGCGCAAAACTCTTTTCTAATCATCAAAAAATATTAATAGAAATGATATAAAGTAGTCTGCGGCTTACTTCACCCAACTTGAGCTTTGTAGTTCGTCTTTCTAAATTAACTTATATTTTACTTCAAAAGCAACTCCTCTTTTTACAGATATCGTATATACATATTTGTTATGAACGCGGGTCCTAATCCAACAAATAGAAATATTTTGCTTCATCCGGTTTTTGTTGGACTATCAAGATTGTAAATATTGAATAAATGGTAAGTCTCAGAAAAACTTTACACTTAAGTATGCGATTAAAACGTAAAACTGTATCCCCGGTGACATACATTTCTTTAAATACATAATTCAGTGGTCAAGCTCCATTTCTATTTCATTTCCATTACAATTCCTTTATATTCCATTAAGTCCAGTGGAATTTTTTTGTGAGTGCAATTTACAACTAGATGGAGAGACATGGGGAAATTCTTATTCAGTTACATTAATTTGCTCAAAAAGGTTTCCATTATATTTCCATTCCATTTCATTTCACACATTCCAGTGGAATTGTTTCGTAAATGCAATTTAGAGTTAGTTTTCAAGTAGCTCCTAAAGTTCATACAGAAGGACAGTCGGTCGGATATGGGTAAAGCAATTCCCGACGACTTAAAACTAGTATGAAGTGCTTAGCCCTATTTCCATTCAATTTCCATACCATTCCACACATTCCAGTGGAACTGTTCTTGTTCAATTAGAACTAGGTTGCATGCTCAATTGAACAAATCAATTCTAATTTCGAGGATGTTGCACAGGAAATTATCAAAGTATTTAAGTGTGTGAATATGTGTGTGTGCCTACTAGAATTTGCGTGTAACCAAAAATTAATTAGCGTGAAAAGCATTATTGAGTGCTTAAGCCAGGCAAAAGGCAGTTGACAAACCAAATACGAAGACGGATGCAGGCAAAAACTTGCATTAGTTTTGTAAGCCAACGTCGAGCTCATTTCCTCGGCCAGAGTGTGTGTGTGCGCCTGTGTCTGTGTGTGTGTGTGCGTGTGTGTGCCGCACTTTTAATTTGATTTAGTCGCAAAACTTGCTGCTTCATTAAAATTCGTGCAACAACAAATAAAGTTTTTGGCGCGCATTTTGCTACTCGAAACATGAATTACAACGGCAGCTGCAGCAGGCTGTGGCGCCTCCGACAGCAACAAGCGGCATATTTCCGATGCTCCACTCATCTACCCCATCGCCCCCCCCCCCCTTCTTTTCGCCAACAGGCCCCAAAGCCCCTTATCCGCCTTAACCCTTAGGCAAGCCAACAAGCGCTCTGAAGTGTGCTACGATTTCACTTGAAAACTGCAATCAAGTGAATTTCAATATGTGCGCGCGTGTGTGTGTGTGTGTGTCCGGGGCATATAAAAACTTCATGGATTTAATAATCAAACCATCCATGGTTAAAATGTTGTACGGGCAGAGAAATCGGGGGCACATGAGGACTTCTCCTCTGCACTTGTTCGTCATTTCCTGTACAATTTTATTATATTTCATATATGCACGACAGTGTGTGCGCGTGTGTGTGTGTGTGTGTGTGTGTATGCCGATCGGCAATAACAGCTTAACGTATATATGAGGATGTATATGCGCCCCTTGCCACGCCCACTCGATTTACAACGATAATAGGCAAATGTTGCCGGTGCATAAGTATATTTATATGGCAAAATGTGAAACGTTGCCCACATTATAAAAGATGCTCTCTATATGCATGTGTGTGTGTGTGTGTGTGAGGGGTGGAGAGGGGGACGGGTGGGCAGTTGCTGGGATTTGTTGCATTTGAAAAATGTTGCATGCAATAATAACAGAAAAATCGTTAAGTACTTCAGACAACAGTTCAATAATTTTGCATATTAGCCAACAATCGGAAAATTCGGCAACACATTTTAAGAAACTAATTTTGAATAATGTTCAAAAAAAATAAAGCTCAAGTGAGCGGCAAATAGTTTTGAATGTGCATAAAAGTCATTAAAATTGTATTATAATAATACTCTTGTATAGGGTATGTTTATTTTTTCGGTAGAAATGAAAATAGATGATTCTACGAACACTTGTCTCTGGTCTTTGTGTTGCCTTTGTCTTGTCTTTGTCTATCTCTTTTTTCATGCTAGTACGTTGATTAGATATAGGGCTTAAATCGTCTTAGATTGTAGAAAATATATACCTAAATTGAGGTCGGACTATATATATACTATATCTGATAGACAGTATCAGATAAACTTTATCAGACAGTTGTACTTGAATCGATTGATCTGAAGTTAAGTTCTTGTATGAACAAGTTTTTTATTTTATAAAATTGCGTATAGACTAACAGATGGATCCATATATATATAAGCTCGGCTGTTGATGCGGATCTGGAATATATATATAATTTAAGGGTTCGGAGATGTCTGCTTTGGGCATAAAAAGACATATAGAACAATATTATAAGTAAAGAAATGTGAATTTAGAATTTCTGCAGAATTTGAGCTAGCAAACTCTCGCTTGCCAGTTCGACGCTAAAGCTTCAAGCCATGCAGGTCTCTGTGCTCACGTTTACATTCTTGCTTCTGTAGAAATTGCAGTCTTCCTCAGATCTCAGCAAACTAGGCAGGAACAGTTTTATTATATGAAGCTAATCTTATCGAATTATTAAGAGAGTATTAAAAAAAAAGAAAACCTAGCGCCTTCTCAGTTTATTCCTTAAACACACGACAAATCTAAGGCCTTTCTTAAAGCCAAGCAGACCTAAGCTCAAATACTGTAGCTAATCATTTAGCTTTCATTTGTTTTGTCTTTTTTTTTTTTTTGCACTTTGCAGACTAATTGCCTGCAATTGCGGAATCTGACTGAACTCTTGGTCCGCCCGGCGCCGTCTTGCGCTCAATAAAAAGCAGAACAATACTTTAAATTTTTATCATTGTTTGTTAAAAACTGCGGTAATTTATACAACCGACAGCAAAAAACAAAAAACAAAAACTTTTACAGACTAAAATGAAACAAACCGATTAGCAGAGGTAGGCTCAGTGCGGGAAGGGACTAGGGGCTGGGCTGGCAATCAATCGACTAAATAATGCGTTAACTTTTCAAAAAGCGCCGCACAGCTGCAACGCACACACGCAACTTTTCGCACACACACACACAGACACACACACACACGGGAAACTTTGTGTGCGCGGAAAAGCGATTAGGTAAAAAAGTATTGTCTAGGCAAAGGCGCATTAGGCCTAGACATGGCCGCCCAAGCCAGCTGCTGCCCCCGAACAGCCTCAATAGCAACAATAAAAGTTTAAATTATTGCAATCTACATGCACACACACTCAAACACATACACACACACACACACTCAAGCACATACACACGCACACACTCATTTATAAACAAAGATACGCATTACAAAGATACGCAACAATTTGCCTTCCCTTCGGCTCGCTAGTTCTATTCAAATAACTCTAATTGTAATTTGTAGACAATGTTTTCTATCGCATTCTTATCTTCCTTGGGATAATAGCTGGCAATTGCATTCTTGATTAACTCAGGTATTCATAATACGTTATCTTTAAAATATTGAAGGCTTGAATTATGGCATACAAAAGTAAGTGCAAACACTCTAAAAAATTAGGATTTTGCTTGTTTAATTATGGAAAAGGTTTCCAAACATTTGTAATATTATTAATCTTTGTGTGCTTCACGAGAACCCAAGTGAACCTAGTTTGATGTGTCTAGTTCTTATAATTTCGATATCGATATAAGTCAAATTGACGTAGATATCGATAACATATGTAAAGCTCACAATCGATAATACAAATTGAAATAGATATCGATAATAGATTTAAAGTTTGCTTTGCTTGGGCTATAGCAATATATTTATTTACAAATTGAAGACCTTAGTTATTGTAGTTTCTGACATCAAATGGAGTTGGCTGATCCTCCTGATCAGGAATATATATAGTATTTATGCCTCCTTCTGCCTGTTACATACACTTCCACAAAGGTATTATACCCTTTCATCAATGTTAAATGGTTCGATTGAATAAACGTTCTAAATTTCAATAAGTTACAAATTCTGAAATTTGCAAATGTAAACCAAATAAAAATATGGCTGAGCAGCCAGGCAGTTGGTCATTTGGTTATCGTAGCTGACGTCATAAATTGTGGCACCTAATAAATTGGCAGACTGTCATTGTCCGCCATTTACAGTTTATGTGCATATTGCCGCATCCAAACTCCGCGCCCCTCTCACCCCGTCGCCCCTTGCTGCACACACAAAAGCCGCACGGGGCAGCCACTGGACACTGGTCTGTGTTTTCCTGTCTCCTGTTGTCGCTTTTTTCACACGCGCCGCACGAGTTGCATGCAACAATTGTGTGCAAGTGCAGCGAAAAATAAGCAAAAAAAAAAAAAAAAAAAGGGAACACAAAAAGGCCGCCGCAAACAAAACGCAAAATGTCAAAAAAAAAGAGAGGTAAAAAGTGAGAGCAAAACGTGGCAAATCCCTTGCTTTCGGCATCGCCCACGTGCCCCCTCGCGTCCAATGTTGCACGTACTTGTGGCACGCTGTGGTGCACCGCAGCGTTTAAAATGGTTTCGCAGTCATTTTTTCACATCATTGATTGCTTATTAGATTAAAAACCACGCGGCCGGGCAATGCCAGCCGGCTTTTTTAATACCCCGAGCCCATTGAAAATGCGCAGAGAGGAGGGTATTTTGATTGTGGAGAAAGGCATGTGACAGAATGGAGAAGGCCAACTAGTTTGGAATATAAAATATCTAGAAATACACATAAATTCATAATTTTTCACTTTTTGGATACCTTGCTTTGAAAATGGAAAAAATACGCATCTTTGATGACATAGTCTTGGGCTTTGGTATGCACACACTTTTCGCTGCCATCTTCAGGCTCTGAAAGTTTCACAAAGATCGGACTGTAAACAGCGAAGTTAAGCAAGATGCATTTTCTATATATAGTTTTTGGCGCATAACGAAGAAGAAGCACAGTCGAGCGCTCTTGCGTGCGCGCGTCCGTGCGTGCGCGCGTCAATGTGTTTGGCGCATGTTTGCATAGAAGGAATCTATTAATGCTTCGATTTAAAGCTTGGCGTTGGGCTTAGTGTATCTTTTAGTCGGCATTTTCTAGTCGGTATCTTTTAGTTGGTATCTTTTAAACGGTATCTTTCAGTCGGTATTTTGTGGTCTGTGTCTTCTAATCGGCGTCTTTTAGTCGATATCTTTTAATCGGCATCATTCGGTATATCTTCAGTCGGTATATTTTAGTCGTGCACTCCCGGCTAGATAGCTCGCACTTGCTTTTTTGCCACGCTCTCACTCCAGGCGATTTTTGATGTGCGGCACGTGCTGGTTGCATGGGCGGCTGACACGCCTTTGGCAGTGCACTGCATGCCGCGTAATGTGCTGACAACAACAACAACAACAACAGCAACAACAATAAACAACAAACAACGACAACAAAATGCATAAAAAAGCGTCTGCTGCAATTTGTGCGCCGAAAAATAGGCAACAATTTGTATATCGAAAGGCTTATTGGCATTTGTGTGCCCCGTGTGTGTGTGTGTGTGTGTGTGTGTGTGTAGGTAAAATCGCTGGCCAAATGATTTTCAATATTTTTAGTGTTGTGTTTGGGCTTGTTTTTTGCTCTCATTTTTTTCCCCTGGACACAGACTATTAAAGATTCGTGATTTATAACTGGCCACAAACAGTGAAAAAAATATGCTGCCAGCGCTTTGCATGAACTGTAAGTTAAATGTTTTTGGCTGGTCAACAACATGAATGGAGGCAGTAAATAAATATATATATATATCTACATTTATATATATATAAGCTGGGTTTTTGTTTACGGCAGGAGAAAGTGTTAATCGACAATACACATTGTTTGTAAGCTATTAGCCGGAGAGCATGTAAAAAAATGTGATATATGTAGTCTAGTGTTCGAAACACTGCCGGAAATTGAATACTTTTTACGGCCGAGAGCTTGGCTACCTTCTTTTTTTTTGGTAATCAAGCGGGAGTCAGATATAGATAGAGAGCCTGCCAATTATTTGAAGAGTTGAAGAGTTCCATGGCGATATTCCAAAATCCCTTTTTGGGTGTATTAAACATATCTTCTTACATAAGGGATATATATTATTGATAAACAGCTGCTGAGTCGAGCAAAACATGTCTGCTTGAGCGAGTTGTTCCCAAAAACTCAAAGCTGAGAGTTGAAGTTTTATAAATATATAGACGTTTAGGATTTTTTCGATATTCACTACCATTTGACATCATAGTATGTTAATATACCCTGTACGTATTGAAAGTGGATAAAAAGCGTATAATGTTTTGTGCAAAAGTATGTTATCGATTATCGATAAACAAGAACTCGATTACTTGCCCAATTTTCAAGCAAGGAAGCAAAGTCTGTTTGTCTGTTTGTATTCATAGAAGAGAGCTAGACTAAAGGTAGCTCAGTGCGTGTTACAGACCATCTTCTAGTCGAGCAAACTCAACTTGGTTCTTGTATAAGCCCCATAGAAATATTCCTTGTCAGTTATCCTACTTTAAATTCGTGTCTTAATTAATGCTTAATTTCGTATAAAAGAAATTTAAGAAAGCTCGCAAAAAAAAAAACAACAACAAGAACTTTTATAATATTTTCTTTACTTGGCCATTTTGTTGTAGCTGCCAGTTAACTCCTTGGCTACCTTGCTTGCTTATTTTATCTTATCTAAGAGCCCCTGAACTCCACCTGCCTCTCTCTCCCTCGCTCGCTCTTGCGTTCTCTCTGCCTTTCTTTTTCTCTCTCTCTCTCTTTATCTCTGATGAAAAATGGCGAATGTCTGCGCTGCGGCGTTGCGCTGAAGCGTAGCCAAATTTAATTTTAAATTTTATGAACGCACATCAAAAAATAAGTGTATGGTGTGGGTTGGGGGCTGAGGGTGGGTCGGTGCAGCCCCTTTCTGAAGAGAGAAGGGGGGGTGGGGGAGGTTGTCGTCCTGAAAGTTGTGGCATTAAAATATGAAAAACAATTAAGTCCGCCAACACTTGGTGGCGTCTCAACGGGGCAAGTTGCATAAGAAAATTTGGCAAATGTTGGCTGGACGTGAAAATGTAAGATTTTCTGCTTACTTCCCCCCGACATATCACCCCCTTCCCCTCGGCACTCTTCAGAATGCTGGAACAAAATGAGTATTATGTACAATATTTCAATTCTTGATGAATTATTCAATGT
Source organism: Drosophila virilis (assembly GCF_030788295.1). Lineage (NCBI taxonomy): Eukaryota > Metazoa > Arthropoda > Insecta > Diptera > Drosophilidae > Drosophila > Drosophila virilis. The sequence continues at coordinate 1,952,190 of NC_091545.1, forward strand.
GTGGCATGCATTTTATATAGGACAGCACCGTGGCAAATGTGGTACTTCGGAAGGGGAAAAACACACTTTGCTGGCAGTTTTGCTGCAGTTTTTGTAGGCATATTACGGGCAAAATTTTGCTTGTAGCAGACAACATGACAAGCCGCATTTCAGTCTCGATTCCAGTCATTGTTGCACTTGTCGTTTGTTGTTATTGTGCAATAAAATGTAATCAATTATTTATGCCGGCCAAATGCACATTTGTAAAAACAAGAAAGTGCTGGCAGCCAAAAGTTGATACACGAAGAGACGATCCGAGCTGTTGAAAAGCCACTTGTGATTTGTCAGAGATGAGAATTAATGCTATTCTTGCTCTTTACTAGTCGACAGTCAAATGATATAGATAAAATCAATTAAAGTAGGTAGATATATAAAAGAGATAGTTCTAGTTGGACATGAGCCAGACTAATAAGCGAACATCGCTGGTTCAAACCCAATTGTCAATTGTAAATATCATATGGATAAAGTGTAGCAAGGTATGTGGATATGTAAAATAAATGGTCCGAAGGACTATTTGGATAAGGCATTGAGCGTAAGACCAATTAGCGGGAAGTCGCTGGTTCAAACCAGCAGTGAATTAAGAAAAAATTTAAATAAATGTTTATCCAATTTTTAGTTATTCGAAGTTTTATATCAGATAAATTAAAACGTCTCGGATTTATTAAAGAGAAGAGAGAAGAGAGTGGCTCAAACCCAGCTACAATTCAAAAACAAATTTAGCCTCTTGTGCATGTTTAAGCCTGCCGGGCGTCGGACTAGCAAGCGGTAGATCGCTGGTTCAAACCCAGCAGAAAATATATATATTTATATATATAACGCAATTTATTATTAAAAAAGAATAAATAAATAATATGACTCAAACAGCCGAAGAGTCGATAGATAATATGTATTAAATATATCTCTATTTAAATATTTTAAATATCATGCTTCGATCTTGTTAGACTAGAGAGTATATTATCTTTTTTTTTTTTTGCGAGGGACTCCCTTGAACATTATTTAAACTAAGCGGAAAACAGTTTTTGTGTTAATCTATGCAAGAGGCAGGCAAAAGTATTTTGCATAGTAAAAGTGGCAAACGATGTAAACAGCTTACTATGCTTGCCAATATTGTTGTTATGTTGTTGTTGTTGTTGTTGTTGTTGTAGCTCTTGTTTCTATTATTGTTTTTGTTGTTATAGGCCAGAGTTTATGGCTGCTTTGTTGGCTGGTTAGTTGGGTTAGTTGGTTGGCTTGGCTTGGGCTGGGCTCGCTTTTTAGGTCATAAGACGTTACGCTAAAAGCGCCGTTCAACATTTCGTTCTATTTTAAAGACATTTCATGTGCGGGCCACACTTTGTTATTTTTGTTTTTGGCCCGTTGCCGTTGTTGTTATTGTTATTGTTGTTGTTGTTGTTGTTGTTGTTGCCGCCGTCAGGTTTCAAGATTGGCACTTGATTGGCGTATATTTCCTGTTGCATATTTAAGTTTTAGCTTTAGTTATAGCACGGCCAAAGCCAAAAACTACTTGGCAAGTGCATTTCTATTTGTATAACTGACATGGCGAAATTTGCATTGAGAGCCGAGCTGAGCCAAGACGAGCCGGTCTGGGCCGGGCCGGGCCGGCCTAAATGTTAACACTGTTTAGTTATTATTGGGGTGCTTGTTGAAGCTCTTCCACTATTGATGGTTAATGTCTTTCGATGTTTACGATAGTTTCAGGAAAAATATTGTATATATGTACATGTTATATTTATTAAATTTTTCGGCTTGAGCTGTATGAGTTCGAGATGCAATCGAAAAAATAACTTCGAGCTGGTCAAGTTCGCTTCAATTCGACTCATTCGGCTGTGTTCAAGCTAATCATACTTGTGCACATTGTTATGATTCATACCGGCTAGCTGGAACATGTTGCTCAAACATGTTGCTGACTCGAGCAGATCGAACCTAGTTTGATGAATCACCCGTTACTCAAAAGCTCGAGTCTGCGGGCTGCAAATAAATCAATTAAGTGTCCGACTTCGATCCAAATGAATTAATGATGCACGTTTCTAGTTTCGATATCGAGCTATCGATAGTAAAGAGCTCTATCGTTATTGAGACATATAGCAGATCTATCAATAAAAGGGAGGGGGGGGGGGGGGGAACCCCTCTCTTTAAATTACTTTGTTTTTATATTTTAATTTCCTTGAAGAGCACATTTAATTAAATAAATGCAATAAGTAAGCGTCAACTCATTGACATTTCATCTGTCGCGTAATTTATAATTTGTGTTGCCATTATGGTCACTCTGCTTGTGTGTGTGTGTGTGTGTGTGTTAGTGTGCTGTTGTTTTTGTTGTCGCTTATTATAACAGACATTGCAACTGTGTGTGTGTGTGTGCGTGTGTGCTGTTGCTTTCATTTTGACTGCGCTGCAAATATTTCGCATTAATATGGCGGAAAATCCATAATCGAATTACAGAGCTGCGGCTCTTTTGTTTCCCAGCTGCCTGTGTGTGCGTGTATATGTGCATGTGTGTGTGTGTGTGTGTGTGTGTGTGTGTCGCGTGTGTTTGTATCGCTTTAATTGAATCCTTAACACTTTTGAGCTACTTACGGCCAACACGTTGCGTATGCGTAACTTATTATTATTATTGTTGTTATTGCAACAACTGTCAGGGCTGCGTAAATGCTTGAACATAATGCAGCATATGGCAGAACAAGCTGTCCTTCTTTTGTGTTTACAAAATGTATGAATACATAGTGGGAGATGGGAAATCTTATCGGAGTAAAAGACTCAAGAGTGCCAGTTAGTGTTCTAGGCAAGGCAAGGCAAGTAGACATTCTTAGCTCCAATTGAAGAAGAGATGTAGGTTTAAAGAGTGTGGCCTAGTATCTTATATCGATTAAAATACAAGCTAAAACATGTAGACCTTTTCAAATTAAACAATTTTGTTGGTAATTCGAAATAATTCAAAACTAAAGTACCTTTAAAGTAATCAACATTGACCTCGAACCGGCGAGCTTTCAATAAGTAGAAATACCTCAACTACATTCCAGAAAAGTGTTTCGATCTTTAAGCAAAATCAATGTGACAGAGAGAGGTTGCCAGTTCAAATTATTATATTTTATATTTTATACTTGAATTTCGTCTCTCTTCGTTGATCATCAGTCAATCAATCAATTAATATATATATATATACATGTATATATATATGTATATTATATTATTAAGTATATATTTATCTACAACAATAGACAGAGTCTCCAGCTTTCCAGCGCCTATAGCTTCAACTGTGCATTGATCATCAATCAGTCAATCAATAAATCAGCAAAAAAAAACTGCTGGCCAACCATTGTCAGCCCTGTCAGGCAGTCGTGTTGTCAGCCCTGGGCAGCAACTGGATTTTCAATTGATTTGTCTGCTTTCAATAAACTCGAAACAAACAAACCGTTCAATCTATCGGAACGAACTCTGTTCCATTGCATTTACACCACAATCTGCCATAGCACACCGCATTTTACCTCGACTGCAGCGTCTCTTAATTTTTATTTTTATTTATATACATATACATTTATATATAAATGTGGATATATGTGTGTGAGTGTGTGTGTGTGTGTGTGGATTGCCACACGCAGCTTATTGGCATATTGACAATTACACGGGCGATACATATAAATTAAGCAAACGGGCCGATCGGAGTGACGCCTGACCAACAGCGACGCCGGCAGAGGCCGAGGCAGCGACTGAGACTGAGACTGGGGCAGCAGCAGCTCAGCTTGATGCGGCTGGCCAAATTTAATTGACAAGTTACTGTTGTATGGTCTGGCCTGGCCGCGGGGTTCAAGGGGCGTCGCCAGAGATACGCCGCGCAATCTGTCACAGCTCAAAGATACACACACACACACACACACAGAGACGCACACACACATATGCAGTTTGACCTGGGCAGGCTTACAAATTAAAATTCAATATTAACGGTCTGTAAAAAAAAAACAACCAAAATGAAAATAATTTAATAGCAGCTGCTAGAGGAAGGGCGTGCAGGGGCTATGAGAGGGGGGGAAGGGGTGGGGGCTGGTCAGGAATTGGCTTGGTGTATTTCCATAATCGTGACTTCATAAAAATTAAACTTCGATTTAAAAATAATGAGCAACATGACGTGACGTCCGGACTCGGAGCCGGAGTTTGAGTTGGGCTGGCTACATTATCATAATGCTGATGATGTGCCCGGATAATACAGTCGAAGTAAAATATATATATATATTTATATATATGCATAAAGCAGCCAGTGGAAGCAGTTTATTAAATATGCATGCAGCAAAAGGCAATTAATTTAAATTTAGAGTTAAGTATTTAAAAAAAAATAAAGGAGAAAATACTTTCTGCAAACAAATATTTAAAAGCAGGCTGGCAAAGAAGGCATATAAAATGTATATCAACAAATTGTTATAGAATGAGGCATATTTTAGCTTTGAGGCACATAATAACAATACGCAAAAGTTGACTTTTATAAAGGAAGATTAGTATATAAATATTGCTTAGTAAGATTAGTTGCTTCAATCTATTATAAAGCTACCTTTGAGTACTTAAAGACCATATAAGCTGCTCCTTACTTGGAGACATGAAGGCCTTATGAACTGTACAGTAAAGTTCACTAAATAAGGTTAAATTATATAAGACAAAATCGAGCGCCTGCTTGGCGTTTGTCAGAGAATACATGTAATTTACTCAATCAGTCACTTTGTCAGACAGTCAGTCAGTTATTCATTCAATCAATTCGTCTGTCATTCAGGATAAACAGCATATATATATATGGAGTTAACAATCATATAACTATACAAATTTCTGCCAAGGTTTATATATTTTAAAGTTATTTAAGAAACTATATATTAAAGCGTGCGAGGTATTTCCCAATCAAACGCGCTCAACTTGCCTTCTAGCTTCGATTCAATGCAAATGCAATTGTTTCGGCAGACCAATACAATTTCCGTATATGATTTTCTGTAGATTCTTAAACGATATAAGGATAAGAGCTATCCCATTTGAGTTCAACGATTTGCAAGGAAGAACTTACCTCAAAACGAAATCTGATGGCCAAGACTTTCAAGCCAAAGTCTTGAGATATTAGGATAATTATTTAAATAAATACATGCCTGAGTGTGCAGGGTATAACTGAGCGTGAAGCATCACCAACTCCTTTCCCGTTCGGTTTCCTCAAAGCATTCGCGGCCAATTTAAACAACATTGATATCTTTTTTGGCAGTGTGGGAGGCATTATTGGCCGGGTCGTTACATTGACAACGGATCCAACAATGGTGTGAAATACGCAAACACTCAGACACCTCAGCTTCAATTGGATGAGCAGCTGTCTGCCTACGTGTGTGTGAGGGTGTGAGGCTGTGTGGGTGTGTGGGTGTGGCTGTGTGTGTGGCGCTTGTGGGTAAATATTTTTTAATACGCGTCGCATTCAACCGCAATACAAGGCAATTAAATATTTCAAGCCGCAACGCCTCTCACATCCGACACAAAAAAATGCCCGAGTCGAGCTCAAAGCGGAGTGGCAGCATTTACCGGGCACAAAAGCAACAACAACAACAACAACAACAATAACTGCAACAACAAAAACAACAACAATTGCAGATGCAGCAACAACAATCGCTTTTATCCTGCCAGTTGGCGGTCAGCATGCAACTCTCTGGCCCTGTATCTGCAACTGCAACTGCAACTGCCACAGCAGCTGCAACTGCATCTGTTTGTGGGCAACAATTGTCGTTTGATCTTTATTTCAGATGTTGCTGCCGTTGTTGTTGCTGTTGTTGCTGCTGTTACAGCATGTGCTGCGGGTCCATGGCCATTGTTATTTTTTTTCGTTATGCCCTGAACCCATTGAAAATTACCAAAATGGGTAGATTGTTTATAAAAAACTGCGTGTACAAGGCAGCAGAGCCCTTTTGGCATATATATTCTTGATTTGGAAGAGCTGAGTCCATCTAGTCCGTATTTGTCCGTATATCCTTCTGTCTAAAGCCGTCAATCTGTTTAGTAACTTGCAAATGCGAGACATGTGAGATTTCTGATATTTATGCAGAACGAGTATTTCAAATTTTCTCTCTCTCAATATCTTCTTCCATTATCATAATATCGATAAATATCGATTTGGATATTCAATATTTTAAGTATAACTCGAAGACTATAAACACTTGATATCCCAAATTTGGTATGTGGACGTTCGTATAGTAAATACAGATGAAAAATAGCTCACTCTTCGATTTTTCTCCATTTGCCAAGATTTTGGAAAGATAACAATTTTTAAAGTTAGCTCGAAGTTAATCAAGAATGCATTTCGCCGAGAATGTAGGGATGAAAGCGAAAGAGGATAGCGAGGGTAACTGCTAGTCGTGCACGTTTTACTTGTTGATTTTGTGCGCTTTTGTTTTAATTGGCGGCCATAATAATCAAATAATTTGTTTATTGAAAAACATTTTTTACAATTATGTAAACAACAAATTGATTTCCAGCATGAATAATTGCCTCTTTACCGTAGAACGTAAAAAATTTCGACTTGAAATACCGCCCGCTGCGAGTCGGAAAGTCTGTAAAAATATCTGCGTACATATACATTATATATATATATATATATGTATATATATATATTTATATGTGCGTGCACCTGTTTTTATTGCATTGTGATGCGCTGCTTTACGGGGAATGCAATTATTGAAATAACACAAATAATAACTGCAGCCGCTTGCCCCCCCCTTCCTCCGTTCTCAGTCCATACTCGACCGCGCGGCGTCTGGCGTCAAATGTCGCCGGTTTTTTGCATTTTTGCTCGAGTGCCAAAATATGCTTATTAAAAATTCCATAAAGTGCTTCCCATCCTCATCTGTAAGTGTTGCCTGTAAGGGAGTAGGGTTTGTTGCATAAGGACTTGCATTTCTGAAAGCCTAACGAAATTATTGAACTCCAGTTAACTGTGTGTGTGTGTGTGAGTGTGTGTGTGCGTGTGTGTGTGTGTTGCGTGGAAATTTGTTGCCTACATTTAGGCTGTACGAAAACTATTTCAAATAATTAAAGATTAAATCATTTTGAAAAGTTGTTATTTGAGAAATTCAAAAAGCATATAAAAATTGTCAATTCAAGTTAAATAATATATTTAAAATCGTTTTTTGTGATCTCTTAGTATAAACTCTAGCATTCCCAAACAGGGTATTATAATTTTATCATAATATCAGCAGGAACTGTCGACTTTATATAGAAATATCCGTCTGCCTGTTTCCATGCGAAGAATTCTTCCAGTTTTAAAGTTATCGTATTGATACTTTTTATATATTCGTCTATCTGTTGCCGATTTCATTACTTTCTCACCCATTTTGTCTTTGCGCTTTAAAGTGTTTGCAATAACTAACAACATAATAATTAAGGAAAATGTAGACAAAAACTCCAGTTGTATTATTTTTTGTCGCCCGTATCACGATGCTAAGTGCAAAGTACTTTTTAGGGGATGCGCCTCGCAAGCGAAGAAAACTGTTTGCTGGTTATGAAAATTGTGAACTGGGGGATTGGCGAATCGTGTGGTGTTTATTCCGCACTCTGGTCGCAAATTTTTACCGCCGTTGATATGAGTAAAGCAATTTCAGAGCTAATTTGTGCTATGTGCCCGGGTGGCCAATGGTTAGGAGCAGAGCTTAGAGCCCGAGAGGAAGGAAGCAGAGCGTTTGCATTGGAGTTTGGAAAAAGGAGGGTGAAGTGTAGAGGAGTATGGGAAGCTGTGCAATGCATTTGATAAACTGTCACTGGGAATGGCAACTTCACTTTGGGCATATTTAATGAAAATGTTGCCAAATGGTGTGTGTGAGTGTGTGAGTGTGTATGTGGGATGTGGCAGTGGTAGGGGGTTGATTTTGACGTAACACTTTGGTTGCGATTTGACATGACAAATATGTGCATTGGCATGCAGGACAAACGGGCACGAGGGAGGCGGCAACTGCAGCACATGCAGCACACGATAATGAAGACCGGCCCGCCAACAGAATCATCATTATCGTTATCATTATCATTATCAGGATACAGTCATAATAATGAGCATTAGGTCGGTGCACGCTGATTATCGTGTTTGAAGTGCGCCCATTTTGCATTTGCGCATTGCATGATTCAATAATGATTGAATTAATTGCGTTAATAACTGACACTAGCCCACAGTACGGCCGCAGGAGCACAGTCTGATGTCAACCTGCAGACTGCAATCGTGCAATTGTGCAATCGTGCAACTCTGCCTCCTGACCTGTCCAGCACCGTTCTGCCCTGCTCTCTCCTCTCCTGTCCTGTCCTGTCTTGTCCTGTCTGGCCGGCTCAAAGGCGCTTTGTGCCACCATCTTGAGTGTTTGTGCGCGTGGCAAAGCCGTAGACAAACTCAGGCATACAAATCGAATTTGCTGCTAAGTAGCCGCAGCATCGTCCCACCTGAGCGAAAGAGGAGTTCTGTCCTCTGACCCGAAATTAGTGATTTTGATTTGCGCATTACGCATACGCCATGTGGGCGCCGGCTCATTGTCTGCCTGCTGCTGCCAGCTGCCAGCTTAACCCGTCTATTCTGTGCTTGCTTGTTGGCATTTGATTGATAACATACGATTAATAAATTATTGAACAACCGAAAACACACTCGAGCCAAACTCCCCTCTCCTGCTTGCTCTATCTTGCTCGTGTCCGTTTCGTGTTTGCAAAAAAGCATAAATCATTTATTGGCCAACTAATTTATAATAAATTGATGGCTTCATTGGACACACTTTCCGATTTGTCTATAACATAATTTGTTTATAGTTTTCTACCCAACTCTGATGTATGTCCATTCTAATAACAGTGAACAGCAATATGCTTTTAATGTCTGTTTGCAAAACAATCGCAAATTAATAATAAATTTCAGTTACAATTTATGCGCTTATTAAACTTAATTTAACTATACGTTCAATATTTGTCAAAATCTGTTGTTCAATAAGAGAAATCTTTTATTTTAATATATGCGAATCTCCACCTTTTTGCCATTTTGCTCTTCAATAAGACCTGAACTGAAAAAAAGCATGCCTCAGTAATTTTCTTTATCTATGCTTTAACATGAAGATACTCTCTTTGTTTATAGTCGGCAAAAATGTGAGATAAAGTACTCAAAATAAAAATAATAAAATAATTTACATTTAACTTAAAAAAAATTCAACATAAAGAGATTATTCATTTTGGAAAAATATATATAAATAAAATGTAAGATAAAAAAGCCAGAAAACATAAAAATTGTTGAAAAAAAAACGAACACAATCAAGCTGCTGGATTGAAATTGAAATTAAAATAATTATTAAAGATAAAAAGACAATCAGCTAGATTAAATGGAAAAACATAATCAGAAAAATATACGACTTGGGCATAGCATTTTCACACACTCTTTTCAATAAAATTTCCTTTAGATTTTCTTTTGAAATTGTCTTCGAATTTATACAGCTCATTTCTTTTTCTTTTATTTTCCTTTTTTCTGTTTTATCTGAGTGTTATGAGTGTCTTATACATATCCCTGCTTATGATTATTATTTTGCGCCCGCTTTTGTTTCATATGCATAAGTTTAGCGAGTGTGTGCGAGTGTGTGGGTGAGTGTGGGTGTGTGTGAAACAAAAGTAAAGGGAAAAGCTCGCTCACGCGTTAGCTACAAGTATATTAAAAAGTCGGGCGGAGCTGGGGGGAAGTACCGGAAAACTGGCAGACATCAACCTTTTGGCACCTTTGTCTTGCTGCCGCATCTGTTTCACACTTTTAATTTGACAGACACAAACACACACAGAAAGGCAGACAGACACACCTGCCCTGTAAGACAAAGGCACAAAGTTTTGTTTGATTCCTTTTGTGTGTGCAGCCAGCGACAACGACAACAACGGCAGCAACAACAACATCAGACAAATAATTATCATTGATACAAAAGCATAACGCCTAGAACATACTAGAGCATATGCACAACAAATACAAAATACTCAAAGCACGCCTGCATATGCTTATAAGCATATATATATATATATATATCTATTTATACAGATATATGTGTTTGTATAGTATATACATTTGTCTGATTAAAATGTCGAGAGTTTTGTGCCTCGCATCTTGATATAAATTGGAGAACTTTAAGTAAAAAGTTTCGCAGTAGTAAAATTGGTATTTTGTAAGAAGGGTATATTTTTAGGAAGGGTATATTGATTATGTGCACATATATGTATGACGTAGAGGGCGGGCCATAAAGTATATATATTCTCGAGCCACATCCAGAGCATCTGGCTCGATTCAGCCATGTCTTTCCGTCCTTTTCGGAGTCAGAAACCCTTAACGATAGATCCTCCTCATGTTTATTTCATATTATCTTTAACTGGCACCGATAGGTTCTTGTCATCGCTAATAATCGTTATCGAAATCAGAGATTTGAAGTGTTGAAAAACGTCGTAAGGAGCGGACAAATTGTAAATACTTTTCCCTTCTTTTTTCATTTTTTTTGTTTAAAACAAAATAATAATAATAATCAGCAATCTTTGTTGGTACTAAGAAAGTTAATTGCTTTTTGATTTGAACCGTTGACCTCTCACTTGCTAGTTCAATGCTCAGGCAAATGTCTCATGATGTCATACGTCAAAAATGCTTATATGACTGTGTTTTTTTTTTTATGTTTCTCAAAACCTTTGACTTTGACTAGCTATGACCAAAGTTTGCCTCAACTTTGGCGCTCAAATTTTCACTCAGCTGCGACCTGAAAGATAGCTTCAGTAAAAAGTTCAGCTTGGCTTGTGCGCAGCCGTCAATCAGTCAGTCAGTCAGTCAATCAGTAAATCAGTCAATTTAAATACATATATACATATATATATAAAGCTTTCTCCGCCTTTTTCAAATGAAGTTTTCTTTGGGTTAAGAAAATTGTTGAGCGGTGCTTGAAACAGACGCTTAACAAGCCATGAAACCGCACACTTAAGCGCACACTTGAGTACATCACACGCACACACACGCACACACACTCACACACACACGGCACACTCTTTTAAGGACGCAGATAGCTGCTTTCTGGGCTGGGCTGCTTTTGCTGGTCGCCCAGGCGAATGTGCCACAAATGTGCGCCCGCAAAGTATGCAATGGAAAATGTTGCCCGCTGGCAACTAGCTGGCTGGGCCCTTGCTTAAGTTTGTGTGCGCGAGTATCTGTGTGTGTGTGTGGGTGTGTGGGTGTGTAATGTTGCTGCCACAGACAGTTAACTCGGCCGCTGCAGCAGCGTCTCGGGCTCAGGCAAATGTCCTTGCAGCTTGCGGCTGCTCTTTCTCTCTCCTTTGTGCAGCGTCCACTTTGCCGCTCACTTGACTTTTAAGGCTTGCAGCCTGCTGGGGCGCAACAAGTTGCAGCCAAACCACACAAACAAAACAAAGGACAAGCAAATAAACAGAAAAAAAAATGGGAGAAAATGGAATGAAAAATCAGGGCAAAGGCCAAAGCTGAGGCACAGACAAGCTGCCAGTTTTGTTTTTGTGGGGCGCACACAAAATCACAGACAATAAAAATATATCCATGAAAACAGCATGTCAACACGCCCAAAACCAAGGTGGCAACTTGCCGCTGCTGCTGCTGCTGCTGCCACATTTGAAGCAAATGCCAAAAAGTAGCTGAGCAAAGCGCAAAGTGAAAAATGTTGGCAAAGTGCCGCAAAAGGCTGCAAGACAGTTGGTGAGGGACAGGTTTTGGGTGGGGGGGGCATGTTTGCTTCCTGCTTTTTTTTTTTTTTTGGGCCGGGCTGTGCGTTGTCTGCCACAGCAGTCTGTGTGGCAGGCTCTCGTGCCTTGCCTTTCTTTTTTCTAGAGGGTGGCTTGTACTTGACCTTGAGCTAAAAGCCAAGGCGTCGGTAGAGAGACAGAGACCGAGAGAGAGGGAGAGAGTAAGACAACATGCAGCATACTTTTTGGGGTGAATGTGTATGACTGTGTGTGTGTGTGTCTAGCTTGTTGCTGCTGCTGCCACACACATACACACACACACACACACATACACAAACAGTTTGTGATTTTGCGTGTGTTTGTGCGACTGTAAGTTGTGCCAGGCTGGCAGAGAAAACGCCACTGTCACAGCCACAGCAGCTGCCACTTGCTGTCTGCTGATTTTCCTTGCATCCATCCCCCCCTCACCCATCAGTCTCTCCCCCCAACCATTCACCCTCTATTTTTCAGCAGCTCCTTAAACTTTTGCTGCTGCTGCGGCTGCTGTCTTTGCTTTGCTGCTGCCTTGGTAAAATCTGTTTGCGTTGATTTCGGCATATTTTTCAAATGTGTGTGCGTGCGGTCTTTAGACGAGCCTATGCAACTTTTACGCAATGCAACAACAACTACAAACACAACAACTAAAGCAACTACAACAAGAACAACAACGAGAACAACTACTGACAGCTGCTGGCTTTTGTTGCTGCTTGTGCCACAATTATTTGTGGTTTCCGGGTTTTTGTGGTTTTACAGCAGAAGCGCAACATGTTGCCGGACCTTTGGCAAGCGCCGTTGACACTAGAGATGGACACGTGCCGCATTTGTAGAGCACAGCACGGCACGAGCACGAAAATAACAAAGCACGCATGGTTAAAAAATGTTAGCTGAAATACGGACAAATTTCATTCCCATAGGCTAAAGTCTGCGGAATTTTCAACTTATGCGCCTTTAACAAAATTTTAAAATCATCCAAATATGATTATATTGTTTTATATAACAGTTCAATATCTATATAGCTCCCACATGCTAATTTAATTTATCTTTGCATTTTCGGCGAAGCTCGACAAAGTCGTGTTTAAGATTTTGAGTTTAGACTTGGGAACTATCGATTGAGTTTGGGTCAAAGATAGTGCATAGGCGTTTGTTACTGACCAGAAAGCGTTCGGGAATGTTTGAAATCGAAAATAATATATACCTTTAAATGTTATATGTTACATATATAAGTTAGATACTCACAATGACGCATATATTCGTGTATGTATTATTTAGGATAAAATAATTTTTTCCATTTTTCTAGGCATTTTTTCAATGCTTGACTTTAAATAAATAAAAATATCTATATACATGTAGTTCGAATTTAGAGATCGTCGCCTTTGTGCTCGTGAGATTCGAAATAGAGTTTGGCAGCGCGTGCCACGCTATTGCCTGGGAGACAACACGGTCCATGCTCTAGTTGTGACACACGCACACACACACACACACACACACACACACACATACATAAACACATATATAGACAAATACCCACACACATGCATTTGGCCACTTGTTGCGCTCGACTCTAGTTTTTTATTTTGTGGCACAAACGCAAAATTTTAATTTGTTGATTTATTGCGACGAGACTTCATTGACAACACACACACACACACACACACACACACACACACACACACACACACACACTTACACGCACATTAAGCGATTTGAATAGGCAATTTATTTAGCTGTTAAAGTATTTTGTTTCTTTTTTTTCATCAACCAGCTTCACCCTTGACCCCCGCCCGCTGGTGTTTAATGTTATGCATTTTTAATGTTTTTTTGTCGAAATAATTTTGTTGCATGTTTCTAGTTTTGTTGCACGCACAAAGTTTATTAATATTTGTAATCCATTGGTTTTTGCGCATTTAGCTAATTGCTCAATTGCAATTGCATCTTTTTTTGTGTTGTATTTATTTTTTTCTTTCTATTTTTTTGCTGAGCTTTGATTTAGCTGGCTTTGTTTTAAGGCAATTTATCACGGAATGTGGCAGATTTTAATGCAATTTGTTAAGCATTTTGAAGTGTAATTAATTGAAATTGTTAACTGATTTTGATTAAGTGAATTTCGTAAGTAATTCATTTGATAATTACTATTAGATTTACGAATAAAATTTATGTAGGGGCTCAGCTAGCTGAGCGTTGAACTAACAAGCGGCAGAGTGTTGGTTCAAATCCAAATAAAAGTTGCTGCTAATTTATTGAATAAATATTAATCATTTATCATTTAAGTCCCTTATTCAAGGGATTTTCGGATGGAATTAATGTTGTGCTTGGCTAGCTGAGCGTTGAACTAACTAGCGGAAGGTCGCTGGTTCAAATCTTGCTAAAAATGTTTGTATCTACGGGCTTGTTAGAGCGACGGCTTACGGAATAAAATACAACAAAATACATTGACAGGCACTTAATAGACTTGAACTTTCAGTCAGTTGGGTTACACAGGTAAATCCTTGATTTCAGGTGTAGATAATGTCTAGATAATGTTAACTCTGCTTTCCAAGAATACTGACAAGTTATATAGAGACTATGGAGACTGGATATAAATGCGCCAAATATGTGGCACTTAATTCTAATACAAAACTAACAATTGCTGAACCGTTAAGAAAGCAATTTAAAGAAAATGCAGGAAATCAACGCCAGGTTCAGCGGCCCACAACAACGGCAACAGCAGCAGCAGCAGCAGCAACTAAATAAAACAACTAAAACATTTTTTGTTTTGTATTATAATAATAAAGTGGCAATGTCGCAAGTGTGGCAAGTGGCAAGCGGCAACTGGCAAGTGGCAAGTGGCATAAATTGCAGCCTCATTCAAGCGGCGTTGTGGCGGAAGTAGTCGCCGTGCAGTCGTAGGTAGGCCAAAGTGAATTGCGTAGAGGAGGCGACCCAAAGAAAGCGACGATTGCGGCCAGCAATTGCCAGCTTAAAAAACAGCCAGCCCCCGACCCCAGCCCCAGCTGCAGCCCCCTCCGCCCCACAGATATTTATCTGCATATATAAGTAAAGAGTAGTAGCATACGGGTTTCACTATATATATATATATGGATATATGCATATATATGTGACGTATGTAGATTTGTAATCAACGACCAACAACAACTGCCGGCCGAGGAAAGCAACTGAAAAGAGCAGAAAAAAGACAAGTAGGAGTGCTTTAAAGGGGAGTGTTGCCGACTTAAAAATACCCTAGACACAGATACTAGTTGTCGCTACAAATATTCTAAATACCCTCTTTAGTTAGCTGGGCAGCTGAATGGATAGGAGTTTGTGCTTTCTTTTCTCTTAGCCCATTCTCAAATAACTGCGGTTCTTATAGTCCGATTCTTATGAAACTTTTAGGGCACAACTATAGCCTAAGGTTATAGGTCCAATTTTATTTAATATTATATTTAATATTTTCTTTTTAAAGGGTGGCAGTTAAACAAAAATCCAAGTGTTCCGTTTTTCTGTCTACTATTCAAGAGTCTAAATGCAAAATTTAGTGTCTCAAACTCTTATTTTATTGATGTAGGTAAAATGATGCGAAATAGGAAGAGCTGCGTTTAAATATCTAAATCTTCATTTCGCAGACAAACCTGGCTAGATCAGCTGAGCTATTGATGCTGATCAGGAATATTCGTCAGCCTGTGACATACAGCTGCACAAAACAAGTATACCCTTTGTAAGCATATGCGCTGTTTATAGGGTATAACAACCAAACAACAAAAACTACAACAACATGTGTTATGTGCTCTGTTGCGGCAATAATCACTCGCAGTGTTGTTGTTGTTTTTGTTGTTGTTGTTTGTTGTGCCACATATGAATGAATGCCTTCACATTGTTGTTGTTGTTGTTGTTGCTGTTGTTGCTACACACCACTATGTGTCGGCATTTAACTTCTCAACTTTTTTTTCGCATTGTCCGTTTGACGTGGGCGTCGGTTGTGGAAAAGGGGGCGTGCGAGAGGATGGTGGCAGCTGGAGGAGCTGGACGCTCGCTTGGAAAAGCAAGTGCAGGAAACTACTTTGCATTTAATTGTCTGTAATGACGTGCAATATAAAATGTTAAAATCTAAAAATGTAAAAATCCCAACACACACACACACACACACACACCCACCCACACACAGACACACACACTTACGTACAACGGGAAACGTTGTCGACACAGATACAAGTGGAAAATGTTTTACAGTTTTCATTTTGCATCGGCCTTGCTCCGGCTGTGTGTGTGTGTGTGCATGAAAACGATGTGTTGATGTTTGATATGCATTAAAAGTCAGCTGCTTCATCATGTATGCAGAGATGTATGATTGGCATTATGAGCTGTTCTTCTTTTTTATATTGTCTATATATAGCAAGAGCTTTAGTTATTGCTCGTACTTATGAGAAACTATCACTTAATCATATATTGTTTAGTTAGTTTCTTATGTTGCCTGTGGGATTGTAAATTCTAATTTATGGAAGATAATAACTAGAATAAGCGTAAGACTTCTTTTAATATATTTCACAAGGCACAGTCTGAAGGGAATTTTTATAAATGATTGTCTTCAAGGTGAGAAAATCATTTTATTTCATTTTCAGTAGATCAAGGCATTTACAAATATTTTATAATATTTAAAAGAAAAATACGTATATAAATTGTAAATCATTTTTGGCATAAATGACAATTAATATCTCAAGACATTTTCTGGGTTAAATTCTACAATCGATAATCAAAGGCATATAATAAATATATCTTATGGTATTTTCAGTAAATGTTGCTCGGGAAACATATATAAATGGTTTAGTTTTCATTTAGTTCCTTTAAAGAACTTTAGAATAATATTTTATAGTAATATTTATGGTACTAGGAATTTAAAAATATTTTATATTTAATGAAAAAAACTCATATTAGACTTTTAGTTTTGCGAAAATTTCCAGAAATATTCTGATGTTTATTTTAAGAAAAAAAAAAAGAAGCAATCTTGATAATGAAAAGCAATTAAATATATTTTATGGTATTTTAAGCAAATTTTCCTCGAGGTACTTGAAAAAATGTTTTATTTTAGAAGCGAATTTCCTTATAAAACCCAGCATCTTTTTGTCTCAGCTGAGTTATTGCGCTTTCTTGTGCTGCAACCTGATTGTTATTGTTTTTGTTATATTTTTTTCTCTTTGTTGTGTGCGTCTAGAACTACTCGATTTTCATTTAACTGCTTTTTGTCAACTTCTTCAACAGTTGTTGCAGGGCTCAACTAAGAAGCATTGTGGCAGCTTGTTTTCTTTTCCTTTTTTTTGCGTATGTGCCACAGAGTTCTTGATGCAACTGCTGTGGCCAGGTTTTGTTTTTTGTTTTTTTTCGCTGAAGCCCTGAACTTATTAGCTGACAGACTTTGGCGTTTTGTCGCCGTTGGCTGGGTTTTGATTTATGCCTGGCAAATGGCAACAGGCTTTTTTGCGTTTGCTGCCTGGTAAAATGTGAAATGTACATTGATTGCTCCACATTTTCTAGCTGTTAATTATGGCAACAAATTATCGTAAATTAGCCTTGGATCTGGGGCCAGTAAAGTTGGCAATTTTATTAACTTTTTAAATTGTAAAAGGCTTCACTTGCGCCAGTCGCAAACTGAACTCAATAAATAATGCAAGGTACACGCGCCCCCTCAGCCCTCTGGAACGCCCTTTTTTACCATTCCGTTGAGGCAGAACTCTAACCACAAGGCGTTACAAAATCGAAATCAAAACCTCGCCGCCCTCTGCCCTCCTCCTCCTCCTCCTCCAGCCTGACTTTCTGAAGGGGGCTTACGTGCGCAATTGTGCGCTAAAACCAAACATGCATATTTTCACTTATTATTTTCATACATAGAAAGCAAGAAAAAACATGGCATTAAAACGGTTTGGGCATGTATGCACTACGGGATACCCTGTAATGTGCGGAAGTTGTTTTGTCTTCTGGTCTCCTTGTCGGTGGGATCTCGGCTGCTGTTTTGTACAGGGTATATACACAGAATTAAGCGTTCTTTGTGTATATAAACATATATATAATAAAGCTCCGATTCAGGTGTCCATGAAGAAGCCTGATCAATGTATATGGATATAAAAATTAACACATATTCATACTCATACATCCTTCAGCCCACTTCTGTTCAATATACCCTACTCATGCTCATTTGCTAATGGGTAATGGTTATAAAAAAACATTGAGCCTTCTTCGCACAGGAAATCGACACACGCACACACAATGTTGCCGCCCCGGCCATGATGACTGCTCTGTGCTGGTCGATCTATTGAGCCGTGAATATGTTGGAATATATAATCAAGTGTAACGCAACACGCCCGTGCCATCCGTGGCGAGAGCCACCCTGTTGTGCGCGCAGAGAGCAACTGCCTTCTAGTCCAAGGGTTAGGGATGAGGCACCCTTTATATACTTGGCGGGCGCACATGACTGAGTCTCAAGTCGAGTCAATCACCGCCAGAGCGTCAGGCAACTGGGAACTGGGAACTGGTACTGGTAGCCGGTTAGCCGGGTAGCCGGGTAGTCGCAGCACAAGGCACATCACTTGCTTCGTTTGACTTACAAGTGAATCATAATAATATTAAATTTGATTTTCAGTCCGCGCTGCGGTAGGCAAAAGGACTTTTCTTTCTGTGACGTCGTAGAAATTGCGCTGATTGCGCAAAAGTATCGATGACTTCTTCAACGCCCTGTTCTTGTGGGCGTGTCTCGAGAGCGAGTGTACTTTTCGAACACTGAGTGCCTGTATTGGGCGTCGAGTTGCTGCTTAATCAAATTTCGATGCCAGCCAGAGAAAAACGTTCGGTTCGACTTGGGCATACAAATAATGCAATTTCCCCAGCAACTTTGTTGTTCAAATTTATATTTATACATGAGCGTAGGAATATATGACTAATAGCGGGCTATGGGAGTGGGAAATTTTAACCTATGTCTATATGAAAAATTTGAGAAAAATGTTGACCCAGAATAAGGTTTTCAGATTTAGATGCCAAGTTGATGTAGAGGCCAAACCACTAGAAAATGGCCAAGCCTCATGAAAATCGATTGATCTTTGGCTGAGTTATGAAGGTGGGAATTTTCGACCCATGTCCATGTACAAATCCTAGGGGTAAGATTTTGACTTGGATTTCGACCCAAAAATGTATGTTCAGATTTAAATGCCAGATTATTTTAGAGGGAAAACCATGTACAAAAAGCCAAGCCGCATGAAAATCGGTTGATTTTTGGCCGAGTTATTGAGCTGGGAAATTTCGACCGATGTCTATATACGAATTCAAGGGGTTAGATTTTGACATGAATTTGGACCCAAAAATATGTGTTCAGATTTAAATGCTAGATTATTTTAGAGGGAAAACCATGAACAAAATGCCAAGCCTTATGAAAATCGGTTGATTTTTGGCTGAGTTATGGGGGTGGGAAATTTCGACCCATGTCCATACACGAATCCTGTGGGTCAAATTGACATGAAGTTCGACCAAAAATTGCGTGATTAGATTTAAATGCCAACTTTTTAAAGAGGTAAAACCATGAAGAAAATGCCAAGTCTCATGAAAATCGGTTAGTTTTTGGCCGAGTTATGGGGGTGGGAAATTTGGACCTAAGTCTATATAGGACAAGCAGCGGCAAATTCAGCTGGAAACGTAAGTTAGACCCTACACTAAATGTATGTATTAGCGCGAAAAATTAAACAATTTTCACTTTTCACATGCATTTCCAACATTCTTCCAAGCGACGCCGGGTAATTTTTTCTAGCATATAAATATTTTGGCAGCATACACAAAATCTTAAATAAATAAAACCAAACCAAATCAAAAAAAAAAAAAAAAAGAACGTTGGCGTCTGCATTTTTATGGCTACGAGGCGATGCATTTTATACGGCAGCCTTTTACGGCTGCGAGTGCGACTGCACCTGCCCCGAACTTGATGCCACTGCCCCTGCCCCTGACCGTGCCCCTGGTCGTGTCGCTGCACCACCAGCAGAGCAATGCAACCACCGCCAACACCACCCACATTGGTTGTAAATTTTATTGCAGACCAAGACGATGGGTGCTGCTGCTGCTGCACATGGCTCTTGACTGGGCCTTGGCAACAATCTTGCCAACGTTAGTATTTTACGACTGATTCTCTAGAGTTTATCTGGCACTCATGTGTGTGTGCGTGTGCGTGTGTGTGTAAATTATACAGTTTGTATAGAAACCTTTTCAAAAACTAATACAATAGTTATGAAAGCAGTTGGCCATAAAGATGCTTGTCTATCAAATACCCTGTAAGTAATGTGAAACAAAATAAAATTCACAAAACATTTGTTGCGTTTGCTTCGAACTTGGATGCGAACCAGCAGCCAAAAGGTCGTTGGTTCAAACCCAGACGCAATTTGTTGATTAATTAAGTTTATATTTCGCCTTCAACTTATTTTATATTTAATTTACGGAATTTTCTATTTAGCAATTGCTAATTAAGAAATTAAATAGAGAAAATTTGAAATTGAGTTCAATTGTGATGGGCAGACATTTCTTATATTAAGTGCCGCGCTGTCGACTTGTGCGCATATTTATTGCTGGCACTGTCTTCGGCGTCTTGTGCGCGCCTAATTGTATGATGCCACCCCCCGGCCACGCCTTGCTCCCTAAAATCCACAGTCGCGACGTCGCCAACATTTGTCGTTGGCATTTTGAAAATTTGATTATTTGGCGGATGTTTAATTGCACCTATTTAATTTTTCGCATGTGGTACACACGGGGTAATTAGTATTCGTATGTTTTCATTTTCATTTTAAACTGCAATTGTCATGTATTTAGCCTTTTATTTTATGTATTTTTTTTTTTGTTTTAGTTGTGTTTTATTTTGTCTTTCTTGTTGCCGCCGCCGCCGCAGCATCGGCAAAGTGCAACCACAACAGTTTGCTCGCTTGTGCGCTCAGCACCGGAGAATAACAATTAAACTAAATTTAAATTATATGTGTAATACTTGCTGCTGTTGCTGTCTACCACAACTTGTGTCTGTGCGCGACCCCTCGCCATGCTGCCATAATTATACTACATAAAACTATAGCGAGGAGGCGGCAATCGAGCCGAAACATTCGTCATCGTCATCATCATCAACATCGTTGCTAACCGAGTGTTGAGAGATCTCTCTTGTTTAAATACCCTCTATCAATTTAATGCGACCAACTAGGGTAGTATAGAGTTTCGAGAATGTTAGCAACAGTTAATATAGCCAGGATTGTCAATATCTGATGTCTGTCTGTCTGTCTTTTAGTGCTTCAATATCTGAGATAGAAGAGTCAAATTTCCAATTGAAATGATTGTTTTTCGTATGCTTATGAAGTTTATTATCATTTTTTCGAAAGTTTATTCGAGATCTGTCGATTCTTATTAGATCTTTACAGCTGATATGTCTTCTTAAATGCATGATAATCGCATTGAGTCCTATTATAATTCGCTATCTCTTACTCTATTTCCATCGCTATCTGTCTCCGTCTCTCCATCTCTTAAATGACCTTTAATAATCAATAAGTATTATTTGAATTCATGAGAATCGCAAAGAAGGGCGAATCGAATGCGTGTGTGTAAATATATAAGGCATCTGCTGGTCGTTCACTCTTGAATGGCGCGCTGTTAAATGTTGCTGCTGTTGCTGTTGCAGTTGCAGTTATTGTTGCTGTTGCATATTTATTTATTATTATTTTTGTAATGCGTTGCTTTGCCGCTTGGTTCGTTCATTCGTTCGCCCGTTCGGTCTTTTGTTGTCTTTTTATTGTTGCATTATAATTTCTACTTAGCAAAACTGAGGATGTGATGCAACTGCTGCCGCTGCTGCTGCTGCTGCTGCTGCCAGTTGCTGCTGCTTTAATTTCATTACAATTTTTTGCTGCCGCTGCTGTTGCTGTTGTAGTTATTTCTCAAATAAATCGCACACATTTTGTATGCAATTATTTTTTTGCGCTGACAAAAGGCCCCGTAAGTCAATGCAAAGAAAAGCTGTTATTGTTGTTGAGAAAAGTCATTTGCATTATGCAGCGCGCCGGAAATTGTTATTAGTAGCTAGTAGTATTTTTTTTTGCACAAATTTTTTTTTATGTTTTTTTTTGTTGTTTAATTTTTGGCTCAGCTGCCATGAACTGGACTTTTAAATGCTGCCTTTGACTTGGCATTTTTTTTTTTTTTGCATGAAATTTATTTATATGCAAATGTAATATATTTGCGCTGAAAACTAAACAATAAAATGTGCCAGCTTTTTTTTCACATGTGATTAAAATCGCCGCAGCATTCACATTGAATATAGATTTATATATATATTTTATATTTATACAATTTATACTTGTGTCTTATTGTTGTTTTATTTTTTTTATTTATGCAAATTATGCTGGCAACTTAATGACACTTAATTGCGTGCTTCCTGCGGCGAGTGCAGCCCGTGCACAAACATTTGACTTGTACGCAACAATATCAAAGTTTATCGCCGGGCAAACGCCACTTTGTCACATGACACGGCCCAAACGGGCGTTAACAAAACTTTAAATAAACTGCCAGCATAAAAATCTATGCGACAGCTCAGCACAGTTCAGCCCAACTAGTTGGCCAAGTTGCGCCCAACCATGGCGTCATTCTCAACGTCATGAAGTTCGCGGCTCAGAATTAACCACCCAGGCAGCCAGGCAGCCAGCCAGGCAGGCAGCCAGCCAAGGCAAGGAAAAAGTGGCTAAAGTAAAAAGCTGTGAACAAAGCTTTAACTTTACAGCTTTCAACTAAATTAATTTACTTTTATGGCCGAGGACAACGTGCTCGTGTATATGAGCGCATTGTTGCCTGGGCCCTGGCCAGCAGCCCGGCTAAGCATTGTTAGCCAAACACTCTATATGTGGGCTTAGTTCATTTGTTAACGGCTTTAGATACTGTTCAAGTGAATAAAATAGTTTTTAAGTAAGCGGATCAGCAGAAAATAATATTACAACTAGTTGAAATTGAAAGAAGGCGAGGGGGTTAAACAGCTTGGGAACTTAAGATTATGAAAGCCTAATGCTGCTTTTTTCCTTGTGCATAATAAAAAATTAGTTAAACATGTGTACAAACTGAAAGTTTTTGCTCAAGTTGAACTAGCGACTTCTCCCTGTTGGTTCGATGCTCAGGCTTATAGCTTGGGTATTCCAAATTCCTGCTATTAAACTATTTTCATATAAATATTTTGTTTGGCCCTCTTCTTTCTGGTTTCTATTGGGCTTTGCAGGCGGTCATTTCAGTTTTAGTTTTATTTTTTCTTTGCTTTACACAAATTGTTATAAATGAAATACAATTAAATGTGCTGGTTCCGTCGATGGCAGTGAGTAATGGAGATTACGTATACGCCGCGTGGAGCGCTAGCCAAATCAATGAAGCAGCTGCTGCTGCGGGGCGTGGTCGGCGGCGGGCGGGCCACAACTAATTCAAGTCCGCAATAAGTCAGTGCAAACAAATGTTGACCGCGGCCCAGCCGCAAAGTGTCCGCAGAGCTGACGACCCACAACAACAACAACTACAACAACAACAGCAACAACAATGGAAGAAGCAGCTAAGTGCGAACTGCAAGGAGTGACTCCCATTTTTATTATTTACTAAATTGGCGACAAATGCAAAAGGCAAAAAACAAAAAATAGTAAAGAAATCCCAACAAAAAACGAGTCCATTTAACTGAAGTTTTGCCCGAGCAGACCGCGTTTTTGCGGTCGCTCTGTCTGTGTGTGTGTGTGTTTGTGTGTGTGCCAATAAATACAAGCATAATAAAAACTGCTAAGGAAATTGCAGAGTAAAGCAAATAAAATTAATTGAATTCCAATCAACTAGAAATGCAACCAGCCAACAACAACAACAACAGCAACAGGGAGGACAACAGAAACAAAGCCAACGCAAAGGTGACCAAAGCAAAAATATTAAATTGTAAAAAGCGGCAACTCTGGCGGCAGCAAAAAAAAAAAAAATAACGTGAAGGTCAGCATGCCGAAGATTTGATACCCTTGCAGAGATTTGTATTGAAGCTTTGCACATATCTGAGCAGCGTGAAGATCTTGATGCAAATATCGGGGGATAAATATTATTTTCAAATATAAAAACTAATTTAGAAAGACTCTTGCCATAGAAGAAGATCCATCCCATCGTTTCCATGGCAGCTATAGGATATAGTTATCCGATTTTAATAAGTTAACATAGATTTAAAACTGAGAGACTGACCAGCAATGCGTTGCACATCTCACTACCAAGTTGTAATACCCTCTGCAAGGGCATACAAATGCAATTTAATTGTAAAGCAAAAGTCGGCGGCACTGGAACAAAATCTCGATAGGTCGACACCAAGCAAAGCGTTCAAATGACTAAATGAGAAAACTGAGCAAACGAAAATTGTAACGTCAAAAAAAAATGCATTGCTTGGAGTTAGGAAATGCTTTCTGTTAATGATTAACAATTAAATATATAAGTGTGCTCAGAAAGATTCGATCTCTAAACCTCATAATGAATGTGACAAAGCAACAAAAAAAGGCTTATTCAATCATTAATTTATAATATTTAAATAATTTTTTGACTATTTGAAATATATACGAATTAGAATCAGAAAATGAAATGAAGTTTTAGGGCCTTTTTATTCCAATTCCCAACTTAATTATAAAACATTATAAAAGCTTGCTGTAAAAAGTAAAAACGATCGCCTCTCTATCATCAGATACCTCCTACAAGTTAATATAGGGTATCTGTTAGTGCAGCATCGGCAGCTCAGCTCAGAGCGTAGTTGCTTATTATAATGTAATTTTATGATTTCGTCGCCATTTTCTTGCTAAATTATAGCATAAATAGAAATAGAAAAAATTATAATAAAAACGGGACAGGCCAAGACGCAAGGGAGCTGCAGAGGGTACTACAGGGCGTGTGAGGGAATCGGGGGGAGGGGGAGGGGTGTTGGGCAACGCGCAGTCAATTTGCATAAAACCGATCGATATTTTTGATTACATTTACAATACATAGAAAAAGAGACAGCGTACCGGTTTCTAGTCGAGGTCGCTTCGATTCGTTGTGGCAGCGGGGAGGGAGGGCTGCGGCAGTGGAACAAAAGGGGGGTCGCGAGGGGGGCAGAAGCACTAAATATATATAATTTTGTCATTTAAATTGCCCGTCGTCGACGTCGACGTTGTTATTGTTGTTGTTGCAGGCTTTCGTCGTCTACTTTAGATTTAAAATGCGCTTAAATTCAAAATAAATATAATTATGAGTACCTACAGTAAAATGTAAAATTAAAGGACAAAGCTGACGGCATATTAATTATTATACAAGACACAATTTATGAGGGCGTGGCTGGCGCGAAAATTATACACAAAAAAAAAAGCGCCAGGCGTCTCATTAAATATTATAAAAATAAATTATAATTTGATCCTTGTGCGCAAGAGTCAACGCCAAGAACTGCGGAAAGGACACACGCCCCAGGCTCAACACGGCGAATGTCAATAGAATGCGTGGCACGAAAAACCACAACAAAAAAAAGGTGCCATAGTAAATGAATCTACCCAAACTTTTGCGAACTCGGTTAGAACAAAAACTGATTTCCGCGCGAAATTAGTAATTATTTGTTGGGTTCAAAAAAAATGTATTTAATTTTTTTATATTTTTTCTTATAAAGTTTCTTAATAATTGTTCAAATCCTTATAAATCAGTTTCTATAGTTTGTTAACTTTTTTATTTAAAAAATCGTGCTAAAAACAATTTTGATTCTTTCTTTAAATTCGAACACAAATTTCCTTGCAACTCGACAGATTTTTATTGATATTGGAAGAATTGGTCGAAAATTAGTTGTATGTGACAAAATGTTCTCAAACTCAGCCTTAACGAGCCTTTACTATTCTCACATATCGACAAGCTCGTAAGATATCCTTACTTTCTCGTTTATTTCTAAAAACGAGCTATGGACTTTTAAGGTATTTGTGTATTTATTTATTTACGTTATGAACTCTCACATGAGTAGATTGGAAGTATTTCGTGGAGGCTCTGGACAGAGACAAGGTGCGTGTTGTGTGGGCCACATTTAAATCTATAAATGTACATCAAATGTGTGTGTGTGTGTGTGTGTGTGTGTGTGTGTCGGTATAATTATACATATTTGTGTTTCCAATTACGTTCGGTGCAGCGAAACAATTTTAAAAATTCAATATAATGAAATTTACTTAATTGTATAACACTCGTAATTAATTCACTTTGTATGCTAATTCGTGCCTAAGTGGCGTATTAAACTTTAAAATGTCTTCAATATTTATGTGCCATGCACGTGTCGATTATTACACGCAACTGTGTGTGCGTGCGTATGTGTGTGTGTGTGTGTGTATCTGTGTGTATGTGTGTGCAAGTTCAATTTAATGTAAATTTTGGCACACATTACTTAGGGGTGATTATGCAATGTAAGAAATGCCATTGTTTCTTATAATTATGTGAAATAATTCCAACGATTAATTGAATCAATAAAGCTGCAAAACATTTGAGCCAACTGTAAATGATAATGATATGTGATGATAAGATTCTAGTTAAATGCTGTTTAAATAACAGCTTAACTTTACAATTTCTAATCATTTGCAATTATCGCATGCACACCTGCCCACACGCTACCATATGTTGCCTCAATTGTATCTGTGCATTAAAGAGTTTCTATTCAATTATTTGATTAACTAACTGACTGATTGACTGACCGATTGATTGATTGACTGATTGATGATAAAATGGTTAAAAAAGTAATAAAATATTCGTGCAAATGTATGTAACTGGCAGAAGGAAGCATCTCCGACCCCACAAAGTATATATATTCTTGATCAACAGACTAGTCGATCTATCCATGTCCGTCCGTCCGTATATATATATGCGTTTTATTTATATATATATATATATATATATATATATATATATATCTTAGAACTAGAGAGTTGGAAATGTAGGTCCCCTAGTGCATGCGCATTACGAATTTGTTCCCCATTATCAATAACTTACTCCGTTTTAAGCCAATCGATAAAAATCTATATCAAAATTGTGTTTTCTGAACAAATTGGGGAAATAATAAGAGCTAGGCTCACCAAACTTAATATGTTGCCTCTACTTAGAAAAGTATATATATACATATATATATCAAATATCTTCCATTTTAACCGAAAAGCGATTAATACTGTTAATAACCCAACTTCTATTGCCAACCAATTTAAACTACGATTGTAATGCAATGGTAATTTTGCGCGTCTGCTTAGAATTCTATCATCAGCATTGCGACTGCGATTGTATTGTTTTCTGTGACAATATTTAAATTTGTTTTTAATTTTCTCATTAACATCAGTAGAGAGGTCGGCAAGTAATGCGGTCAGCTGTGAGTTTGATCTCTGGCATTATTTATTTTATTAATTTATCTTTATTATTATACTACAATCTACTTGTTGTTCAATGGAAATGCGAAAGTACCAAAGCACGCCGGACTTCAGCAGATACTATATATATATATATATATATATATATTATATAGAATGCAGTCATGTTCATGTCCCGGTCTTCGTTGGCCACCATATCCATTGAAAGTAAACACAATTCAAGCGCCGTAAAACAGTAAAATTTACAGCTGAACTACTCAAGTCTGAAGCGCAATAAAATATTTGCGTTTTTGCCAACTGCACGCCCTCCCTTCCCCTCCTGCACCCCTCACGCCTGCTGCACATGAGCACCACTGACATTTTAAGGACTCTTAGCCACCTTCTGGCAGACAAGCCCAGGCCCAAGTCCAAGACCAAGTCGCGTAGCTATGACTCAGGCCTGGTCCGTTTCCGTTTGGGCGCGCCCAGCCCCCAGTCCCCGGCCCCCAACCCTCCCTGCTTGTCGGCCAGTTTACAATGTAAACGCGAAAATGCGACAGCAGTGCATAAAAATCCTTGGCCCTAGCCTCTGCTCTCCTCACTGGCAGGACATGGCTTGGCGCACGGCTCGTGGCTCTCTCTTGGCCATTGGCAATGGCGATTTTTATGCGTTTAAACATTTTCATTACAAAAATTGCATTGTCGGGGCGGGGGTGGGGGCAAGTGTTTCGTTGTCATTAAATCTGCAGCGATAAAATCAATTTATGTCAATTTCCACTTTTGATTATACAACCACCACCCACACACACACACACACCCACACATACACACACACACACCACCCAAACAAGAAGGCAGCCAGTGTCATTGCTTTTTAATTAAAAGTGAAAAGCTTGAGTGTCCAAACAAAACATTGTCCAGATGCAACAAGAGCAGACACAAAGCAACCACCACCCCTCCGTTTCTCTTACCCCCCTCCCCGCCCTAACGCTCGAAAGACCTTGGCTGCCCTCATATTTCATCAATTTATGCAATTTATAAAATAAATAAAAAAAAGCGAAACGCGAAATGTGAAATGCGAACGAAAACGCGAACGCAAACGCCTGCCCAGGCGCAACATACAAACACACACAGCGAAAAAATTATAGCAAGGAATTTATTAATAATGCAAATACATAAAAACACAGAAATCAACCCCTGATTATACAGATACGAGTATATACCACAGTGCCCAAAAGCAGCTACCACCGCGCCGTACTCATAATGCCGAGTCCTCGCTGCCTGCCTGCCAGCCTGCCTGGCTTAATTTATTATTTAAATATGAAAAAAAAAAAAAAATGACGAAATATATGAAAATAAAATAAAAATAAGTTCGACTTTGCGCAACGAAGCTAAAATACCCTTCACAAATAATTCAAATGTCAAAGGTGACAAAAGAGACTGACAAGATGATTGATTGCTGAGCCTGCGAGGCTTAGCTGACTGAGCGTTGAACTAGCAATCAGTAAGACGCTGGTTCAATTAAAATCTCAATTTTGAGATTTGAAGGGAGTGAGTTTCAAACTAGCAAGCGGCAAGTCGCTGGTTCAATACAATTTACACCATTGCTTGCTTGTTTGATAAGTGACATCGAACAAGCAAGCAGCAAGTTGCTGGTTCGATTGTACTTCAATTATGATTTGTTTGTTAAGCGACTGACCGTTGAACTAACAAGTCGCAAAGGCGCCGGTTCAATTCCCAAAGACATCTATATATTCGAATTCAATATATGTTACATATGTATATATCAACAACGAATCTAATCGAGAGCAAGAAGTAAGGCTTACCTTCAAGATATTTCCTTTTAAATATCGCAAGATCTTATAGAAAGGGTATCAGAGCAAATGAAAGTTAATTCCCAAAAATTTCGGGCACGAATCAACATAACGCCTAACAATGAAACCATTTTGTTGGCAATATTGGCAACATCTAATATTAATACTTATATGTAATATAAATATAATATAATGCTGGGCAGGGGAAGTGGGTCTGGGTCTGCGATTGGGATTGGGATTGGCCACGAAAATGCGACGGCCCAAATGCGCGGCAAATATTCAATAATTTATAATTTAAATAATACGCACTAGAAAATGGGGCATAGGACAAAGCAGTTGGGTTCAGCTGAGGCCACAGAAAGGGCGAGACAGTTGGTCTGTGGGGAAGGGGCGGGGTAGCGGGGTGGCAGAGAGCCGCAAGGTGGAACTATGCAGCGAGTATTTGAATTTGAATATTAAACACGCAGACGAAGACGTCGGCGTCGACGTCGACGTCACCATCAACAGCGCTGTCGATGCCAGCGTCGCCGCCTTTTATAATTTTTCATTAAACTTGGCAATAAAAGTTTTCTGCGTTTTCCCCATGCGGGCGAGACGCAGCCAAAAGAAAACGTGGCGCGAAGAAAAAATTTTATATATACATATATATATACATATATATATATATAGCTTATATAATAAATGACATTATGGCATATTTATGACTGGTAATAATTTATATGCAGCCATTGCCGCAGTCGCCACAGTTGCGAAACATTTTCTTTATTTTGGGCAGACGAGCTTAGGAAATTTAATTTTAGCACACACTGTAGAAGCCACTCGATATGAATTATTTTAGATACAAGTGAATGCAAATGCAAATGTGAATGCAAAGGCTTCTCATGTGTCCAGCTAATCCGAAGGGTTGCAGGGCGAACCAAAAAAAAAAGCGACAAAAAAAATCGAACAGTTGGCGAAGGGTTTTTGCACAAAATTTAAATAATTATCAGAAAGCTAAGGAGATTAAAGCAAGAATATTGCTCGTTGGATTAATATGTGTATTATATTTCTATATTATCGAACTTCGTTTTTAATTTGTTAAACTATCTTGGGTTAATAAATCAATTACTTAGAAAATAAACTTTGTTTGAGATCCCATAAATTCGAACAATATATAACATTATAGTTTGTTTTTTGTTTTGGCTTAATTTATGACATTATATGAAAAAACCAGCTGCAGGTGTAAGCTTTGCAAGCGTCGAGGGTATCCCTTCTATTGTCTAAGAGTTCAAGAGCCAAGTTTATTTTTATGATTGTGTTACCTATTCATATAGCTCACAGCACATCCATTTATTTCATTTCATACAAAGGGTTCAAGTCTAAAGTCTTTGAGTATATCATGATTGTTCATATACCAAGAAAGACTTGTAATAGTTCTTAGGCTCATAGACTGGCACTTTTGCAGTATTCCTGTCTTTGAATTGCTTGCAGTTCCTCGTCAAAAAAGAAAATGACGAACTTTCTTCTCAAGACTTAATCCCAGTGCATTTTCACTATTTCAGTTTTTGAGTTACATTTGTTTCGATTTATTTATATTTTGAAAATCATTTCATTTATTTTTTTTAATTGGTTTTCTTCATAAATATTAGTTTCTAAATAAAACAATTTTTCAAACAGCTCTATTAATTTGTTCGAAAATTATTTTCTTTGCTCTCTAATGTATCATAATTTTTTTTTTTTGTACATTTTTTTCATTTATATTTTTATTATTAGTTTATTTGTTTGTATATATATCTATATATGTGTATATATATATATATATATATATATAAGTTTTTGTCCTTTAGAACAACCTGTGAAGCAAACATATTTAAGTTGGCTTTTTAATCGTGTGGCTTATCGTTATTTTTGCCACCATTGTTTCGCTTGTCGGCGCAATTTCTCTTAATATTTTATGCTATTTATTTTCTTTTTATTTTATTTTGTTGTTGTATTTTTCTGTACAATTTATATAAATGCCTTGTTGCCTGCCTGGTCACATTTATAACTGTGTTTGTCTGTATTTAAATGCAAACATAAAATTTATGTCAAATGTCTGTTTGACACGAAATATTTAAGCCAAATGCGCGCCAGCTCAGCCAGACAGCAAATACAATATTAAATACAAAAAAAATAAAAAAAAAAAGGAAAAAAGTAAATAAAAATGGACTTTGAAGGAAAATGCGGCAGAACGCGAGGAACTGCAATCTACTCGTGAATATAAATAATGATACAGCGCCGTGTGGCATGCTTAATAATTTATTGTAATTTGTGGAAAGCAATGAATAGAACAAAAAAAAAAAAAAGAAAATCGTATCACAAAAATATAAAACCTTTAACAGTAAATTAAGTCTTCCTCTTGGCAGGCTGCACTGAAAATACCCTGCGTTTTTATTTGAGATGTAGAGAGACGCCATATCCTTAAGGTCATTATTAAATTACTAAAGCGAGTCGATCAGGTCTTTTCGAACTCGGGAGCTACCAGAAGTAGAATACAAATTTTTAAATACCCTGTTTTCATTTGGGGTATCTATAACGTGCTTATGTTAAGGTATTGCCAGTATATTTAACAGGCAGGAAAATAAAATTTAAATAAAATTAAAAGGTCCATCAACCTATATCTAAAAGAGGTCGCTGTAGACTATCGGAACTCAGAAAAAACGAGTATCAGAATAGAGAAATTAAAATACCCTGTTTTTATTGGAAGTGGAATGTATTTATATAAATCTAAGAGGCCAGTCAATCTATAACTATAATAGGAACTGTCAGAACTCTGGAACTACGGAAACTAGATTGAAGATATTAAAATAGTTTGTCTATGGTGGCAATTGATACGAAATGGGGATGTTAAGATTTTGCTTTAATATGTAAGAGGCATCTTTTATAAATATAAGAAGTCGATGGAAACTCGAGAACTCTTCGAACTGGAGTTGAGAAATTTGGTATGTGGGCTCTTGAATACCAAACTTATGTAAAGGTTATGTTCCTCGAACATTAAAATTATATATATATAGTATGTATATATGTATAGATAGAACATTACAGGGTATATTTAAGTTGAGTTATGTGCTTGTTGCTTGTGTTGATTATCATTTGACTGCAATGCTTGTTGTTGCAATATAATTAACTTAAATACGTGTGTAATGTTGAGAGCGCGTGGGGCTTGCCCTCATATTTAAACTAAATGTACAAAAAAGGAACAAAAAATACACAAATTTTTTCTTCTTTTCTCGATTGTTTTTCCCTCATTTTCTCATTGTCATTTTAGTTTGTTATTTCCCTTTTAGTTATTGTTATTTTAACTGCGCGACTTGTCTGCTTTTGAGGGGTTGCTTTACTATTTTCCACACATATAAATATCTATATATATATAAATATTTGTGTGTATTTGTTCTGTTTTTTTCTTTTTTTGGGCTGTAATTGTTTGTTGTAATTAAGGCTGAGCAAATAAACGGCTTCCGTTGATTTCTTTCAACGCAAATAGTTAATTGCTAGCCATGGGCAACGCCAAACTCATTTTCGACAATGCTGCATTGATTGTTGTTATTTTAGCTATTTGTTGGTTTTACCTATTGTTGCATGTGGCATGTGCAACAAAAAAAAAATCAAAGAAAATCAATTGAAGATAAGATCTGTGTTAGTATAAAAGTCGGGAGTTTTTTTTTGTAAAATGAATGAAAATGTATTTAGGTATTAATCAGAGAAATTGTTGGAAGAATTTAATTTAATTCACTTGAAAGTCAAAATATCAATCTATATTAATTTATATTCAGATATCAAGCAAAGAATTTGTTGGAATAATATAATATGAGATATAAATTAAGATATCTATTAATTTAAATCAAATAATTTAATCCACATTAAAGCCAAGATATCGTTCGATTCTTTTCTAAATTTTCTTTATGGTAATGGATAATTATATATAAATTTGAATTGGGCATATTCACAATTTGTGCTTTGCATTAGGCAACAATTTATTTGTATTATATTGATTGTAGGGTATTTCTATTCGTGACATTTTCTCTTTACTTTGTGTGCACTTTGTTGCTTTGTCTTTGGCATCATCGACTGAGTATAAAAACTAAAAGACCAAATAAATGCAAACTTAAACTATAAAATAAACATTAAACAAGCTAGAAATGCTTTTATGACCGCCAAGACGGCGACGACGGCAACATTGATGAGGCAGAGAGGGAAGCGGGGGTATAAGCAGGAGCAGGATGAGGGGCATGAAATTGCAACTGGTGCTTAAGGATAAATAAAAGGAGGGGGGGGGGGGGGGGGGTTGGCCTGTTGCTGGCGCTCGACTTGCTGTATTTACAATAGGAATATTTTGTTGCAAGCATTAAAAGACAGGCCCCAAAAGCGGCCTCCCAAGCGGCAAGTGCAGCTGCAACATGCAATGTACTCACACACACACACATACACGCACAACTTTTTATACTTTAATGAAGACGACGTGCAATAAAATTTAATTAAATATAATTCAGCAACAATGTCAGTTTTATAGCTGCGACTACAGATGGCGGCATTAGAAGTTGAAGAAACTGGCAAATGCCTGCGCTGCGCTGCGCTGTAAAAGTTTAATTGTCAAAGGGGGGTTGTGTGGCGTATAGGTTGGGGGAGGGGGAAGGGGGCAGCTTGGAGGTATTGCCTGCAGGTGCATAATTACAATAAAATATTTGCTCCATTTTGATGTGCAAAAGCACTTAAAGTTGCAGCACTTTGTTGTAGCATGCAACATATCTGCCGAGGCGGCAAACGAAGTTTGAACCGAGAAGGTTTGAGCCGGATTAATTGGATGAAGCTGAACTTCAACTTGAACTGAAATACATATATTTATATCTGTTAAAGAGTGTGTTCTGACGGAACGACTGATTGACAGCTGAGCGTCGAACTAGCAAGCGCTAAATCGCTGGTTCAAATTTAGCAGAAATGTGTTTGGCCTGAGACAAGTTGTTCAGATAGATAAAGCGCTTACGGCTTTCTCTCTCTCTCTCTCTCTCTCTCTCTCTCTCTCTTTCTCTCTCTTTCGCCCTCTCCTTCTCTCTCCGTCTCTTTCTTTCTGAGATTAACGCGAATTACACAAGCTACTTGCATTCTCAACATTCACGTCGGACAATTTCTTCTTCTATGCATATATGTATTTATATATCTGTATGTATATATATATATATATGCCCCCATGTTTTCCCCTAATTAGATGCGGCGTCATCAGTTGCGGGCGATTGCCTTGAAATGGGAATTTATTTTAATATTGCTGCGCAATTTATTTTAATTGGAATAATTTTATTTGTCTTTATGTTTATTCATTATGCGGACTAATGAATTTTGTTCCAATACCAACAGCAGCAGCAACAACAACAACAACAATAGTTAGTTTACATGCGTTATCTATGTAGATACACACACACACACACACACACACTTATAGAGGGCTATTAGTGGGCCTGGGTAGGTTCGTGAATCCTGCGACTGGGTCCTGGCTTTTGAATAATTAACGAGGGTGTCACTCAGCCCTTGCTACTGTGTGTGTGTGTGTGGGTGTGTGCGTGTGTGTGCACGCTCATAATATTATTATATGTTATTTACCAAGAAAATGCTTAGTCAGCCTTATACAAATGTCTATGAATGTTCAAAATATAATTATAATAATAATTGAATTAGATTTATTGATTATTTGTATAGGGCAATAGCAACAACAACAACAGCAGACAACTTGCTGCACACGCACAACAAAGTCACGATAACAACAACAACAACAACAACAACTACAACAACAAGAACTGAGCTCATGAATAAATCCATTTACGAAGGGTAGTTGAGAGTCAAATAATAGCGTCAAAGAAACACAAGTCAAACTATTTGTTAAAGTGTGCTCTAGCCACTTTGACTTGAGCATACCCTGCACTCAAAACCAGTTGATGCATTAGAAAACCACCTTTCATGCTTTTGAAAAACAAAAAGGTTTTTTGAAATTCAGTTTACACTTGCTAAAAATGC
Organism: Drosophila virilis; assembly: GCF_030788295.1. Taxonomy (NCBI): domain Eukaryota; kingdom Metazoa; phylum Arthropoda; class Insecta; order Diptera; family Drosophilidae; genus Drosophila; species Drosophila virilis. The sequence continues at coordinate 1,987,126 of NC_091545.1, forward strand.
GTAAAAGCATAATTTTAACAAACTTTCTATATAAATGTAGAATCTACGCGTGCTTAGACACGCTTTCATAGGGTATAGAAATTAATAAACCCATCAGACGTAACCTCCATAAAACTGATGACGAAAGCCAACTAAACAAATTACGTGTAGTCAGTAGTTGTTGTTGTTGTTCTTCTTCTTCTACTTCTCATTGTTGTTGTTGTTTTTGTGTGTTGCAAGTGCGTTAGAAGCAAAGGGCAGCCCCCGAGCCAAAACCGAAAGCTATTCAAAAGGAAAACTCAACTAAAACTTGAGACGATGGCGTCATATACTTGTGCTACACAGTTTCCTTCCACACACACATACATTTATATACACACACACGCACACTAGCAAAGCAGACGCTAAATTTTGCGCGCGCTTTTCTTAAGGCGAACATCTTCGGCGACTTTTCAGTTCGACTTCGAGTGCGACTGCGATTGCGTCTGCAAACAAAGTGTGTGGGACGAACTGCAGCTTAAGAGAGAGGGGGAATCGCTGCTGAAATTGAGACTGCGACTGCGACTGCATTTCGCTTGGCGTCGACCTCGAAAGCTTGCGCTGCACATCGGAGGGCAGCTGCCGGCTGGTTTTTCTGCTCGCCTGGTTTTGGCGCAGTATCTGCATTCAACTGCATTTTTGTGTGTGCGACTGCGGCGCGGAAAAAACTGCAGCCGCACGTGAAATGCAGCAGCACGCATCAAAAAAAAAAAAAAAAACGCGTTGCCTTGGCGCGGTTAATAATATGTGCGCAGGTTGCGGGTTCAAAGTTGTCTGCCTTTAAGTTGGTTGCATTCGCTGGCGCATCGATTTTATCAGCTGCTCTTGAGCATTTTCTGTACTCCAAGCATAGTTTTTCTTTTTGTTTTCTTTTTTTTTGGCGTGGGGTTTGAGAAATCCATTGCATGCGAAATTTATGCCCGCGCTCGGATTCTTCGCCCCTTCAACCTTGCCCCCCTGCAAAAGTTGCCTGCAACGTGTGAAAAAGTTTTTCAGATGCTGCACGCAGTTTTCTTAGCCTGCGTTATATCGTTTGTTATTGTTGGGAAAACAATTTCATTTTGTTTTAGTTGAATTATTATATTTGTAAAAGTTTTGTTTATGAATTATGGCTGTGTGTGTGTGTGTGTGTGTGTGGCAGAAGGCAATGCACTTGCCCAGAGGTTCATGGAAGTTTAAGTCTTTGCCGAGGTAAGGATATAAGAAATACATATATTTTAGTTAGATAACTATTTTTATGGTTAGCTTCAACCTTAATTTTGGGTGAATTCTCAAAAAAGGAACTTCGCATAGTTGTCTCTCATTTTGCTTGCGGAGGGGACTTTGCCGATGCGAAGTCGCACAAACACAATTTTTTAAAACAAAAACTTTATTTTTTAATTTTATCGCAGCCCAATTGAGCTTTACTATTGTCAGTAGACTATGAACTTTCTAAGAATCGATTTAAAATTTAATTTCTAGCCATAGAATTATTTAACTAAATCTGATACACATAAGCATATATAATGCTGAGCCGGAGCTTTGCCTCTTGGTACTCTTGTAGAGGGTACTATAATTTTTTTATAAAATATCTTACAAATCTGCAAAACCCTTAGGTTATAATATTTTATTAATTAATTTTCTTTATTTGTGTCTTTCAGTGTTTTATAGTCGCAGCTAAAAGTGAAAATGGGCGGAAAAAAGTGGAAAAAAAGTGAAATAGTGTACAAAAGTGAAATAAGTGAAAAAAGTGGGAAAAAAGTGAGAAAAAAGAACTTAAAATAAGTAAATTATTAGTACTTGCATGTGGTTTAAGTGTGTGTGTTAGCAATGAAAGATTAATAAGTGATAAATAAAACAATTAGAAGATATTTTCCTCCGCACTAAGGTAAGTTTTTTTTAAAAAACTTTTTTAATAGCCATATATTTTTACTTTATCTCTACAAAAGAAGACTGAATTTTATAATGCATTACTCTATGAATTAACCGAATTCATCTAATATATAATCATTAAGATAAATTGAGATATAGATCTATATACATTCGTCATCCCTTTTTTTTTTTGTATGACGCATTCAATCTCAGAGTTTTTCTTCATATATTCTAAGTTTTTCTTCAACCCCCAATAGCCCAATCTCTAGACAATTATCTAAACAAGAGATGTGCTCATTATGCTTAATATATATAATCTATCTGTACAATAGCCAAGTCACAAGATACTTATCTACACAAAATCTGTGCTCCTCCCTTGTGCACCACATGACCTCATTGAACTGGGAGACTGCCAGAGTCAGAGCTATATATATATATATATATAAAAAGTTACTTTTTTAGCTTAAAGAATTCTCATAACTCCATTCGCAAAAAAAAATTACAAATTCTGATTGCAATCCCCTCTTCTATGACGCCCCATACCTGCGTACAGGCCGATGCCCACTTTGAATATTTCTATTTGTTTTCGAGCCAAACTTTTGTATTCTTATCGTCAGCTTGGAATCTCTTTTTATAAATTACCAGTTGCTCTGCAATCGAGTGCTACCCCGTGTCAGGGTGTGTGCGGCAACGGGTTGCAGCATTATTAAGCCACGCACTTTGCGCGGCGATGAGATATGGAACACACTTAAATTATGAATATATGTAAATACACGTACGTAAGTGTGAGTGTGTGTGTGTAGCATGCCACATAAAGTTGCCGCCCCCGGTTTTGGGCTAGCGACCATCTCTCAGCCATCTGCATTAAACTTATGCGATTATTTTATACATGTGCCATTGTCTGCAGCTCAAATACTTTATTTGCTTCACATATATATATATGTATATATATATATATATATGCATATATATATTATATTTTTATGCTAAATAGCCCTCAAGTGCTTTTGGTGGTGGCAGCTTGTTGTTTTTTTTCCCCCCCGTCCTTTGTTAGGGGTTGCACTTAGCTTAAATATCTTCTGTCAACCTTTTGTAACAACTGAAACTGAGCCAAATGCGTCGTTGGCTCATTTGAGCTTTACGATTTACATATTTTATATATACATATACGTGTATATATATATTAATATATATATATATATATTCGTCTTTTTTTCTTTCATTGCGCCACGCCCACATTGTGAACCCCTTTCGGCGAAGTAATCGCTGCCCCAAACACTCAATTAGTTGTTGTTGCCAGCGCGAAATGAGAATTACAAATTACAAATTGCATCCACACATAGATTATAGATTTCTTAGAGTTTTGGTGTATAATCATGTACCGGATATGAATTAATTTTTCTCTTTCTCCCCCTCTCCCCCTCTCGCTCTCTCTTTCGCTGTGTTTCCATATTTCTCGCGCGTTTTTTGCATTTGCAGCCAAGCTCATTTGGCTTTGCTTTCATGTCGTTTACCCTTACGACAAGTTAATTAACTTTTCTGATGAGAATGAGTCGCTATTCAACTTTTTATTATACAATATAATTCACACTAAGGTTTGGTCATAGAATTTGGAGAATTCGGAATTCTAGTCTTTGTATCATAGTTCTAACAAATACAGCATAAGCAAACTCTTTATTCTGAGTTTATTGTAAGCTATATCGGGATTAAGTTCAATTTTGTTGAGCCTAAGTTGAGGTAGAAAGCCAATATCTTTTAGGTTGAAAATGAAAGCTGTAATTGTGTCGGAACATGCTTGAAGGAGTTCGATATTTTTTCCATATCAAATCAAGTTCTGGTAAATAATTCGGGCTAAGTTTAGAACTATTTATATTAAAATAAGGTGAAATTATGTCAAGGTTAGATTCATATTATTTTAAAGTTATGCAACAGAAAGAAAGACTAGAAAGTTTTTATAACGCGAGTTATTTAGGCATTGATTTGTTTAGATATGCACATTTGGTTCTGAGTTGTGAATATGCTTTAACTGCTTAGAGTATTCATAATTCGTTGTGCTCTGCGCTAGTTTTGCGTTGCTTGTTCTTCTTTGCTTTGGCCGTTTGTCGTAATTTGTTATTAGTTTTCTTTTCTGCTTTATTTTATACTATTTTTTTTTTTTTGTTGAGTTTGAGTTTAGTTGGGTTCGTTGGGTCTGCGCCTGGGGTCTGTGTGGCAGCTTTCCATTGAAATCATTTACATATTGCAAAAGTGAATTCTACACACATACACACACACATATATATATATATATTTAGTTAGTTATTGTAGTGTGTTGATGGGGGGTGGGGTAGGGGTGAGGGAGGGTTTGACTGCGGCGCAGTCAGCTGACTTGTGTGCTGCATTATTTGCTTTGGCAATTACTATCGACCTGGCCAGCGATTTGTTATTATTGTTGCAAGTGTTGTACGTGTTGTTGTTGTTGTTTCGGCGCCAGTGTTCATTAATTTACGCTCGGCAGCGAGTGCTGCAGCCCTTTGGAACGCCTTTTGCATAATTGGGCGCCGCACATTTCGCCAGCTCAAGTTGCATTTGGACGGCAATTTGCGCGTCAAAATAGTTGTAAAGTGGCCAAGCGTCAATTAAAGCCTGCTTAAGTGTGTGTGTGTGTGTGTGTGTGTGTGTGAGTAGGTGTAGATGTTTCTGAGTGTGTGTGTGGGTGTGTGCATTAGCAAAGATGTAAAAATTATTGCTGCCTAGTTATGGGCGCACATTGTGCAGCCGCGCACATCCTGTGCGTATACGCAATGCCCAGCTTCACGCAGACAGACTGCCTGTGTATGTGTGTGTGTGTGTGTGTGTGTGTGCTCCTCTATATACTCCAGATAGATGACTACATTCTGCGGGCAGCTCTTGAGCTCCGCCGCGCCCCGCCGCCTTCGGGCTGTTGCCCAAATGCATAAAATTTTTAACGCTGCCAAAAACCCGAGCCTAGCCTAGAACCTAGGCGCAGACTGCAAGAGATAAATGCATTTTCCTAACGCACGATATCCATATCTATATATATCTAATATATATATATATATATATATATGTGTGTGTGTGTGTGCGTGTATCTGTGTGCAGTTGTAGAGAAAACGCGTTGCTAACGGCGACCGCAACAGACACACGGCTCGATATGGTTAGACGAGGTAGCCCCTGCCTAAAACCAAGCCCCACCCGCCTCTGGGTTGCGTCTGCGTCTGCTTTGGCGTCTGTGTGTGTGCGTGTATGTATGTGTGAGTGTGTGTGTTTGCATATTAGGTGCAAGCCGTGCGGCATTTGCAACTCGAGTCTCTGTTGCGCCAGCGAAGGCGCAGAGACTCATGTAGGCTGGGGCATAGCTGTTGGTCATGTTCAAATAGTCGACGTCGACACACACACACACACACTCACGCACACACGCTCACACACGCACACACACAGGCCGTTGCCAGTTGCCAATAACAGGCGCAACGTTACATTCGTTAAGCTTTTTTCCTTTGACCATGACGGGGCCCTACAGCTAAATCCATATGCAGCACACACCATATACGCGCATGTATTTGCCGCATGAGGCATGTGGCATGGGGCATGGTGCATCATCGGCTCTTTAGGCACCCGACGGCAACAGCCAGACGCATTCATTTGTGAATCTAAAACACATGCCCAGCCATCGAGCCAAGCGTTCCGGGCTGGATGGAGGCGGCAGCCACTGCGCCGCCTTTTTACGCACCTTTCGGCCAAAGTGTTAATGAAACACACAACACACACAGGCTTGCAGTTGCGCTTCAAAGAAAATTAATGGGTATATGGTAAAATAGATACAATTATATAACCAGCTTGAATTACATGCAAAAGTATCTAGCTAGCCGAACACTTGTATACAATTCAAATATAGCTGTGAATACCTTATTTAAGATTAAAAGTGTCTCAAAGCCTTCTTTAATTTTTTATTTAATATAAGCTATATAGATATAGATATAAAGTTACAAAAGTATCTGAAATGCTGGGTCACATTTAAATACAACTAAACTTTATCACAAATATATTCAATGTAGAATAAACAATGTCACGAAGTTTAGTTTCTTTTTTTAATTAAATATAAGTTATATTCTTTAGATATAAAAGTATCTCAGCATTTAGATCCAATTAAAAAACGTTGCATACATTCGATGTACGATAAACAATGTCACAGTGCCTAGTCTCTACCTATATTAATCAAGATCCTACAGATACAAAAGTATTTCGACTGCGTGCATTTAGATACAATAACAAATTATTCATCTTATCCCTAAGAGTCGTAAGTAGACATGGTGGTTCTCACCCCCATAACTCGGCCAAAAATCAACCAATTTTCATAAGCCTTGGCTTTTTGTTCATGGTTTTCCCTCTAAAATAATCTGACATTTAAATCTGAACACATATTTTTGGGTCGAAAATCATGTCAAAATCTTACCCCTAGGATTCGTATATACCATGAGTCGAAATTTCCTACCTCCATAACTCGGCCAAAAAACAACCGATTTTCATTAGGCTTGGCTTTTTGTTCATGGTTTTCCCTCTTAAATAATCTGGCATTTAAATCTGAACACATATTTTTTGGTCGAAATTCATGTCAAAATCTTACCCCTAGGATTCGTATATAGAGTTGGGTCGAAATTTCCTACCTCCATAACTCGGCCAAAAATCAACCGATTTTCATGAGGCTTGGCTTTTTGTTCATGGTTTTCCCTCTAAAATAATCTGACATTTAAATCTGAACACATATTTTTGGGTCGAAATTCATGTCAAAATCTTACCCCTAGGATTCGTATATAGAGATGGGTCGAAATTTCCCACTTCCATAACTCGGCCAAAAATGAACTGATTTTCATGAGGCTTGGCTTTTTGTTCATGATTTTTCCTCTTAAATAATCTGGCATTTAAATCTGAACACATATTTTTGGGTCGAAATTCATGTCAAAATCTTACCCCTAGGATTCGTATATAGAGTTGGGTCGAAATTTCCCACCTCCATAACTCGGCCAAAAATCAACCGATTTTCATGAGGCTTGGATTTTTATTCATGGCTTTCCCTCTAAAATAATCTGGCATTTAAATCTGAACACATATTTTTTGGTCGAAAATCATGTCAAAATCTAACCCCTAGGTTTCGTATATAGAGATGGGTCGAAATTGCCCACCTCCATAACTCGGCCAAAAATGAACTGATTTTCATGAGGCTTGGCTTTTTGTTCATGATTTTTCCTCTTAAATAATCTGGCATTTAAATCTGAACACATATTTTTGGGTCGAAATTCATGTCAAAATCTTACCCCTAGGATTCGTATATAGAGTTGGGTCGAAATTTCCTACCTCCATAACTCGGCCAAAAATCAACCGATTTTCATGAGGCTTGGCTTTTTGTTCATGGTTTTCCCTCTAAAACAATCTGGCATTTAAATCTGAACACATATTTTTGGGTCGAAATTCATGTCAAAATCTTACCCCTAGGATTCGTATATACCATGAGTCGAAATTTCCTACCTCCATAACTCGGCCAAAAATCAACCGATTTTCATGAGGCTTGGCTTTTTGTTCATGGTTTTCCCTCTTAAATAATCTGGCATTTAAATCTGAACACATATTTTTTGGTCGAAATTCATGTCAAAATCTTACCCCTAGGATTCGTATATAGAGTTGGGTCGAAATTTCCTACCTCCATAACTCGGCCAAAAATCAACCGATTTTCATGAGGCATGGCTTTTTGTTCATGGTTTTCCCTCTAAAATAATCTGACATTTAAATCTGAACACATATTTTTGGGTCGAAATTCATGTCAAAATCTTACCCCTAGGATTCGTATATAGAGATGGGTCGAAATTTCCCACCTCCATAACTCGGCCAAAAATCAACCGATTTTCATGAGGCTTGGCTTTTTGTTCATGGTTTTCCCTCTAAAATAATCTGGCATTTAAATCTGAACACATATTTTTGGGTCGAAATTCATGTCAAAATCTTACCCCTAGGATTCGTATATACCATGAGTCGAAATTTCCCACCTCCATAACTCGGCCAAAAATCGACTGATTTTCATGAGGCTTGGCTTTTTGTTCATGGTTTTCCCTCTTAAACAATCTGGCATTTAAATCTGAACACATATTTTTGGGTCGAAATTCATGTCAAAATCTTACCCCTAGGATTCGTATATACCATGAGTCGAAATTTCCTACCTCCATAACTCGGCCAAAAATCAACCGATTTTCATTACGCTTGGCTTTTTGTTCATGGTTTTCCCCTTTTAAATAATCTGGCATTTAAATCTGAACACATATTTTTGGGTCGAAATTCATGTCAAAATCTTACCCCTAGGATTCGTATATAGAGTTGGGTCGAAATTTCCTACCTCCATAACTCGGCCAAAAATCAACCGATTTTCATGAGGCTTTGCTTTTTGTTCATGGTTTTCCCTCTAAAATAATCTGACATTTAAATCTGAACACATATTTTTGGGTCGAAATTCATGTCAAAATCTTACCCCTAGGATTCGTATATAGAGATGGGTCGAAATTTCCCACCTCCATAACTCGGCCAAAAATGAACTGATTTTCATGAGGCTTGGCTTTTTGTTCATGATTTTTCCTCTTAAATAATCTGGCATTTAAATCTGAACATATATTTTTGGGTCGAAATTCATGTCAAAATCTTACCCCTAGGATTCGTATATAGAGTTGGGTCGAAATTTCCCACCTCCATAACTCGGCCAAAAATCAACCGATTTTCATGAGGCTTGGATTTTTATTCATGGCTTTCCCTCTAAAATAATCTGGCATTTAAATCTGAACACATATTTTTTGGTCGAAAATCATGTCAAAATCTTACCCCTAGGATTCGTATATACCATGAGTCGAAATTTCCTACCTCCATAACTCGGCCAAAAATCAACCAATTTTCATAAGCCTTTGCTTTTTGTTCATGGTTTTCCCTCTAAAATAATCTGACATTTAAATCTAAAAACATGTTTTTGGGTCGAAAATCATGTCAAAATCTTACCCCTAGGATTCGACTAGAGAGTTGGGTCGAAATTTCCCACCTCCATAACTCGGCCAAAAATCAACCGATTTTCATGAGGCTTGGATTTTTATTCATGGTTTTCCCTCTAAAATAATCTGACATTTAAATCTGAAAACATATTTTTGGGTCGAAATTCATGTCAAAATCTTACCCCTAGGATTCGTATATAGAGTTGAGTCGAAATTTCCTACCTCCATAACTCGGCCAAAAATCAACCGATTTTCATGAGGCTTGGATTTTAATTCATGGTTTTCCCTCTAAAATAATCTGGCATTTAAATCTGAACACATGTTTTTGGGTCGAAAATCAAGTCAAAATCTTACCCCTAGGATTCGACTATAGAGTTGGATCGAAATTTCCTACCTCCATAACTCGGCCAAAAATCAACCGATTTTCATGAGGCTTGGCTTTTTGTTCATGGTTTTCCCTCTTAAATAATCTGGCATTTAAATCTGAACACATATTTTCTGGTCGAAATCATTCGTATATATTTATGCCCAACCCGTAACTTGCTCAAATGTCTTCCTATTGGCACGAGGTTTCGGTGTTTGTTCAAGGCATCTTCCAGATCTTAAGCCAGGCCTTGCGTAAATAGTATGTTTTATACTCTTTCAGGAGTTCTTTTCACTTTAGCCTATCTGAATACATATTTATATATACTACCTACAAATCAATCTTAACTCATCTCGGCAAAAGTATCTCAACGGCAAGCATCGTATCTTCGCTTGTAATTGCCTTTTTTCCACCCATTCTTTCGGTGACAAAACGTGGGCTGTAACATTTTGTAATTTCCCCGCTTAAAATGTTATTATTGGCACTTTTGCTTTGTCTGTGCGCCTGGGCAGGATATATGCCGTTCCCGCTGCCATATAATTTCATTAGTATTTATATTTCTAAATATAGCGCCAGGCGTCAGTTTGTCATTTTTCCTTTATTTTTTTTTTAGCTATTCTATTTTTCCTTGCTATTTTTTTCTGAGACAAGAAAAACGTTGCGATGTTCATATTTCTTCTTGGCCTACACACAGCCTGGCAGTTATTGCTTTTCTCTGCATTAGTATGTCCCTCTCTCTGTGTGTGTGTCTATGTGTGTGTGTGTGTGCAACATTCCAGCGCCGTGTTCCGTTTGCAGCCCCGGTTCAACATCCATTGGCAAAACGCGGCATAGAAATCGAATTAGATTTTTCCGATTGAATTTTCTACATTTTTAATTGCTTTCGACGTTTCAACTTGTCGACGTGCTGGCCATTCCACCAGCCCCCCCTCCCCCCCTGCCTTTATTCCTCCCCATCAGCTACCCTTACCGAAAAACTGACCCATGCATTTTGCACACCCATTTCCCTCTGTCCAGGCCCCCCGTTGAATTGTTGCTAGCTTTTTAGCCAATTTGTGACGTCGCTGACATTTATGGCCATATTTTCGACACGGCAGCCAGGCCCGGCCGTTTCTGGCCAGCTCTGGCATTCGTTATTCATTCGAATATTAAATGCAAGTAAGTAAATCAAATATGTGCTCAGCGCCTAATTTACTTTAGTTTAGTTGCATTTTTGCCAGCTGCATAACTAATTCTGGCAATATTTTTTCACTGGCCCGGTGTAAAAATAAACAGAGAGAAGAAGAGAGAGAAGCAACTATTGGAGTTATTTCTGTGTGTTTAAAAATACACTTTTTTTAACTCGCTGCTTGGCCTGGGAGGATAATCAAGAGTTCTTTTCTGGAGGTTGAGTTTAATCTAGACTAATTAAGCTCTGTGTAAAGTGGATCTTGGAAATCAGGTTTTCTTAAACGAAAGCTTGTAGAGGAATTCGGCTTGTCTTTCTTTAAGGAAGACATAAGTATATAGGTACATAATCAGAATACATTTTGGCCAATTCGAAGTCTTTGACAGATATATGATACCAAGTCTGATACCAAGTCTGTTTTATTTACTTCTTTAGTTTATCGGATTATTCCTATACAAAACCATTTCTCGAAAACGGTATTTATCGTTATTGTAAAAACGGTGGAGATATCGAGTAATAAGGAAAAGACTAATTCTAGGAATATAGAAATTTATATGTAAATATATGTATATGAATAGATCCTAGATTCATTCGATATTTAAGAAAGACCCAATAAAATGACCTAAATAACTTGAATAGATCCCATTAAACCTGAACATCCTACAAGTCCATTTAACTACAAATCTGTAGTTACCAAGGACTCGTAATACCCAAGCAGCAACTAAAAAAGATCCAATTAAGCTTTGATATCCCATAAGAGTCACCATATCTTATTTCCATATATGCGATATAGGTCTTACATTAGATCTTAGTTTATAGATTGAAATTGTTTTAAGAAATAAAAAAAAATGTTCTAGTAATCATGCATAAAATCAAAGACATAGTCGCAATGTATCTTATAGGTTCTGTAGATACATAATATATTGTGTAAATCAATTTATAGATAGATTTACAGATTCCAGATCTTCCTTTAGAAAGTACTTTCAGCTCTATAGGCATTAAACTCAGAATATACGAACTTCTATGGTGTCCGCGAGTGTATTAAATCCTCACTTTCGCTTTTTCAGGTACCACAATAAAAAAATGCTCCTAAAATAAATCAGTTTAATTTCTGAAAAACTTAATATATTAATTATGTTGTCGGTGCTAGCGCCTAGTAACAGTAGCTGCCACAATTGGTGGCACATTCACTTAATTAATGTTGCGCGGCGCGCAGTCAGTCGTCCAATTGTATCTACATATTATTCCAGCTGTAGCTTTATCTTCAAGCCAAAGCGGCATAATAAATAGAGCTGCCAAAAGAGTTGGCCAGGCATTAAAAATAAATTACAGAAAGAAACAGAGAAAAAAAAAAGTAAATACAGAAAATAAAGTAAATAAATAATTGCTGCTGCAATGGGAAAAACGAAATCGAAAGATATTTATCTAAAAATAATAAAGTTGCGTCGGGCCATCTGCAACTGTCTGTCTTGGCCGGGCTGTCGGGCTGCCGGGCCCAAAGCCAGCTGCCTTAATTTGTAAATCATTTTCGAACAGTGCAGCGCCAAGGAAAATCATAAACATGCACAAACATATATATGTATATATATATATGTATTTCTTTTTAATATCAAAATCAGCTTATAAATACGCCCTGGCTTTCGTTTCCCACTGGGCCACTTTTTACGGCCGTGCTGCAGCATCTTCCGCATTTGTTTGTAATTTACTTTTATGCTTTACTTAATTGCATTTAGATGCATTTTATAAATTACAGCACATGCTGCCATGAAAAATGTGTGTGTGCTGCCCCAGCCCCTGCCTCAGCCCCTGGCCCCGGCCCTGCTGCTGTTGCTGCCCCGCAACATCAAAACGAAGTTGAAGTAAACATTAAAACAACATTCACATCAATTTCGTTGCCGACGCTGCACTTATGCATTTTATTATTATAAATTGTACAAAAAAAAAATCATAATTTTGTTGCTTTTCTAATGGCAAGCAAATGATGCGGCCGAAAGCGGCTTTGAGAAAGAAATTCAATTAAATATTACAACAAATTTCCGCTGCGCTCTCTCTCGCTCGCTCTGCTGTCTGTCTTTATGATACCCTAAATCCATGAATTATGATTAAATAGTTTTATTGGCTGAGTGCTAATGCATTCAACAGGCAGAAGAAGGCATCTTCAATGCCACAAATAATATATATAATCTTGATCAGCATGACGAGCTGAGTTGATCTATACATGCATATGCATACATAGGATCGGATCGTAGCTTGCAGCTGGGTAAAGGGAATCTACTATACTAAATATTTTATTTCCTACGGAGAATTTTGGGCTGGTATAGAAGCTGCAATCATCATGAAAGTCATGTGTCGCTTACTTTAGGGTATCTACGAGTCGAGCAGTCCTGTCTTTTGTTACCATGGCCGCTCAGGTCTGGATTGCCGGCATTAATTACGCCAAATGTAGTTTGGCAGAAAGGCAGCAGCACTAGCTGTACCTGTGTATCTGTATATCTGTGTAGCTGTACATGTATCTGTATCTTTGCAGCGCGGCAACATGCTGCATAATATTAGTTTTTCGTTGTACATTATTTCTAAGAAGGCCACAGCAAACAGCCATATAATAACCATATAATGAAGCAAATAAATGAGCGAGAAGAGCTCTGCGCGAGTGTGTGTGTGTGTGTGTGTGTGTGGAAGTATCTGCATCTTGAAGATACAGCCGCGCACTCCTACAACAAAAACAATTAGCCTACTTTAGTTTCTTGCCTGACAAGTGGAAATAAAATTAAATACAATATGAAAACAGAAACAACAACAACGAAAAAAAAAAGAAGTGAAATAAAGCGTGGTACTTAGCTTTAGATGCAAGAACCTCTGATGTATCTGTATCTTTAGCTGCAGCTGGAGCAAGTTATATAGATACATTTTGTTTGTGTGCGTACGTTTGATATTTGTTTAAATGAAGCAACGCCAACAAAAGCAACAACACACGAATTTAATTACATTTTTTGTTTTTTTTTTCGTAGCCGTCATATCTTTGTATCTGATGCGTCGTGCATTTGTATCTGTATCTGTAGACTGGTGCTGCTGCTGCTGTGTTTGCACTCAAGTAGTTTTTAGTTATTATTGTTATTATTTTTCCATTTCTACATACGTGTAGCTACAACGACGACGACGTCTGCTGCGAGATATTGAAATTTATCGCCGCTATTTTGTAGAAAATGCTCGTAATAATTGTCTGCCCCAGCTCCCAGCCCGCAGCTCCGCCCCTCCCGCCGGCAATTGCTCTGTTTGTTTACCGCTGCAGTCATCGCTGTATAGTTCAATAGTTACAGATACATATACTTTTTGTCTTTCCACGAATTTATCTCAGCTCGCACACACACGCACACACTGCTCTACACTCACGTATCGCATTCGCATGCTTTTTGTATTTTTCTTTATCTTTGGCAAAGCATCTTATTATAATTTTAATTACATGCTGTTATGAGGAAATGTTAATTGCTTCCGTTTACGAAATATATCTATTATAAATGCCAATTGCTATAGACCTGTATTTGGATGGATAACTAAGCGTATTTACTGATAAAAATCTTTGACATTTGTATGATGGAAAGCTTTAGGCGTGAGTTTAGCGAAAGGCTGCAGCTAGTCTTGCATTAAAGGTACAGTTGAGTAAGTTTGGGCTTTTATTGAGATTTATTTTAATTGGTAAAGCTGTCTTAGGATCTGTGTTTCGATTTGTGCTCTAAGCTGATTAAAGCTAGTTGGCTAACTTAAGCTCGTATGAGCTTTAAGGCTGCTTGTAAAGCTTCTTGGTTTTTATTGAGCTCTCTTTTCGATCACTTAATCAAAGCTTACTTTGGAATTTAAGATGCTTTCTCTGTTCCGCAAGTTCTTGTTGATTTGTGCTTTAAACGGAGTAAATCTAATTACATAATTAAAAGTCTATACACTTTGAAGCTAGAATAATTAGTAAAAAGGAAAGAATTTAAGCTTCTTAAAGCGTTTATTTGCTTACAAAGCTTAACTGCTAAGAGTACAGTTGAGTATTTTCGGCTGGCAAAGCGGCCTTGAACCACACCTGTTGAATTGTGCTAACTTTGCTAGTTGGCCAGTATTGCCAGATGATTGCAGTCAAAAAATGTGGACACACTGACAGGAACTGACAGTTTCTGCAAGCCAGAACAAGGACAATTGAAGGGATTCACGAATGCAGCTGCTGAAAAAATAGCTAAAGTCAGCAAAAGTCAGCAGCCCGCTTTAACAAACTAATTATTTTAATGTCATAGCTGGCAACACTTGCCTCATTTGGTTTTTATTGCATTTAATAGACAGCGCCCAGTTAAGTTTATTATCAATGCAATATCTATATCATCTAGCCGACACTTTAATGATATATATACCTATATAAATATATATAGGAATTCTTGGCAACAATTATTTTAATCTAAGTTCATTAAATAGTTGCTGCAATTGCATTCATAATTTGTTGCATTTCCTGTTGTTGTTCTTGTTGTTGTTGCAAATTGCGCTTAGCTGAACGTCAATCTCTTGGCATTAAGATCTTTATCGTGTCTCCCGCCAGCAGGCAACATCATCAATTAGACAAATGCCCAAGCAGCTCCACCCCACCCGCCTTCCAGCCCACCATACACACACCCTTTCCCTGGGATGTAGGCCAACTGTTTTGCCGCTTTCTCGCCCATTGCTGCAACACATAAAAATCAGCAACAAAGTTGCGGCTCATAAAAAATTGCGCACAAATAAAAAACAACAACAAAAAATGGCATGAAATAAAATTTATATGAATAACAAAAACAGCAGCAACAACAACAACAACAAAAGGCACAAACAGATGAAGCAAGAGGAAGAACAGTTTACTGCTCTGCATAGTATACAGTAAGTGCTCGGAGAATGTGCAACGTGCAACGTGGTGCAACGTGCAGCGTGCAACGTGGTGCAGCGTGCAACGTGCGTCCGGCATAAAAATTGTGTTTATGCGTGTTTGGTAATTTTATAAAAGTTAAATTAGTTTTAAGACCATAAATTGTGCCCCCCCTGCCTTGCCCTGACTGCCTGCCTGCCATTTTAACTTTTATTACTTTTAATATAAAAAAGCTGGCGCTGGGCTGGCAAAGCAGCCGCCAGTTCGTTCGCACAGCTCAGCTGTAAAACGCTGCACGCTGCCATAAAAAGTTGCAAGCAGCAGCCGCTGCTGCTGCGTCACATGTTGCGCGGCAACATTGCCTACTGGCAACATTGCAGCAAGTGGCAAGTGGCAAGAGGCAGCAGCAGCAGCAGCAGCTCGTAAAATGAGCGCCAGTTGCAGCGTTTTGTTCTGCGGCTTTTATTGTGTGTGCCACACAATGTTGCAACACTTATGCGCATTATTATTACATTTTAATGATTAATTCTAATGATATGCGACATGAAAATGAAATGGCAATCAATAAAATCGGGCATTTGCTTTTTTCCTTATTCCTACAACTACTTCGTCTTCTTCTGCTTTGTTTCTGTGGCGCCACAGGCAGCGTGCCGCACACTGGCCCAAGTTAATTGTGGCAGTTATTTGTTGTTATATATAGAGCCAAGAGCTCTTGGCCTCAACAATGTTGCAGGCGGCTCTTGCAACTTGCATTTGACGATTTTACGAGCCATTTTTATATGCTTACTTAGTTGATTAAGGGCGTGGCACTTGAAGGCAGATGTTTAGATTTTTCGCACAGGCTATGACTACAACAAAAATAAAAAGAAATACAACAACTATGGCGTGCTAATGCCCCCGATGAGTTTTACGACCGCAAATACAACAAAAAACAAAAAAAAAAGGAATTTATTTTGAAAATGTATGTGCAGCACAAATATTTTTATTACACCTACTCTAATACACACACACCCACACCCACACAGATATATAGTATGCCATACCTAGTCCTGACTTTCATTTATAGCCAGATACACTTTTGTTATTTATTACTTTACCATAATAAAAAGAATTATACTGAAAACATTTCATGAAAGAAAAATAACTAAAGAAAAAAAATATAATAATAATAATAAATTATGGAAAATTGCAAAGGAAGCGCTTAAGAAAAATAAGTCAATAAAGTATACGTGTATATATATAGAACTAAATGAAAATAAAACACATACTTTTATATTTACTTCTTTCTGAAAAAATACAAATTCTCGGGCTTGTTCCATAGTATTTCTGGAGAATTGGAGAAAGATTTAAACTATGTAGAAATTGAACTCATTTTAATTTTTTTTAAATCAATATTTTGCAAGCCTAAAATGCCTGCTAAACAAAGGTGTTTTTTCTTTATATATAAAGAATATGTTTTCAATATAAATGCATTTGTAAATATTAAACAATAAAGTTAAAAATCCAATTGTACATTATTGTTGATTCTAAGTAAATTAATTTTAAATTCAATCATATTTCAATTAAATTTTATTGTTGATTCTGGTTAAGACAAAAGAATATAAACTACATATCTTCAAAATTTAAATTAACATCAATAATTCGGAAATAAATATAGTTAAAGAAAAACAAATTAAATGCAATTAATTTTAAATTTAAATAGCTTTGTATTAAATTGCACTAAGAACTAAAAAAAGTTAATTATTGTTGCTTAGTTTAACTAAAACAAATGAAATTGCATTACGTATTTAGAAAAACAATTATTCATATATTTTTTTTATGTATTATTTAATTTATATATCAATTACATCTTTGTATTTACTCTAAGGGAAAGTTAAGTTACCTTTACCTTAGGGTATTTTGAGTACGAATTAGGCTTGTTTGGTTTTCTATAGCAATAAAAGAAACCCATCAACTATTTCTAATAAATATATATTGTGCAATATATATATTTTTTTTTTGCCCGAACGTATATCTCACGGGCCAAATGTTTATCGGCCTGGCATATATATAAATATGTATTATATATATACGCAATATATATTTATAAGCAAGTATGGCAAATGTATTGTAATTTGTTTTTATGCGCAGTTTTGTTGACGACTTTGTCGCTAGCAAACTGAGAAATAAAACTTTATGCATTTAGTTATAAATATAAATAATTATTATCTACAGACTTATATTGGATTTCCAAACACAGATACAGATAGACATAAACGGAGTGTGAGTGAAAGGGGTGGGGCGGGGCACAACGAGACATTCGCATGGACAGCAAACAAATTCAAATTGTATTTGCTTTTGGCTTTTACGACTCTTGCCCCTGTGCGACAGCTAAAACCAAAACCAAAGCCAGAGCCAAAGCCAAAACCAAACTGAACCAAGTCGAGCCCGGGCCATTATAATAATAACAATGTCAATAATGTTATTGTTATAATAATAATTTGAAATTCGTAACTTTTGTCGTTTTATTAATGGGTCGAACGTGTGCGAGACATTACGAGATATAAACATGTATATACCCATATAAGATATATATATATATATATATATATAGATATATGGCCAGGCTATTGACGTTGCCCGGCTCTCGTACTCCACATATAACCTACTCCGCTAGCCCTTACACTTACTCCAATATTTACATCTCACTCTATTTAGATAATAACTTTAAGTTTTTGTCTTTTTATACCCTGCTACCATTGCATGTGTAAATGGGGTATGATGTTTTAAGCACATACGTGTAACAGACAGAAGCAAGTATCTCCGAATCAATTAAGTTTATATATTGTTGATCAGAATGACAAGCTGAGTCTCCCTATGCCCGAGCAGATTGAATTTGTTAACATTTATCAATCATTTGCTTCTTTTACGTTTAATCGATAAGAATCGATACATCAATAAAAATCGATACATCGATAACCTGTTTTTGAGCATCTCGTGCAGCTTTTGGGAGCTGGAGTCACGACAACTTTTTATATAGACTCTTCTATGTTATATTTGGGCCAAGAATTATTATATTTATATTATATAAGAAGCACAGCTGCTGTGTGTATGCACTCTTGTTTATACGTGTGTACAAAGGGAACGTGCTCGACTAGTAGATACCCTATAAAATCCAGCGCGGAAATGCCGTCAGATTCAGGGCAGCTCTTCGCTGGGCTTTTTAGGGTATCTGCTTCGTAGACACAGTTAACCCTAGGGTATCTGCATAGTCGCGCTAGAGCACTCTCGTTTCTTTTTTAAGCACTTCAGCTACAAATATTGACACAGCCAAGTCGCAGGCAAACTAGACACTGCACAAACAAATGGTTAGGTCTTGGTGACGGTGTATTTTAGAGAGACTGCGCGTCTATTCAATGGGCTCCAGTTAACGGCATCTCAAATCTACTTGCTCGACTTCGAACACCCTGCAGCAACAGCTTCTGTTGTTCAATAGAGTGTCAAAAAGTAATTGCAAGTAGTTGATTAAATGAATCGCAAATCCCTGTAGACACAGCTAAGGACTAGTATTAGTTTATGTATCAACTCTTGATTGTCAATGCTTGAATATTTTATTATATGCCTATATGCCTATATTCTATTGAATTATTAAACATAAGAGCTGTTTATTCTAGTTACAAGTAGATGTTTTCACAGGGTATTTGACAGTCATTTATAGCTCTGCAGCGTTTGCTTTGTTTTAACATATTTTATTTGCATCCAACTATATTTAAACGAACTCTTGCAAGCTGTGTGCTATTTAGTTAAGATCTGTTTCTTTTTTCTTTTCCTTTAATGGAAAATTTTTTTTTTATTGCTTGTCAATGTTGGCTCATGGATTTTTCTGGCATACGTTAAAAAGCGCATGCTCTAGTTATTTCAATTATTTCAAAATATGGTTTATTGGTTCGACAATTAAATTCTTCTTTTCTGTTCTAAAAATATTACAACATTTAGCTGAAAGACCTTGTTGGCGTATTATTTATCTTGGCTGTTTGTCGAATACTTTTTCCAGTGTCTACATATAAATGGCTTTGTTATTTCCTTGGTAATATGGCGCCTGCCATAAATTGTGCTCATAATTTTTCATTGCATTTTCGGCGTGCTCAATTTTCCATTGCAAAAACATAATAAATAAAATATATGTATAAGTTGAGTCGTAAAGAAAAAAAAATCGCATATAAAATTTAATGCGCTTGAAAATTATGCGCAAACTATTTGAGGCATGCCACACCCCAATCGCTACCCCCCTCCCTCCCTCTCGCCACTCGAGCAGCTACCCCTACTTCTGTTTGTAGAACAGCAAAAAGTGCGCACGTTCAGCGTATGCGTAATTTATTTTATAAGCGCATAAATAAAAATTTCCCAAAAACTAAATGCAATAAAAATGCGAAGCGGCAGCAGCACCTACAAATACATATTTAAAATAACAAGCAATTGCGCAAAAGTGTAATAATTTATAAAATATTAAAAAAAAAAATTGAAAGAACGAAAAAACGTAAAAGAACAGAAGCAGCAGCAGCAGCAACTAACCAAATTTATTGGCCCACGTATATTTTGTTTGAATTTTGCCACAAGAAAAAAAAGGACAGAAAGGTAGCTAGAGAAAACTTTGTGCGTCTCGCAGCACAGACGAAGCCACGACTACAGCTTTGCTACAAGCTAGATTAGACTAGCCGGGTGTCAACGACTAAGAGATGCCCTTGATACATACACTCTAACATACACACACAGGCTGCACTCTGCGCATCTGTGCTTCTTCTGTCCCATGTTCCAATTTGTGGATGAACTGCGTTCTTTATTGACTTCGGACTCTAGAGTCCGATTTTTAAGAAACTTTAAGAGTGGCAGGAGAACGTGTATGCATAGCAAAGTACACGGCATTACTGAATCTGCTTTTAAAATTTCCCAGCAAAAGTAAAGAGATATCCAAAAGGCAAAATATTCTTATTATTTCTATACGATTCGTCAAGCTTGGAAACAAGTGGGTAGTATCTAGCGCTTATATTCTTTGATTTAAAATATAATGAAAAACTCGGTCTGCAAATGTCATGTGTGAAGTTCTTGGCTTTAACAACTTGGCTCGAACAACTTATTTCATTGTCCTTTGTTTCGTAGTCTTCTAATTAAGCTAAAATGATAAACTTTTTCTTCTGTGGCTTTTATAGTAAAAAAGATAAAATCTTACGCAGACTTACATGGGTAGATCGTTCTTTATATAGATACTTATTTATATTTATATATATATAAGGATGATTTTATATATGAATATAGACACTTTTTTAATAACTAGCTCTTGGAAGATATTAAGTAAATTTCATCAAGACTATTTATGGTAGATACCCTATAGCATGCTAGCTTCTGCTTGTCACAGGTACGCATTTCCACATAACCAATATACCCCGTTAAAGCCTTTTTCAAAGAGCATAAAGACATACAGCTAATACAGTTGCAGAAACAGATACATTTGAAAAAGTTTTATTCACAAAACAAATCGCACGGCATCGAAAATTGCGGACCCAGCGCCGCGGCATCGTGTCCTGCACCTTGACTGCCGCATGCCGCATGCCTCCCCGCCCTTTCTCTCCCGCTGCGCCTTCCGCTTGCCTTATGGATAATAATTTCTGAATTCCTTCTCATTTTGATTGCGCCTAATAACTGAGTACTGATGCCGCCGCCTCTGCTGTGCCTTGCCAATTTGTGTGAGCCAAGTCTGAACTGAGCTCAACTCGAGTCGAACTCAACTTGACTTCGATTCGATTCGAACTCCTAACGCCGCCTGGCCGCAAAAGGCGGCCACTGTCTGCGACGGTGTCTTGGCCAACTCGTTGCGTTTATTTTTGTTACAAATATTTTATTCCAATGCCATATATTTTATTTACTGCCTCTTCCCCTGACTCGCATTCGCCCTACCTTCCTCTCGCTCTGCCTCTTTCTCCGACTGGATCTGGCTGCCTTTTCGCATCGGTTCTTTTATTTTATTGCATTGTTTATGCAGCCGAAAGTAAATTATGTTTTGTCCGCGGCATCGCTCAGCAAAGTCGAAACAAAACTCGAAGTCGTCGCTGCAGCTTTTGTATTTATTTTTTTAGTGTCTGGCCAAAGAGTTGCTTAGCTGCGGCATTCAACTTGACCAGCTCCGGAAAAGAGCCTCATTTTATCAGTTGAAACATTAATTTAAAGCTTAACTTAAACTTAGAGAGGAGGGCACAATAGAAACTTATCTAAGATATTCCTTAAATATTATATATAGATAATATTTTAGTCTTAAAACGTACTAAAGAAAATATTTCATTAGACAATTAGCTAGTATATCTTTTAGATTTTACATGTAGATTATTTTTAAATATTTTAATCCATATAAATATTTTCTATATGTGGTAAGCACATTAATATTTAAATGTTTTATATATTTATGAATCCAAATTAATTTATATACATAAATTATAATCTAAGCACAATAAAAAAGCGCACTTTATAGCTATGCATATTTATATCCATAACATAAATATGGTTTTCGAGAGAAAACATGCATATAAAATATAAAAATAATAATTAAACTTGTTCTACCTGTTCGGGACATAAACAAAATGCTTGAGAGAACCATTTCTTGAGCTCACAGCGCAAGCTTAACGCAAAAATGTATACACAAAATAAATTTTTGTTTATATTTTATTCAATTATTGTGATAAGTGTAGAGTTTACTAAAAAAAAAACTATCAGCCTTACTCTTAAAGAGCAATGACAATTGTCTAAGCGAAGACTGCAAGCATACAACAGCTGTGGGTTTGAACCAGCAACTTGTTATGTCAACATATCTGTGCGGCATACATACTAAACTATTTATGTACAACTTTGTTATAGACTAGGCATAAGAAAATGTATTATCCAGAAGCTTAAACTCTGAACTTCGCCTGCTGCATTAACTAGGCAAATTATTCCATAAAGTGATCAACTAATTTGATCTGAAGAACAAATAAGTGTAGCTCACACTACACAACACTACATTACACTGCTTAGACTAAACTAAACTACACATCACTACACTACTTATACTTCACAACACTACAGTATACTACTTACACTACACAACACTACACAACTTAGCACAACACTACCCTACTCAACACTACCCCACCCAACACTACACTGCACTACCTAACACTACAGTACACAACACTACCCAGCACTGCACTACACTACACTTTTTACACTTCTCACTATTATTTTTCTAAGTGCACTTTTAGGAAATAATCATTTGTAGAGCATTAAAAGTGCGTCGTGTTCTACGCTGTGTTTTTTTTGCAGCACTTTGTTGGCTGTCATTTTGCAAAAGTTATTATGCCAGGTGGTTGTCGCTGTTGTCTTCGTAGTTGTTGTTGTAGTTGTTAGTATTTCACGTATTATTGTTGCTTTTTGTGGTGGTAATACGTACAACAGTTAGTTGAGTTCAGTTGCTCAGTTGTGTCTGTGCCACATTTCAGCAATTGCTTTGCATATTTTATTGCTAAATAATAAATGCCCATTAACTTAATTGGCAAATTAGGCAAACACACACACACACACACACACACACACACACATGAACACACAGGCATTTACAGTGCTCAACGATTTTTAATTGGAACAAACCCATACACTCAAAAAAAAAGGAAGAACTGAATATAGTTTAGAACTAGGTCTTGGGCATGAACTATATATATGTGTGTATAATAAGTGCGCGATTTGCATATGAAAATTGTGAAAAAGTTTTGGGCGCCAACAAAATCGATAGACCTGCGACTTGGGCCAAGCAAATGCATGCCCCTATATCCCTCCCCGCCCCACCAACTCCTTTGCCGCCCACACAGCAGCGATTTGATACAATTTGTAGAGTGCGCAGAATATTTTCATTTTTCCTAAATGACAAGGCACAAAATGCGTTTGCAGCGAAATGCTTCGTCCGTCTCTCTGTCTGTCTGTGTGTCTGACAGGCAACACACACAATTAAATGTTATGCAGATGCAATCTAAAATGTCATTATATCAAATTCATTAATCCCCAATACAGAGCAGGGCCCCAGGCACTGACAACAACAACAACAACAACAACAGCTTGAAGAAATGCAGCCAAAGGCAACAACAACAACAAGAACAGCAACAACAACGGCAACAACTTTGACAACGACAACGTTGTGCGCCTGCATCTGCACTCATTTATATTTTCTTTTTTTTTTTATGTTAAACTCACACTCATAGATACACACACGCACACGCACACACACATGCACGCACACTCATATGTTTTTAATAATAATTATTCTCATTTTTTTTGCATAGAGATTTGAAGAGCTGCAAAAAAATGTAGGGAAAACCAACAAGGAAGCTTTTGTTGGTCAAAAGTGAACGACTAGGTGTTACCCTGCATTAACTGCTAAAAGATCATAAATCACATAGTTAGGCAATATGAGCGACTATCTGTTACCCTGTTCAATGTGTTTTAAGACCTCCAGCGAGATTAAAGTGCAGGACTAGGTCTTACCCTGTATGAAATGTTTTAGCATTCTAATATAGTTATATAAAAGTACGACTAACTGTTACCCTTGAAAATCTTGGGACACAAAAATTATTATATAAAATATCTCATCACTGTAAAAGTAGCCATAAGAGCGAGAGCGAGAGAAAGAGAGAGACTTTCGTGTAGCTGTCTTTATAATTATAATTTTGTTGTGAATCTTATACACACCTATGTGTGCCTTAAAGTTACAGGGTATAGGTATGAGGCCTACGCATTGCTCTTATTTCAATTAACTATTTCAATAGAAATTTATTGGTTTATCACACTGAAAATGCAAAGCCTGCATGCAGTTTTCCAACACTTATATTAACTGTACTCTACCAGAAGGCAATAGGCAATAAAAGAGTGATAGAGAAAGAGAGAGAGAGAGAGATGCCAAGAAAGAGCGAGAGAGAGAGAGAGCCAGATACACAGACAGAGAGAGAGAGAGAGAGAGAGAGGAGCTTGCCTTTACTGGCATCTTCTTTTCCGCCGCTAATTAAAAACTTGCAAGAGAGCATGTCATACCCCACTTAATACATTTCAATGCTAGAGGGTATAGCTAAAAAAAAAAGTAAAAAAAAACTGCATTGCGCCCGTTTTGCTAGCGATTAAAATCGCTGCACGTGAATATTTTAACGTCAGTCAATCAAATGGCTTAAAAATGCTTTGTCATAGCTGCACTCCATGAGCTGCTCCTAGCCAGGCCCGGCCCGCTCGACTCCGAGATACTTCAGTTGCAGAGCGAGAGGGTGCGAGAGAGAGCGGAAGAGAGGGGCAGAGCGGGAGCACTTCATATGCGGCCTGTGTGCAGTTAAATCGCCTTTGATTTGATTTCGTTTGATTTGATTAATCGCACGACGCCGCCGACGCTGCCAACGCTGCCTGATAATGAGATACGAGCCAAGGCAGCGACAGAGGCAGCGGCAGCGACGGAGGCAGAGGCAGAGGCGGCGACTTGCACGCAATTAAGCCAAATTAAACTCAAAGCCAGAAACCTACAAGTAAATACGTGTTAAGATACTTATGCCAGGTTCTCTCTATCTGTGTGTGTGTGTGTGTGTGAGTGTAACTATGTGTGTGTGTGTGAGTGTGTGTGCTTGTAGGGGCCACAATACAATACATGTTCAAAGTTCAATGCGCCGCGGCACAGAACTTAAGTTTACAGCTTTTAAAATTATTGTTTACAATATTAATATAAATGGTTGTGTATTAACCCAGACACACACACACACTCGCACTCGCACACACACACACACAGAAAATTATTCCATTCATCGTCATAAACTTCAATTTTCGAAAATCATTTCCTTAACAGCTGCGCGTATAAAAATATATATATATACAACAGCTCATAGCAACAACAACAATAAGTATATATATATATATATAAAATAATAAAAAATCGGAATAATAAAATGAATTAACATTCACAGTGGACACACATGAGTTTGCTAAATTCCTCAACTGATATTGTGAACTAGATTGCAATTGTTGTTGTTATTGTTGTTATTCTCGGTAAAATAAACAATTAAAACTGGGCAATTTCAATGTCAAATGCGCATTTAGTTAATAATTTTTGTCAGCACCTCAACTAATTGCGGTTTAATAAATCAGATTGAACTAGAATTAAAGCCCCAGATAAAAATATATTTTCAGTGTCTAACTTAATTTAAGTCATAAATATCATAATACAGACTTTCATATATTATTGCTATCAATATTACAAAATCTCTATTAAATTCTACTACTAGAAATGTAATCTATAAAACCCTATCATATAACTATACTAAATATAAGAGCTATAGTAATAGATTGAACTAGAAGTTAATTTATGAAATAAATATTATCATATCGACTGCCAGTCTTATTACAAAATCTGTTAATAATTATTCTGGAAATATTTATAGTTTCCCATATAATTAAATGTCTATTATAAGACTTCGTCTTAATCCACATGATTTCTGATCGGATCTTTAGTTTTTTCTATGACTTACTCAATCTGAATATAGTTTCATATCTAAAGCGACATCGTTAAATTATATTGCTATCTGATACTTTCAATCTTTAGCTATATCATAATCATTAACTGCATACTTCAATTGGAATCAAAAGTTAGTGGTATTCATCTAAATGTAATCCTTATATAATTTCTTATCTTTTTGAGAGCCTTAAATCTTAAATCTTTAATCTATCTAATTTTATTTGAATCTATAACTATCTATATATAGAAATCTGGCTACCTTCATTTATTTGTACGTATCTGTATCTGTTAATATATCTATTACTATATCATTAGACATAGCTTTATCTATAATATTATATCATTCATTATCTTAATCTTTATCGATATCTTTATCTTTATTAATTTCTTTATCTCTATCGATTTCTTTGTCTCTTAAGTCTTATGAACTTACAGTTATTTAAGAGACTATTTTTAATAAAGTGTATTTATATAGATTTTTATCGTTTACGAGCCACTGTGCCGCACAGTATTGTATCCACTTTGTTCCACTGTGCAACGTGTGTGCACAGTTTTTGCCCTTTGCACATCGTTAAGGAATATTATAAATTACTACAACAACAACAATAATAAAAAAATATACAACAACAACAATGTAGTCGTGGCTCTTGAAATATTTATTTTATATTACGTTTTTCGTTTTTATATACATTCATATATATATTTATTTTGTTTTCCTTTGCCCTTCTCCCTTTTGATACACTCATTCGCCATCAAGAAGCGGGGCGCGGTCTAAATTAAAGAATATTTCTTTCTTTCTGCTGCCTTTTTACTGCTTCATCTTGAGTATATTTTTTTCTGCTTCTTATATTCTTATTTTATTCGGTTGTGTTATTTTATTTATTATTTTTGTTACCCCCTGCCTTCCCTCCGTCCGCTCTTCGGCTGCAAGAGTAGCCCCGTCTTCGCTTAAAGTGCGGTTTCTTGTCTCTCTCCATATATATTCATTATTATTGCTGCTGCTGCTGCGACTGCGACGGCCGCGACGTCGACTGCGACTTCGCTGCACATAACTTCAACTTTGTATCTGTATCTTTGTATCTGCGAGCGAGCTCGTGTGTGTGAGTGTGTGTGTGTGTGTGTGTGTGCGTGTGTGTGCCATGTATTTAAGGAAAAAGAATGATGCAAAGACGATAAAATATAATTTCGGCTTTATATTTTATTTTAATGATGAAAAATGTTGAAACTTTATTACGAACTCATAAAAAATTTAAACGTAGGTACACACGCAGCGAGCCCGCGAGACGCTGGGGGAGATCAACGCACACTCACACACACACACACACACACCCATTCTTTTTCTTTTTCATCGTCTTCTTCTTGTGCTGCTTTGTGTGCCTCGGCTCATAAATAAGTTGAGAAAAATGTGCGCTCTGCACCATGTTAAATGTTATAAAAATCCCCAAAAAAAAAAAACAAAAAAAAATAAATGTAAAAAAAATTGTATTTATTTTTATTGCACAATGCAACATTAATGTATCTTACGGATACAAAGATACAGCTGCTGCTGCTGCTGTTGCCTTTGATGCTGCCTGCCGCACTCGCAACAATTAAAGCGTAGTGCAAAAGGTGTGAAAATATATGTCATAAGATACAAATGTATCTAATTGAATGAAAGCGACGCAGCGAGCGATTTGCTCTTAACACGCAGCTCCAAGCACACACCACGCGCTGTTGTTGTTAGTGGAGCGTGAGAGCGTGCCACCCCGCCCACTCTCTCTCCCTGTCTCTCTCTCTCTCTCTCTCTTACTTGTTCTGCGGGCCTTGGGCAGTTGGTGGCAAGCAGCGTGCGGCGAGTGGCGAACGCATCAAAGTCAAAGTCGACATCAATGAAAAGTTTTTGCCGTTTTCGCTGATTCATTAACCTGACCTTTGGGCTACCTCAGCTGTGCTAGGCATTTTGTATTTGTATAGAGGGGCTGTAAAAATAAAATTCAAACTGCAAAAGGAAGCCGACATTTTGGTTACTTGTTCGACTTTCAACAGATTTTAAGGTTTTTTAAGATTTTTGCTTGTTCCACTTAGGAGCTCGTATATTTCTATGTTCTTGTTCTGTTTAATTCACTTAGGTCGCAAAGTGCGCCAGGTAAAGCCGGTTAATATTTTCTATTGTTTTTTGCTAGATGTATCTTAAAGCCTGAAAACTTGGCACGCCTTTGCATGCTTGAGTTTTATCAGTATATAAATCCACACGAATTTGACGGAATATTGGCGGAAATAGGCAAAGGTATTTTAAGGTATACTCAATATAACTGAGTTGTAGTTATTGCTCAAGTATTCCTTAAGTATTTCTCATATGTTAAGAGTATACGAAATTCGCTATTTCGTATTCTAGCTGCGGCTTTGTTGTGCTTGTTGTTGTTTTACGCGTTGCTCAATGTTGCGGCAGGTTATGGCTCGGCACAGACAAAAACAACAGCAACAACACAGACACACACAAACACACAATAGCCAAAAGCGTGCGACAACAGACGTTGGGCATAAGGAAGACGATAAAGATACAGATAACAACAAAACGAGCGCAAGTGAAAGAAAAAGTATCTAAGTATCTTTGGCTGTTGGCCGAGTATCTTTTTAGCTGTGCGCCTGTCGCATTGCATTTCTAATCTTTAGATTTATGAAATACTTTATTTTTTAGGCCACGATAAGCTCTATCTGCCTGGCCCAATCAATCATGAACTAATTTTAAAGTTTAACATATATATATGTATTTCAAATCGTTTTTTCAAGACAAGGTTTCCGGTCATGCCCTGGAAAATACTGGACATGGGTTTAGAGGGTGTGAGGAGCTTGTGCAAATGTAGGGCAGATGTTTTTCTGTAGAAAGAGGAGAGGGCAGTGTCTAGGGAAGGGAAGAGGAAAGTATCTTTGGCCATACAAAGTATATATATTTCTGCTCAGACCGAGGAT
Organism: Drosophila virilis; assembly: GCF_030788295.1. Classification (NCBI taxonomy): domain Eukaryota; kingdom Metazoa; phylum Arthropoda; class Insecta; order Diptera; family Drosophilidae; genus Drosophila; species Drosophila virilis. The sequence continues at coordinate 2,015,902 of NC_091545.1, forward strand.
CCGAGCCCGTCTGTTCCGTATTTGTTTTGGGATATTACAAAAGCTAGAGCATTCGAATTTTAAATACATCTTTGCATAAAATCGATAAAAATTGGGTTTTTAAATATGTCTTTTGGCCATAACTCGAGAATTATAAAAGTTATTTACACCAAACTTGGTATGTTGCTCCTTTTTGAGCCCACTCAGACTAAGAAATTTCCATATTTTGGATATATCACTTCGGAACTCCACGAATTTTACAAACATTCGTCTATAGAGATAGAGCTTGGGGCCTTGGTATGCACGCACTTATGCAAGCCATACTTAAACCCTAAAATTTGTATTGTGATTGAAGCACTAACAACGAACTTAACTAGAAATGCTTGAACCATTCATCATTCAGTATATATCACAAACTGTGCAGGGTATCGTCTAGTCAGGCAGCGCCCAACTGCAGCACACTCTACATTTACTTGCGTAGATTACCCAATCGCATTAAGGCTATCTTATCGAATCGTGGCCATATAATAAAAAGAGAACAACGTTGTTTTGCAAGCAACGATCGATTTCTGGTTCCCAATTTCCCGATGGCTATCACGAGCGTGTTTCTGTGCTCTATAAAGTAATAATAAATAAATAAATGCGTCACGCAATTATTGTAAATAAACAAATGTAATTACATAAATAAAAAAAAAAAGTTGCTGACGCACCGACTCACAGCTGCATTTTCAATCAGAGACAACAACAACAACAACGGAATATAAATAAAAAATATGTATCTTTACCCTCCCACTTGCCACTGTTCCAGGCACCCACCACCCCCCTCGCTCACCACCGCCCCACAGCTCAACCTTCCCCCTCTCCACGGACTGTTTGTTCGCGTGCATTTTTAATTAATTTATTTTTGTCGATATGTTTGCAGGCGCGCACAGTCACAAAGCCAGCTCCGTGCACAAAGACAAAAGCCAACTTAAAAACTTGCATCTTTAAGATACACACACACGCACACACACACGTATCTTTTGTTGTTGCGTTGATGTTGTCGCCGTCCTCGTTGCCTGCCATAGCTCTGCCATTAATTTATTTATTTAATACTCTTCGCCTCGTCCCAACTCGCCCCCTTGCATCCCCCCTGTGCACCTCTGAGCCCTGTGTGTGATTAATCGGCTGCTCATTGTAAATATTTGTCTTTAGTTTGTTGCACTGCAATGCGCGCGAACCTGCCTCATGATTGTGCTCTCGAGCGCATTCTTTGCCGATTCTCGAAGCTGCCAGAGCACTTTTGAGCACTTCAAATGCAAATGTCTTAAAGTTTAAACAGAAGTTTAATTCGGATAGAAATGTAGGAAATTAACCGGCGTTGCACGTGTCAAATTGATAAAAACTGATAATATAAGCGGACAGTTACAAAGCCTCTCAAAAAGCTGCGTTGTTAATCTAGCTTTATATTTTCCAATTGAAATTGTTTAAAAAAAAAAAAGCTGCCCTACTTTCTGTCGCTGGTTCAAACCCTAAACATGTTGCTTAGCTCTGTCTTCTATGCAGATGATCTAGTGCAAATGAAAAGTTAAAGAAACATTGTATTTATTCGAAATATATGAAAATATATATTAAACAAGTAAGAGTGCTCTAGTCGGGAGTGCTCGACTAAGGGGATACCCTGTCCCTGTCCCTATCCCCATGGTATACCCTCAGCCATATTTTACATTTAGTTTTTATATATTAAAAATACAAGCTATACTTTTCCCCTTTGTTAGCTTTGCTCGCCTTGCAGCTAATTTGTCTGTTGTGGCAAATCAAGAGCTCGCCCGTCTATATATATTTATGTATATATATATATTTATACATATATATATGCATCCAAGTCTGGCCTGGTTGTTACCTTAACTTTACGAGGCTGGGTTTTTCAGTTTTTCTTGTTCCATTTTTTTTTCCTTCATTTTTAACCGTAATTTATAATAAGCTATTTTCTTTACGCACCTTTTTTGCGCTTGTGCCTGTGTCTGTAGACTGGCAGCGGGACTGTGGCTACCCCCTGCCCACGCGCAACAACAACAACAACAACAGAAACAACAACAACTACAAGCCAAGACACTCGGCTAGCCAGAATTCTTGGCCTGAGTGCGGAGGCTGACTTACAACTAATGCAATATAATAAATTTATACAAAGTTACAAATAAATGCCTGTGTGCGAGTGTGTGTGGGTTGAAAAATAAATAAATAAATATTTGTAGAAGGATATATATATATATATGTATATAGGTTTATATGTTCATATACATATACAGACAGGCATACATATGGAATAAGATTTGATTGCCGCCCAACCCTTCTGAATTTGGAGTCAATCTTGCAGCCTCCGTGCCCTCTTCCTGCTTCAACTCTTGTGTCAGTTTGTTGTTTTGCTTTATGATGGCATTGCTTGGTTCTCCCCTTGCCCCAACCCCCTCTCCCCCATGCCACACAATCACCCAACAGTTGTGTGCAGCTGGGGCGCCCCTTGGAGCTGGCCTGGCTTTTGGCTTTGGCTCTGGACTCGGCCTCAGCTCCGACTTGGGCTTCGGCTTTGGTTTTGGGTTATTTATCTGCATAAATTATTTATGCCGCATTACAAGCATAAAAATAAATAAAATAAATGAAGACCAGGCAACTCTCTAAATCCGATTAGAATAAACACACACACACACACACACACACACACACACACACACACACACACACAGAGCGTAGCCAAACTGAGCTCTCCGTAAGATACAAATTTATTTTTATAGATTAATCAACCTTTTTTCTTGCAGCAGCTGCAACTCGCCCCAAACCCAACAGAAATAAATAAAAATCCGATAATAATAATAATAAAAGATATGCATAGATATAGACATTTAGCTGGGCTATTATATTTACCATTTATTTGGCTTAGCCATCAAATTGAAAATTGCTAAAATGTTGCTCCCTCCCTCCCCTCCCTCAGCCACCACTTCTTCTTTTTCTATTTTCTATAAATATAAACAGCAGCAAAAATTTGTTGGCTATTTTTTATGGGATTTTCCTTTAAAATAAAATGTTTATAGAATTGGAAACTAAATTAATGTATCTGTATATGTAGCACGTATTTGTATCTGTATCTGTATCTGTATCTGTATCTGTATCTGTATCTGTATCTGTATCTGTATCTGTATCTGTATCTGTATCTGTATCCATATCTATTGCCCATATCTGCATCTGTATCTGTATCTATATCTATTGCCCATATCTGCATCTGTGTATGTATCTGTATCTGTATCTGTGTCTTTATCTGTATCTGTATCTGTATCTGTATCTACATCTATTGCCCCTATCTGCATCTGTATCTGCATCTATTAAAAGGCGTAAAATGTAAAATTACTTCAATTTTGTTGCCTGCCCATGTGGGGATTTTGAATGTAAACAAGAATATATAGGCAACATTTTTAATTGTTTTGAATATTTATTGCCCTAGTTAATATTATTATACTCTTTGCTTAGTATACCCTATCTTATTGAAGATGATCCTCATTAAAACGTTAAAGTTCTAAACACATTCGTCTTATTAAAACTTTGCAGCTGTACATAAATCCAAGAGGATATCTTCTAGCATAAATTAGTTCACATCGAACAGGCAGAAAAATTGGAATTGTTTAAGGAGCTTATCAGCTATAAAGATTTTTGCTTTATTGCCTCTATTTAATTCGTGACAAAATGCATAACAAATTCGTTATGCTCCAGGCTGAGTGAGGGTATAATTAAATATGGCTGAATAATATAAAACAGAAGGCAGATACATCAAAGCGGATTATACAATTTATATTTGCTCTTATTTTTATGCGCTTCGCGCCGCAGTTGCCCATCTTTCTGCCCCTCTTCTTCTTCAACATTTGTTATTCTTTTTTTTTTTTTTTGCTTTGTATATATTTCTTCATTTTTATTTTATTTATTTATTTTTCATTAAGCAGCAATGTGCATTGAGCAGTTGTTGTATACAATAGCGCAGCCAGCAGATGCAGCAGACGCTCCTCAACAGCTAAAAGATACAAAGATACACAGATGCACACACATACAGATACATTAGAAAACACACGCTGCGCTTGTAATAAATTGTATTATTTATTTTATTTTATTCACACACACACACACACACACATATATATATATATATATATATATATATATGTATAGAAACCAGAGCCACGACGAGCTCTGTTGCTGCCACTTGAAGCCAATTTAACAGGCAAAGATCGGGCGCAGTCGTCGCGTCGCCGTCGACGTCGACGCACAGCGGAAGCGTCGTCGATTTTGCCTCAGTCTCCAAGTCAAGGCAAGAAGCTGCAGAGGGAGCGCTACGAAGGGGGCAACAACTGGCAGCCGAGAGTGACGAGTGTAATGACTTTTGTCGATTGGGTTAAGTGGCTTGTTGGCTTCCTTTGCGCACCTACACACAGATACACACACACACACACGCACACCAATTCAAATGCACCTTCTTTTCTTTTCATTTTTTTTTTGTGAGTTGCATCTTTTTCAATTTTTATGCATGCCACACATTTTGTTCCCGGCTGCTGCTGCTGCCTTTTGATTGCTGCCGTTTTTTTTTCTTCACCTTTTTATGCCCTGCATTCATTGCAAATGTGCAGAAAGGGTATTATGCTGGCGTGCCATTGTATGTGACATGCAGAAAAGGTGTATAAATCTTTATATATATATGATGAGCACAAGTTGATACCTCTGTCCGTCTGTGTTGATGGCAATTGCAAACGCTTTAAATTTGCAATTTGATCGATAACGATTAATATTGATTTTGTTTACTCCCAGTTTCCCTAAAACTGGAAAGAGCTATCCATTTTATAGGTAGAGCCCTGCGCTTTGATATGTGCACACTTTTATATGTCTTATTTAAGCCTGGAAAATTTTAAATGGATCGAACTTTAACGACCCAAATTAATCAGATATGTATACCCTCTACATAGTGTAGAACTAAGGCAAAAAGAGTACAGGATACTATGGATAATAGTATAGAGTATGGTTGAGCATAGAGTATAGCATAGAGTACAGAGTATAGAATATAGAGTATTTAAGGCTGCGAAAATGCTCGTAAAGTCAGCTTGTCTCATGTTTTAGGGTATCTCCTAGTCTTGCACTTGCAACTCAAGCCTGCTTCTTGTGTTTCTTTCTTCTTTTTTTGTGTGCTGAAGTAGTTTGAATGTGGCACGTTTGGATTTGTTCTCACTTGCCCCCTTGCCCCCGCTCTTTATATCCAGCTGGGGTAATTTGTCTACACAACTTTTTGTAAGCTACACTCGCTTATTATGTTCAGTCTGAGCTTTAAACTGAGCTGCGCATCATAAGGATATGCGTGCGGGTTATTGCGAATCCTGGTTTCTGTATAATTGACAGCCAACCAATTGCCTCGGGTCTTATATATTGCTCAGTTTTTACTTTTTTTTTTGTTCTTTAGCATTTGCCATAATGCAGCAGCGAAATTGAAAGTGATTAGCAGACACTTTGTAAGCTCATGAAAAACATGTTTATCGTTATTTCAGCGCTTGCCCAAAATTTAATTCAAAATTCGATTTTGATTCGTAAGAAATGTTTTTATAGTAAAAAAAAAAGCTAGCGAAAAAATGCTATGTTATATAGCTTAGTTCTATAGGGCTTGGCTTTTGTTAGGCTTTGTTAAGGGTACCCACAATTTCTGGCGGAAAATGTGTGAAAAATGGGAAACATTTAAGTCGAATGTTTTATTATGTTTGACTTGGGTGAATTTTACGTTAAAATACTGTACCTTGGGAATCTCAATGTAAGCTAAACAACTGTTTCAATTTGATGAAGTTATTCGTTTCTTAGGCGATCATAAGAAATTCACTTGTTCGGGTGAAAAATAGGTGAAAATATGGAAAACACGCATTATTATAACAAATTTTAATATTCGAACTAGGCTTTTTTAAACGAAACTGGAAAAATTTAGAAATTATTTAATACTAATAACATATCGAAACCACAAAAATTAAATTAATTAAATTTCCGTGCCTTAAACAAATATGTTTGAGCTCTATGAGCAGCTGCCTCTGACATATACGATTATTATTTGTTCTTTCAACATAATTCAATTAAAATTTAATTAACCCTCATCACCTACACCTACATCGGCTGCGGCTGCTGCTGCTGCTGGACAGAGATCCCCTTGCTGGTGATCTCTGCAAACAGTTCAGTGAACCGAGCGTTGGGAATAATAAAAATAAAATATTACCTCTAATGATGCACACATAAAATGCAGCCGCAATAAAATATGAAAAAGGCATAAGATGAAGAAGCAGACGTAAGATGCGAGAATAAAAAAAAAAAAAAACAAAAATTGATATAAAAATAAAACAAAAGTGACTTTTAACAAAAGCCAAAGAGAGCCGAGAAATGAGAAATATCATAAAAGTGCAATTAATCAACAGAAACCGAAGCAGGAGATCGAGAACAGGGACGAGGGGGGGAATGTGGCATGTGGAACTCGGCTGATGGAGACAAAGGCTGACACTTATCGGCTTTATCTGCTTATGTGTGGCATGCCACAAAGGAGAACAAAAAGCGAAGCGCAGAGCCGACTCGGAGATGCCCTAACTATGGCCAAGCAGCTATTGGAAGCATTCTCTATCTAAAAGAAATGTAGTCTTGGGTTACTTCGGAGCTTATTGTCCGATCTGTTTGCAATTTTCTGGGCTCTAATATAAGATACAAAGGTATTCACATTTTATTCACACTTGAGCTCGTAGAATTCTCGAGATATGCTTAAGAAAAGGTACCCAAAAATCGATTTTTATCAATATTACGAAAATGTTTTCTATACGATACTATACATAAGAGGCAGGTTAGCTCGATTCTCAAGATCAAGAATATATAAACTCGCTCCTTAAAATCCGATGTGCCTTCTGGCTGTTACACACCCTATCGCAAACCCAACATACCCTACTCACACATTTTGAATTGGGTTCAGGGTCTAAAAACTTGTAAATAAATAAAAAAGAATTATAAAAGTATTGAAAAGTAGCTGCGGCTGCATGGGAATTGATTATTTTGCATGCGGATGCCGCCTGTCAATATTTGATTTTTATATATGGCATTGCCTGACAGATCAGCAAGGCGTGTGGGGAGAGGGAAAAGGGTAGAGCGAGAGGGGCAGAAATGCAGCGATTTTTAATAAATGAAATGTGTAAATAAACGCCTCGAGGAACAAGAACGAAGCAGAAGGGGCAGACAAAGAAGTGGCATAAGAATTGGGTAGGCAAACAGCAGGAAAGCATAAACATGGCCAACACTAATACCAAGGCAAACAAACAAAGACGCAAATGCAGATGCAGATGCATTTCCAAAGAATTTCTAAGCACATAAAAATCCAACAACAATATCAAAGCCAGCGGTCAGCGTTGAAAAAATATTTAAAAATGCATAAAAACAAAATATTTATTGAAGAAATGAAAGACGGAGCGGAGCGGGTTAGACGTTAACAAGCCAACGGGAATGCAACAAGAAAGCGTCCGCCACGCAATGACTGAACGACCAAGAGATACCCTGTACCAGTTAATCGATTCGTACATACATCCTATTGTAACTCTCGTGTTTCTTGTGTGATTATCTGGAAACTTTTGAGCGTTTGAATTGACATTTCAATATGTTTGTATCAAAAAAATCCAAGTTTTAGCACCGAGAATTTTCGACTTAGCTTACTTTATCCTAGAGATGTGCTTATTTAGATAATTTCGAACTTAATTGTCGAAAATGGGGAATACACTTGCTTTGCCTATTTTTTTCTACAGCTAGCACAGTTTTGTGGCTCTAAATCATATTATCTCAAAGGATAATTTTTGTAAATCAATACTTATCGATTTTGGGAAAATGTAACATTTCCTTAGAGAAGCGAATAAAGTTGATTTGGTTTTGATAAACGAGAATCTACATTCCCAGTGCTATCAGAGTTAAATGTGCTTTGGATAATTGAGAAAAGTACATTCAATCGATATTTATCGATTTTGGTCAAATGTGACGTGTTATCGAACAAAAAAACTTCATTTGATGTGCTTTCGATAGACGGGAAACATTTTAAAGACAGAAATTGTAAAACTTTGAAATTTATATATATTTATTTTGAGAATATCTACACTCAGCTATTAGCTCTTTTATTTTTTAAAAAATCGATATATATCGATGTTGGCAAAATGCCACGTGTTATCGAAGAATTACAACAGTTTATCTGCTTTTGATTAATGAACAACTGAATTTAGTCAGTCCACATTTCAAAAGTTGAGCTCCTAAACGTACAAATCGATATTTATCGATTACATGAGAATACGTAGATTTATCGAAGAAAGACTACAGTTTGTAAACTTTTAATAAAGGAATAATTATATGTAATATAGTCAGTTTTAAGCTCTTTGTGTTTTAGAATTCGATGCTTATCGATCCATCGAAATAATCTGTCTGTAGCTCCTCTGGTCTGCAATATACCCGCGTTCTAGCGCATTTTCAATGGGTACAGGGCATAAAAATATTAAATGAGATAAACAAACGTTTTCGAATTTGAACAAATGAGCATGCTAATGCGCTCAAGAACCCAGTCAAGTCGCAGTCTAACCCAGCCTTCGCTTATTTGATTAATGCACTCGAAAGCGACAATAAACAAGAACAAACGAACATAGTTGGCAACTCTGGACGCTGCCGAGTGCCTGGGCCTGGCCCTGGGCCTGGTCTGGGCTTGGGTCTGGGCTCTGGGCCTGGGACTGGGCCTGGAGTGAGATCTGCGTCGAGTGCCAGATCGTTCAGACAAACAAATATCGCATTCCACTGCACACAAATCGAATGTGAATGCTCAATTGATGTGAAGCCAAACGGCTTTTTAAGAACTCTGAAGAAAACTGGGTTCGTCGACGTCTATTAGATAAATAAATAAAGAAAATTTTTTATTAAAGTGCGAATTCTGCGGTGCGCTTAATGTTGATGGAACGTTCGGAGCCAGCTGCTAGAAGAGACCATGGCGAACCGTTGACATGTTGCCGTTGTTGCCCCATAACCATCGACTAGTCCATCAAAACCGGTTCGTGGAGGGGCAACTCTGAGCTGCAGCTTCTCGATGGAGCCGATAAAAATCAGTCAGACATGAGAAACAAACAATTTCGAATATTACTTTGCGACAATTTATGTCGAGGAGTTCCCTTGTCTCTCTCTCTCTCTCTCTCTCTCTCTCTCTCTCTCTCTCTCTCTCTCTCTCTCTCTCTTAAAATGTTGTTGTTATTCCATTAATATTATTCCAAATATAACTTTTGACTAGGACCATGAGTTAGTTTCTTGAGAAAGGCCTAACTGTTCGTTTGTAGTGTTGTAAAATGTCTGTGATATTCTTAATAATTTTTCCATTAAATGCTACTCCATAATCGATTAAGTAAAGTCATGTTTTGTTAAACATTAGTTCCTTAAATTCTAGAGTTGTTGAACGCTGGCTCGTTTAATTCTAGTGTTGTTTAACACTACTTCGGTAAAATCTTAGAGCACTAGAATGTTAAATGCTAGTGTTGTTTAGCACTAATTTGATCAATTCAAGTGTTATTGAATACCGGCTTGGTTCTTTTTTTAGCTTCTTTATAAAGAATAGATTTTCGGAATGGTAAATCCTTCTATATACCCACCTGTTTTATTGTCATATAACGAGCGAGTGTAAGTGTTGCCCTTTTTTGCAAATATTAGAGTGTTGTAAATGGATCAAAGGCAAAATATTGTTTAGTTAAGCTGAGCCACATTCGTTTTCAATACTTTTTCCCCATATTTTTTTTATTTTTTTCCGATATATGTACAATCAAAAACTTAACATGCACATTAGACAGACTTATAACCCATTCAATAATTAAATGTACAATCGGTTGAGAAAACAGTGTTGTTTAACCCGCGTGAATGTAAGCATTAATGTGTTCAAAAGGGGTCTATAGGTCAAGTGGAATAAATAATATATCGAATATGCTTATGTTAAACGAAAACAAATACTGTTGTTTAACACTGGCTTGGTTTATTATTTAGATGAAATATTTTCTTATTAGGATTTTTATTTAGATTTTTTTTTGTGATAGACTAAACTAAATGCCTTATAAAAAAAAACTCTATTTCGATTTTTTTAATTTAGTATTTCCTTATTTAATGTTAAGTGCAAGCAAAAACAGTTACTAAACACTAGCTTTGCTTAGTATTGGCTTTAATCAACACTAGTTAGTCAATATAATCCAAATAAAACCTATATTAATATAAAAAGTTTTTGAAAATTAACTGTGCATCGAGATGTGACCTATAAAGTTTAGTATATCGCGTTACTCAACACTGGCCTTGTTTATTTTGAATGCTTTCGCTAATTAAATATGACCTTACGAAAACAATTCAAAAGAAACACGTTCGACAAAAAGGGGCTGCAGTAAGATGAAAACAAAGTAAATAAGGCCTACGAATGAATATTCATATTCATAAATAAATGTATTCATATTTAAGATCAATTAGTGTGTGGCACAAGGAATTCCGAATGGGAACCTACGACAAGGCGAAAAATGTTTAAAATACCTTCAACGATCGCGAGCGAAAAGACGTGGCCCGGCAACAACATTGAGTGGCAGCAGCAGCGGCAGCAGCAGCATCGGCAGCACGCCGGCGACGACGTGAAGCACGTGAATGCTGTCAATCAAGAGCGCCGCGCAGTCAGCGACAACAACAACAGCAACAACAACAACAACAACAACATCAGCATTCCACGGTAGCCGCGTTCGTGACGTCACGCGGCGAAATGCCGTCGGCAAAAGGCAGCCGAAACAAAATGAAGATCGCGAAACGTAAATCAAAACAAAACAGAGAGAGAGAGAGAGAGCGCGCCAGAGAGCAAGTGAGTGAGTGCTGCTTGACGCGTGAGCGCGCCGCAGCGCTGCAACTGCCCTGCTGCTGCTGCTGCTGCTGCTATGCTTAAGAGAGCGCGCAAAGCTGATCGCGCTTGTGAATGAAATGCGCGAGAAAATATTTGAAGAGAATTGCAAGTTTGGAAGAGCGTATTTGTTGTACTCACCCGCTCCTCCTCGCGTATCATTTCCGCAATGCCCGGCTTGATCTCCATATCGTCCGCCAGCGAGGCTGCGCTGCCGCCGGTGGGTGGTCCGCTATGATGATGGTGCGGCGGCGGCGGCGGCAGACGCGGCTCAGCTGCAGCTGCGACGCTCAGCTCCATGGCGGCAGCGGCCATGGCGGCGGCAGAGCCGAGCGGAAAGCGCGACTCCGCGGCAGCGGTATGAACGGAAGCGCCGGAAGTGGAAGTGCCGGGCGCATGGCCCAGCCCGTGATGCGCCTGATGCTGCTGCAGGTGATGCAAATGCTGCTGCTGCTGCTGCTGCTGCTGTTGGTGCTGCTGCTGCTGCTGCGGACTGGGCAGCGACTGCGCGAGTGTGCGTTGGCAGCGACCCGCTGCCGCTGCCGCTGCCACTGCCGCTGGCGCTGGCGTTGTTGCGGGTGATGGCATGTCCAGGCCATGCAGCGCCGTTTCCAGCGCTGCCGCAGCGGGCGTCAGACGACGCGGCGTAACGCTGCCGCTGCCCGAGGAGCCTAGCGGCAGCGCCATTTGCTTGGGCGGCGGCGTCAAAATGCCGCAATCGCGCTGTCTCTCACGCTCCTTTTGCTCCTGCTCCAAACGCTCGGCGGCGATCAGGCTGCTCAGCGGGCTGGCGGGCGCCTGGAATATGGCGTCGGCCGAGGGCCAGCGACGCTTGCGCACATTGCGGCTCTGCTGGCGTTCCAGCGGCGACAAGCGCAGTTCGCCGCAGTCCCAGTCGCCGCTGCGCAGCTTCTTCTCGGGCTGCATAAAAGAGAGCAGCTGATCTTCGCTGCCCTCGCGCTCAGCCGGCGAATTCTTGGGCGAATGCTGTGCAGTCGGTGTCGAGGAGGCAGTTGCTGCCGCTGCCGCTGCCGCTGCCGCCGCCGCTGCTGCTGCCGTATTGATCTCCTCCATTTGGGTGACATCCGCCAATCCGCGTACCTTGAGCAGCTCGGCAATGCGCAGCAGCGGGCCAATCTGATCCTGGCTAACATTGATTTCGCCGCGATACATGAACTCGACAATGGCCTTCAGATCGCACCAGCTGACGTCGCGCATGATGACGATCGGATGCTGGCAGGGGGTCTCGGCGAGCAGGGTCTGGAAGTAGGGCGAGCAGGCGGAGAGGACCATTTTGTGTGCCTTGATCGAGCGGCCGTCGCAGGCGAGCGTCACATCGACAAAGGATTCGTTTTGCAGCAGCTGATCGAATATGGTTGTCAGATTTGATTGGTAGTTGTTCCAGCGCAGGCAGAACTGTTGCGGCAGCTGATGCTGCGGCGTCGAACGGGACCCGGGCGAGGAGCTGCCCGCGTTGACGTTGACGTTGACGTCGACATTGGCGTTCGCGTTCGCGTTCGCGTTCGCGTTGGCGTTGGCGTCCGGTGGCGTTGTTAACGGCGGGCTAACGGTCTTTGATTTATCCTGTTGCGATGTTGGCGAACCAACGCCGCCGCCGCTGCGCTGTCGCTGCGCCGCTTGCGCCTGCTCCGTTGCATAGGTTTCGCTGTCCGTTTGCGCAGTCGCTGCGGCATTGCTGCGATCGCTACTCTGTCGCGACGTTGGCGTCTCCGTTGACGCCATTTTGTGTGTGTGCCCAAAAGAGAGCGTGTGCGAATCAAGAGAGAGCGTGAGACAGAGAGCGAGAGTGTGTCTATTGATCGTGCGCGCGTGAGAGCGGCAAATCTTTCATTTGCAAATGTAACGGTAGAGGTGTGTGCATGTGTGTGTGTGTGTGTGTTAAACACTAGAGCTTGCACGAGACGACGCGTTTATCATGCGCTCGCGTTAAAGTCGCGTTTTAATTAACGTACACGTGAGTGTGCCTAGGTGTGTGTGTATGTGTGTGAGTGGGTGTATGTGTGTGGCTTACGTAGCGTGCATTTAAGTTAAATTTTTTTTGTATTTAATTTAATTTTTTTTTTTTTTAATTTTCTTAAATATTTTTTTAAGTTAAAATTTGCTAAATAAATGTGTATGTGTGTGTGTGTGTTGGTGTGTGTGCGTGCTTGTGTGGCGGCTCGTCGTGTGACGTCTCGTCTCGTTATTTGGCAAACGGAACGTGCCCCCAAAAAAGTCTTTTCAGCACGAGTGTCTGAATTAGACTGAAAACGTTTTGCACATTTTGATACGGAAAAACTCAAAACAAACTTAACACACGGGCAGCAGCAGCAGCAGCAACAGCAGCAGCAGCAGACGACGTCGATTGGGGCTACGACGACGACAACGACGACGACGGCGGAAAACGCAGAGGCGCTGCTTGCCTAGTTGTTGTTGTTGTTGTTGTTGTTGTAGTTGCCGTCGCGTCGCGTTTTGTTGGAGTCGAGAGTTGCGAATGCGAATTCGCTGAGTCGTCGTCGCGACGCCAGCCGCGAGACCCCAAGTCGTAAATAGTTCGCTGCCGACGTCGCAGCCAGCAATTGCAGTTGCATTTTCAAGGCAAAGGAGCGCAGCCAGCCAGCGCAGCGACAGCGACGGCAGCGAAAATAGTGCAAAGAGCGTCAAGCGGCGTGCGGCAAGCGGCGTGCGGCGACAATCAAATGCCGGCAAACGTTGAAAATTCCTTTACTCGGCAAAACGAAAAACGAAGCGAAACGAATGCTTGACGAGGCGAGGCGAAGTACGTTCGGCGCTGCTCGCTCTCCCACACACAGCGACCGCCGCGTGCGCGCAACCCCCAAAAAACAGCGACAGCAGCAGCAGCAGCAGCAGCGGCCGCAGCTGTTGTTGCCGTTAGTTCAAAGGCGCAGAGATGAGACAAACGCGCGCTGCATTTTCGGCAATGCGTGCGAAGGGGGTCGCCTAATAGTTGAGCACACGCGTGTGTGTGTGAGTGCGTGAGCAAATGCAGCTACAATTAAAAGTTTTTGCGGCGAAAGGCGCACAATTAAATATTATAAGAAATGACCTTATCACCGAAATCTATGCAACTTAATGTACCCCTCTCACTCACGCACACACACACACACACACACGCACACGCACACGCATGTTTGGCGCGGCGATAAACATAAGAAAAAAGTTGACAGCAGCCGCCGTCGCCGCAGCAGCAAAGATTGTTCATTAATTAGTTCCGTTTGTGTTTTCTGCTGCTGCTGGCGCTGCCGAAGTTGCTCAATTTTGCGCTGCAGTCGCTGCGCTCTCAGCGGCAGCACACCAATTCGCCGCAATCTTTGAACGTTGCGCTCTTTTGTTTTTAAGAGACGCACCAAATGCTGTGCTGTGCGCTCTGCTTGCACACACACTTCTCTTTTGGCGTGCGGCGCAAAGACACACGAGCATTAAGTAGACGACGGCTGCATGTGCATGTTTGTGGAAGCGAGAGGCAGCGAGTGGGTGGGGCGGGCAGGCGACACAGGTGGCATTGCACCTGCAGTTTGAGCGACGACGTTTTTTTTTTTTTTTTTTCGTTGCTTGCTGCTGTTATGTTCTTTTTTTCTTTTCTCGCTCGCTCGTACGCCTTTTGGAACTGCCCACACTGCGGGGCTGTCACTGGAGACTGGCCACTCCGTGTGCATGTATGCGTGTGTGTGTGTGTGTGTGTGTGTGTGTCCTGCAATTGTATTTTGATTATTGTTTTGGGCATAAAATGCATAACATAAAGAAAAATACAAATCAAAACAAAATCCAAAACAAAAAAAAAACACATTGCGTGAGCGAGACAAACGATGCGGCGAGTCCGAGCGCCAGAGCGAGACAGCCAGCTGCGGCTCAGCCTCAGCCTCAGCCAGTCATAAATTATGCAAAATTTTTTGCGACTAGCAAATGGCGGCTGACTACATTATTATAAATAACAGTGCACAAAATGAGCGAATGGGCGAATGAGTGAGGGTTGAGTGTTGTCAGAGGGTGGGGGGGAGGGGTGCAAAACAAAAGACGCAGATAAAGACATGAAGAAGAGGCAGCTAAATTAATTGTGCTTAAAATGATCTGAGAATAGAATTGAAAATAGATTTTGGCAAAGATTTCGAGCAGCTGTTTTCATTATTTTAACGTAGCATTCAATTTATTTATTTTTAATGTTTGCTTTGCGAAAATTTCGATTATTTATAGCGTTTATTATTTGTTATAAAATTTTGTATAATTTTGTATAAATACATATATATTAATTCTTATTCATTGTTGCCTATGTTTGCAATATATTATTAATAAAAATACATTTTTAATATCTCACAAATTGTTGCGTATATTTGTTTTGTATACTTAAAATTATTGCGTCATTTTTTATTCATTTGTGCTTATATAAAATATACTTTTAATGAAAAAAAGAAAAACAGTTTTTATTAATTGTTGCTTATATTCTTAATATATATTATCAGAAGCAATACTTAGCTTATTTTTTTAAAATATTCTTAAATGGAACTAACATACTACTGCTTGCCATAAAACCCTAAGTAACTTTTGTCGTTGGATTTGAACCGGCGACTGCTCGCTTGGTAGTTCGATGCACAGATACCATTTCCGCTCATGGAATAGGACCTTATGACACCTTTGTTGTGGCTATTCTTCATTCAAAATTTGACCTAAGATCCTACAAAATCTCCGCTTGATGTTCACTTTCAATGCAAAAGTTTGTTTTAATACAAATTTTAATTTACAAATATTTATTCAATTTTTATATTAATTTAATTAAATTTGAATTCAATATTATTTTAAAGGTCGATTTTCATTTTGTTCACATGTAATTTAAATTGATTTAATTTATTTGATCTTTTTTGATTTAATTTATTTAATCATATTTTATTTTAATATTCTTTTTAGCTTATTTAATTCTTAATTATCATTACAATTTGATTTTTAGTATGAGTTTGATTTAATTTAATTTAAAGTTTAGTTTATTTTAATGTAATTTAATTTAAATTAAAATCTAATTTTTTCTTTTTCTAGATAAAATTTTCGCTACATCCGAAAAATGTTGGCATCTGGAATGCATTGTAAGTGTACTTAATATTCCAATTGTTTATAATATTACTATTGTTTATAATATTTAAATCTTTTATCAATTCTCAAGCCAATTTTGAAATCATGTAGTTGCCTTTTATTGTTCCTTGTGCTCTCTTCTGCTGCCTCTGCGTGACGCTGTGCGTTGCACTTGCAACAAATTTGGTTGCCACACTAAAAACGCAGCCCGCACGCACTTTGTTGCAAGTGTTGTTGTTGTTTTTGTTGTTGTTGTTGTTGGCAATCGCAGAGAAATGTGTGCAGTTTGGGGAAAATGCGGAAAATAGCTTTTTTTGGGGGTCGTGAGACACAAAACGCGTTTATACGAAAATTTATGTATTTAACTGTTGACGACGACGCTGACGAGCAAAACGATGACGCGCGATGCTGGACGCATGTGGCAAGGATGCGCTGGTTAAGGGTCGGCGAGTGGGGAAGCGGGGAGGGATGCGGGTTTGGTGTTGTGTGGCGCGACGAAAGGCAGTTGCGACAAGGCGACAGCCGCTGCTGTTGATGATGATGGCCAGTGGCGGGAAGGGTGGGAGGGGGGACGAGGGCAGGCAAAGACGACAAACAGACAACAGCAGGGCGAAGGAGGGCTAGAGTGTTGAGCGGTGGGAGAGGGGTGTTGCTGGATTTTAGAGGCTTGCGGCGCACATGACTGAACGAACACGCAAACAAACAAATAAAATGTGTGTGAGCGAGTGTGTGTGTGTGTGTGTGTGTGTGTGTGTGAAGGTGACCAAACTGTAGGCCAGCTGCTTGGGCCAGTGGGCGTGGCATAATATGGGCGTGAGGTGGGCACAGCGTAAAAAAAAAGTGCCGCATATTGCAGCAGAGAAGGCGACTGCAGCTTAGAGCCGGGGGGTCAAGCTGCTAAAGTAAGAAGGAAGGGGGGCGGAGGGGTGGTAGAACTGCCAAGTGGTAAGTGAGGAATGTGGGTGAGGGGTGCTGCACAAAGTTAGCTTACGCGCAACAAAAGCGATGAGCGATGATGCCTCAAATATGCAAAAATTCTGCCTAGCGCAATAAAACGCAAACGCAAACTTCGAGGCAGGGTTACGATTTGATGGGCGGGGGCGTGGCGCTGCTTGGGGGCAAAGGGTGTCTGCAGCAATGAAAAAGGGCTTAACGTGTGCTCGTGTGTGCCTGTGTGTATGTGTGTGTGTGTGTGTGTGTGTCCAGTTTGTATAAATCCAAACGAAGTTCGAATGCAGGCAAAAGTCCGAACGGAGGCAGCGCTAACGATGCCGCCGCCGGCTGCTGCGTGGGAGTTTGAGTCCAGGTAGAGGGGTGCACGGCGCACAGACAAACAAATAGACAGCAGCCAGCCTCCGTTCGCCCGTCCCCGCCCCCCCTCGCTTGCCCGCATTGATGGACAGTTAACGCGGCAAAAACGAACGCGGCAAAAGCCGAGTACAGGACGAGCTGCAACTCCTGCCAGCAGTTGGCTTAGACGCAACTGTACTCCAGGCATAGGCAACATGCTCCAAAGTCCACATGGTCCCCCTCACACACACACACACACACGCACACACACACACACACACACACACACACACACACAACCGGCCAGGCAGCCCCAATCGTTTGCTGTCTCTGTTCATGTCCAGTGCCTGCGCCCCCAGGCAAAGATTTTCGCGTGCGTTGCAAGTTGCCAGCGCCTGCTGCATGTGTGCCTCCAACCCCCCCTGCCCTTCCTCTCCGCCATCACCCCTCGATCTGCGTGTGTGTATTTGTGCAGTTTTTGTAAATTTTGCGCCATTTGATTGCATTGCCTATGCTGCAGCTCCCTGGTCTCCCGCCTGCGTGGCCACCACGCCCTTCTGGGCCATTGTCGCTTCTTTGGCGGCAGCCTCTCCACTCGCATTTATATACAAATGAACGCCTCCGCAACAGCCTACGCCTCCGTTCCTGCCCCCCGCCCGCCACCCTTCTGCTGCCACGCCTATAGTGCCGTCAAGTGCAGACGCAGGCAAATACAATCTATGTTTTTTCTAATACCCTGCAGGCTGGGCAGAGCGAAATAGTTAACAAAACGGGCGCTGTTAGAGCCTGCAAGATGTATGATAAAGTATATACATATATGTGCCTGATCAGTCTGAGATCGAGACGAGCTGAGTCCAACCAGCTAAATGCGTCTTTATGATTCAGTACCTAGGAGAACTGAAGACTCTTTGTTATTAAGATTCTCTTGTAAATTTACTTTTATAATTAGTTTCCTACTTTTAATTAGATTTTCTCAAAATCGATAAATATCGATTTGCGGGCTTGCAGCATTTCGTGTAAGCTGCAAGATACTATTTCAATTATTCTTCCTCATCTAAAATCAATAAATATCGATTAAAGCTGTTTTTTGGGTTTTCTTAGAAACGATAAGTATCGATACACAAATGGATGAAAATCGATAAACATCGTTTGCAGCCTACATCTTTTTTTATATATGCCAAAAGATTTCATTAACCTTCCTTGTCTGAAGTCCATAAATATCTATTTTTATATATATATATATTCCGATTATCGTGTATATCTGCAATTTGCTCAGCTAGCAATATCCCTTGAACTCGCAGTTGTTTCAGCTTATAGCTATTTTCTTAAAATCGATACATATCGATTCACAATTTTGCAGTTCTTGGCAATAATCCCCATATCGATTAAATTCGATAAATATCGATATAAAGCTGCCATCTCTGATATTTTAAGAGCTAGAGGCTTTAAACTGAAACACAAAAGTTATTTAAGAACGAAATACTTCGAGAGATGGACTGAAAGTAGGGAAGAAGTAAAGGGATGAAGGCATGGTTGTTATGGCTCCTCTGAGAGCTGTTTACAGGGCATCTCCTGGTCGCATACTCCCCGACGCCTTAGCTGTTGTTGTTGTATTGTAACAACATCGACAGCAACTGTCGTTTGTTGTTGCATGTTGCACGTTGCCCGAGTCCAGTGCGACGTCTGTTGTTGTTAGTTGCCTGCGCTGTGGTCTGTCCGAGGGGTATGGGGAGGGGGAGGGGGAGGAGGAATGCAGAGGGGGTGGGGTTGCTCGTTTTGTTGCGGATTAGTTGTCAGCATGGGGCATACGCATATGTGAGGCGCTGCCTGCTGCTGCAAAACTCTTTAAAATCGAAGCCAAGCCAGAGATATTCAAGAATAACTCCGGCTTATAATAAGAAAGTAATGAGCGCGGGGCGTGAGGGGCGTGGCAGGTTGCACTGATTGAAATTGTCAAGGATGGTGCCACAAAGCCAACAAATGGCTGCCGCAGACTAATTAAAACATTCACAATGAACGCAAAATATTAAAAAAAAAAAAAGAAAGAAAGAAAAGCAAGAACAAAAATCTTTGAATGCGCAGCGCAAATCTTTTGGCATCTTTCTATATGGTCGGTGGGGAAGGTAGTGGGAGGGGTAGGGTTGATTTAGATTTCAAGGAATTGTTGTGATAATTGTTGCCGAAGAATTAGTGGAAAAAGGCAGCGAATGGAGACGGCGAATGTCACAAAGCGCGTTTATAATAAGCCTCCAAATAAACCAAAGGGTGAGCAATGATGGGAAGTAGGCTTCAGAGGGGAACGAGGTGGAAAGCGGGGGAAATTACTTTGAAGTCAAGTTTGTGTCGTTGTTGTGCAGCGAATGCAAAAGGCAAAAGGATTAGTCAGAAGCTTACAACATATGCAATAGGCCAGCAGAAAAAAAACATGAAGGTAAAGGAAATAAACGCAAAGCATTTTTCAGGATTGAAGACATTTTTACAATTTAAAAGCATTTTAAGGTTATGTAAAAGTGGAATTGCGAAAATGTGGAAGAAAAGGGAATATTCAAAATATAGGGAAGAAATGGAAAGCAAAGTGAAATAACAATAGTTAAAAACTATTTTACAGTTTGTGGAATTCAATTTGAGGTTAGGTATTTTGTGGAATTGGAAAATTATATGTTCGGTTGTTTTAATAGGGAATTTACAAACGAAATTTTCGAAAGAAAACATAACACAGAATGGCCAAACGAATCAAGTACAAATTCAATACTAAGAAGTCAATTTTAGAGTTTGTCGAATTAAGGTTGTGCAAAAAGTTCAGATAAATTTTCGCTATCTTGAGGAAACAATTCAGATAAAAATATAAAGTTAAAAAAATTATACAGCGTATGCAAATCAATTTGAGGTTATGTAAATGGGGAAGTGAGAAATTATACATATTTAAAATTATGCTTGTATAAGGCCGTAGTCGGGAGTTCACAACTCGAGGATACCCTGTACCTGCTTCTACCAACAATCAAAAGCAGCTGCTTAAGCTGAAATAAAAAACCCGGACTTAAAATATCCTGCGTAATTTGTATGCAAAAAAAAAAAATTAATTAAAATTGTTGCAGTTAAGCTAAAAACATTTTTTGCACAACTGTTAGCTGCACTCGACTGCAGATACCCTGTAGAAATTCAAAGAAACCGAACTCAAGTTGAATTTTGCAAATTAATTGAACATATTTTTGGGCTCGGAATTCATAAATGTATATGCAACAACAAGTAAGCCTGACAACTGAAATTTGTATGGGCAATCTTTTTTCCGTGCCACATTTCGTGTGCCACATTTTAAATGTGCCGCAAAAAGCGCAAATGCAGGCAACAAAAAAAAAAAAAAAAAAGAAAAGAAGGAGAAGAAAAATATTGAACTGAATTGATAAGCGGCTGTTGCATGCCGCATTTCGTTGCAAGTGGTCGCATGAGCCGCTGCGGCATGCACCAAATCTGAAACGCAAAAACTGAATGAATTTTGCCGGCACACACACACACACACACACACACACACGCACACGCACACGTAGCAAACGCATGAATGAAACGGCGCGTTGCATGTGACGCTGCGACGCCGACAGCGCTGCCAGCGCAGCCAAAATGACGCGTTGCAACAGCTGCGCGAAAAAAAAAGAAACCAACAACAACAAAGTGCACACAGAGAGCAGGAGCGAGTGTGGGAGGGAGGTAGGGTAAGCGCGGCCATTGACGGGGCACGCGGCACGTTTGTTTAATGGGCCACGCACGCAACACTCGAAGCCTGCCCCAAAACGGGGCGAAAATGTTGTTGTTGTTGCTGTTGTTGTTGCTGTTGCTGTTGCAGGTTGTCAATGACAGCGAAAAAAGCCAGTGTGTGGCAGCAACAGCAGCCTCTGCTGCTGCCCCCATGTTGCAGCCAGCCAAGTGCATTTTGGGCGAGAAAAAACTGCCGCACACACACACGCACACACACACGCTGACACACGTATGATAATGTTGCAACTGCCACAGTTTCGTTTGTGCAGCATGCGGCACACGCGTCAAGGTCAGCGGCGCCACACGAATTATGCCCCCAACCAGCTGCAGTCAGCCTGCAACCGTGTCCTGTTTGCGTGCAACAGTTGGTGGCGCACAAAAAAAAACACACACACACACACACAAAAAACCGTGGCACACACACACACACATGCCACGGCCCGCTCCACTTTTTGCTGCACTTTGATTGCACTGGCCGCGATTATCCGCACGTTGCATATCAATGTCCTGCCTGCTGCCTGCCTCCATTGAAGGTCATGCCACATGTTGTAGGTGTTAC